>NC_142009.1:44059491-44366210 GCF_049901735.1 Notechis scutatus
TAGGATGTAGGTTAAGAAAATGAGATAAGATTTCAGTGTATTCTTAGAAGAAACAAGATAGAAAAGTATACTTGTTGCAGCAACTTTGACAACCTCTTTATCTTCATTTTCAAAGCTAATACATATTTAAGTATTATAGCCTTTGCCCAATTTATCCTTTTTAGAGTCTGTATTCTCCCTTATTTTCTATTTTAGACATAACAATTTGTGGGGCTGGTTGTAAATTAGTCTATTTTTGATGTAGTAGTAGAAAATGAGTATAAAAAACTGTGAAGGTCACTTACTATTTTTGTTGTTAAGGCTTGGTGTGTTATGTGAAGGTATATATTGTGATTTGTAATCAGTAGATTATAGCTTGATGTGAGAGCCCAACCAATTGTGGATTCATAAAACAATGTTAGAATGATGCATAAACCCAGCCTCACACTCCTGACGGCCAAATAGGGCTTTGTAGGTTCAAGCCTAAGCATATGTATTTTCCAATGAAACAGACCGGGACAGGAAGTCTATTTAATTACAGTTTATTAGAATATCCTACTAATAGGGATTCCTCTCATTCAAAGAGGGAACTTCAGCACCCATCTTACATCTTACATTTCCTTTTATAGTTAAGATATAAAATGCAATGATTGGACAGGACAACAGTAATTTCCCCTTTGCATAAGAAATCATTTACACATAGTCAAACATGATTTGCATCCCATAATACAACATGTTCATTAAAATGAAATCTGATGATAGAAAATTTTAAGATGTTAATAAAGGTTTGGAGTTTATGAAGGGACAGACAGACATCAATTAATGCTAACAAGGTTTTTTTTATCAGGAGACATTCCCTCCTATGGATTATCTTTTCAGTTTATAAATGTTAGAAGCTATCAATCAATCAATCCTTATGTCAAGCATCCAGAAAGTATCCATGCTTTCAGCTTTGAAATTCAGCTGCCACCTTATAGCAATAAGATAAAAGGTTTCCTACACTCCAGTCTAATGGTTTGATAAACCCTTATCACCATTTTAAAGGAGAGAAAATTAAATCACATTAAAATATAACTATGTTAGTTAATAAATTTAACAATATTACAAAGTGCAACTGGCCCCCACTCCTCAGAGTAATGAACAGCTGGACTAGATTCTAAACAGAATTAGGGAGATGCTTTGAGGTTGGTTGTTATCTTGCAGTTTCATTACCAAACTAGGCAATATCATCAGTGCCAGAGTTCGCATAAGTTTTAGGGTAGCACTGATGATATTACCTACTTTGATAAGGAAATGTAGGCAAGTAAACAACCAACCCCAGAGATTACCAAGGTCCCCTCAGAGTTCAACCTACAAATATCCTCTTATATTGGTAAATGCATTCCATCTCCACTAGATGCCACAAGAGACCCATATTTGCTATTGTAAGCTTTTGGGGATGGAAAGGCCTTTTCTGTTCTAATTCCAGTTCCAAGATCCTAGGCTCAAAGCTTCCACCTTAATATTATAACAAAGTAAATTTACCACAGTCTGAAAACTCTCAACCTTTATTTTGCTATAAATGCATTGATGTCAGGAAAAAAAAAATCAACCATCTCATGCAGATCATCACATTACATCCCATTTTCATTAATTTATTGATTCTGTCATTTAACAGGACCAAGACTCTCCAAATTCTCCTGTCTTTGCCAAGACCACTAGATGAAGCCAAACATTTGTCCTTCCTTCAAGACACTTGAGTTATGACAAGCCAAAGATTTGGGTTTAATATGAGATTCCCCTCTTCCCTCTTTCCCTTCAATCTTTCAAACTCCTTGTCCAAGTTTCCACACTGGCTCTTCATTCCTAACCTAAATTGTTGAAAAATGATCCTGATACTATATATGAGCCAGACAAGATCATGACCCAGCTCAATAAGATTGGAGTGAAGAGCCAGAGTGGAAACTTGGACAAAGTGGGTAAAAATGCCTTGGTGACATTTTGTGAAATTATTATTTTAGATAAACCCTTTTGATTATTAGTATGAAGAGATTATTAATTTTCCATGTAACATTTGACAAGCAATCACCCTTCAAAAAATAATGCATGTCAATTATACAAATTTTACCCAATCTTGCAGTAGGTTACAATGACCGTCTTCTTCTGCTAACTGCTAGAGCTACATGAAAGGTATATATTGCAAATTGTATTAAACCACAATTTTTTACAGTTATGAACAAACTTTTATTAGTTGGGTTCACTTACTTTACTATTCTGTAAACAAGTTTTCACAAACCACCATGGCTGGGTGTTTGCAATGATTAAACCAGAATCAACAATTCAGACTGCGGTTTAACACTGTGTCATGAGTATTTCTTGGAGCGGAGAAGAAGGACAAATGACATCCTGAACATCTTGACCTTATTGCATTAATTACATGAATTATGCGATTTACATCACTTGCATGATAATGTCATAACACATGAAATCTTAATTGCTTGAAGCAGATCCCTTGTACTAAACACAGTAGCAACTTCGTTGGGAGTGAAGCTTTTTCACACTCTAAATGATGTACACAGGCTTCCACTATCAGTAAGTCTCTGAACTTCATTGAATTTAAGTCTGGTGTGTATCCTGTGTGTGTCATCACACTGTGTATGCTGCAGGCAACAGTGTATCAGGTAGCATAGTATTCTCTATATTAGACATAATAGCATATAAAGAATAGCATGAACATGCTTGAGATAAAACTGGGTATATTGACAAGAATATTTAAAATGATTGCTACTGTCTTTTCTACTAGCTAGAAATGCATATGACTTGGTTTATAATGGAGGGCAAAAATTTAGTTTATGAAAGCCTCATTTGACTGAAGTCATGGTTTGTGGTAGTTGGTGTGCACACACTCATCTGGTGAGTACTGTAGCTGGTAGAAGACTGCAAATGGGAAAGAGGTGAAGCAAAAAATGAAAAGAAAGAAAGGAAAACAGAATTTACCCTAAAACTAAGAGAAAGATGAAGGGTGTGTGTGAGTCATTTTCAACTCCTAGTTTCCTCATCCAGAGTTCCTCTGTAAGCCAAGCTATGGCTTTCATAGCTGCCCTCCTATTTCAACTGATAAAAACTTCAACTGGACCATGCACCCATCTTCAGAAATATCTTCAAGGTCTGTACAAAGTCCAGCCAGGTTCACTAGGTGTCTGGAGTGGATCACTTCAATTGCCTTCTTGCACTGAAACACTCCAAGGCAACCAAAAAGTGATCTCACGGGGACAAATGAAAGATAGTAATCCCCCCAGTCCAAAAAAAATCTAGTTCAATCATATATATCTATAGTTGTGCACAATTTTTTGTTAGAATTAATTTGGTTGAGGACCAGTACAGCTGAAAACTTCAGATAGATATTGTAAAAAAAATAAAAATAAACCACAGATCTATATCATAGTTCATTGAAGTTTATCAAATTCAAAAGAGCTTAATCCTATAGTCCTGAATGAAACTTTCTTTTGAATAAACATAGAGGCTGGCACTGTGCTTAATGCTGAACTGTGGTTAGTGTGTGTGTGCATGTGTGCTTGTGTGTGTGCTTGTGTGTATTTGTTTGGTATGATTTAATCCCAATTTCACTTTTTTTTTAAAAAAAACTGTTTTTGCCCCTGTCATGACCAAATTTAAGGCTGGACATTTGCTGGAAGACTTTTAACCAACTTTGGAAGAACATCAAGAAAGCCAAGATTGAGGCTTAACATTTGGCAATCATATTTATTAGCTTGGATGCTTGTTTTCTACTGAACTGAGGCCCATCTTAATATATACATATACATATATTAATAAAATTATATGGCTCAGACATGCAAGTAAAATAGACTGGCCGGATCGTTGTACTGCTCTTAATGTCAGCTGTTGCCAGAAATAAAGCAGCCAAATGCTCCACTGGAGAATAAAAAAGTGAACACAACCATTTCTGCAGGGCTGGACTTAGTTGCATTCTAAGTCCAATTAAAGGACTCCCAAGTGCCTCCTATGCACTCTCCATATTTCTGTTCTGCCAAACCAGAGGCAGAGATACAGTACATGTGAAATAGCCCATTTGTGCAGACAGCCCTTGCCTTCCATCCGTCCTAAGCTGTTCTGCCAAAAGTTTTGACAACACAGCATGGGGTGTGTGTGTGTGTGTGTGTGTGTGTGTGTGTGTGAGTGAGAAAAATCCACTCTTCATGTTGGCAAGACAACTGGTAGCTGTGCTCAATTTCCCTACATCTGGAAACTTGGATGTTGCTGTTCTTCCCTGTCTGCTTTGTAATGAGAGAAAAGACATGCTGTTCCCAGCTGCAGGAATGTTGTAAAGAGCCCAGCAAGGAAATTGGCTTGGTGCTCTCTGCTCACAAGGATACTGTATTACTGCTATCAGTGACAGCAGAGATTTTTACTACTCCAGTGATCTGGCTTGTACATGTCTTCTGACATTTAAGAAGAAAAGTAATGTTGTGGCATTCAGGGCATTTCTAGTATACAGGCTATCTTTACTGCCCAAACATAGCATAAGTCTGTCTGTCTGTCTGTCTGTCTGCCTCTCTCTCTCTCTCTCTTTCTCATCTATCTATCTCTATCATCTCTATCTCTATTTCAAAGACCTATCCTCATTTACTGCTCCATTTACATGTTGTCTAGCAACCATGTGGAGTCTGAATTTTTGCATTGAATAATATAAGAGGTACAGAATCTATACAATGGGTATTTCCTCCCAAGCCAATCGAATTATTACTCAGCTTCAGTTGTAGTTTTTGTTTTCTTTTGCTTCAGGTTTGCCTAAGTACATTTACTACAAGTAAATGTATTCAAGCCAAATAAAATTCAGCTTTGTTCATGCATTCAGAACATTTAGAGAGTCAATTGGTGCATTGGTTAAGGTGCTGGACTAGCAACACGGTTGGCATGGAAGCAGGCAAGTGACTTTCAGCTAGTCATTTTTTTTCTCAAAGCTAGACTGAGAAATCCAAAATATCCCAGAATAAAGCAGTGGCAAATGCTAAACCACCTCTGCAATGTTGCCAAGAAAACCATATGGTCCATGAAATTACCAGAAGTCAAGATGGACTTGAAAGCAATGCATGAAAAAAAAAGTGGGGGGTATCTATATCTCATCTTTTCTTTACAGGCTTGCTTAGCATGCAACAGCACCTGGCTGACCCTATCTGAAATGCTCCAATAGATGGAGTTGGCTAGTGGGTGCTCATGTTCTGTAGATCAATAATAGAGAAGTTGCTTAATACCTAATGTCTTCAGATACGGATGGGAGTGACAGTATCTTTCTCAATGAAAATTGGTAAGAATAGGCAATTGCTTTTGTATATCTCGTTGTTGTATACTGTGACAAGGTTGTCATAAACAAATAAATGCATATGGAGGTATTGGATAAACCAATTATGCAGCTCATCTAAGGCATGTTCTATTTTCATAACGTGTTAACTTGTATTCCTGCCCCTTAAACAGGCATACCAACCTACTTACCTACCTACATATGACAGAAAAGGAGAAAGAACTAGTAAGCCAAATAAATTAAAGACATAACATGAGAAAAGAAAATATATATATAGCTAAAATCTAATACAATCTATTATACTTCTCCAAACCATCTTGGCTCTCATCAGATCCATTTGCTGCTTTTTACATAAACTTCTGTTTTCTAAATTCTCACCTCTCAATTTCCGAGGAAGGAGTTAGCCCTGTCCAGACACTTTTTTTTTTTTTTTTGCTCTTTCTTTTCTGTAGACACCCATCCCTTCATCTTTCATGTATTTCTTTTGAGGATCAAGCTTCATTCATTCTCTCTATATGAGCAACACACCTTAAAAAGTATTTTTTATTCTATTCAACCCTTTTAACATTCACCGATCCTTGATACTATCTCTTCTTTAAGAAACTTTACACATTCTTTCTTGTTCCCTGATCATTGCTGAAGCATTTTTCCCATATGTCATCCTTTTTTTCCACATAAGCATTCCTTTCATTCACAGCACTTCTCCCAGTATACTCAGCAAACAAATTTTTGGGGAAACAATCCAAATTCAATTCTACTCACCAGTGGTAGGATTCAAAAGTTTTTTACTACTGGTTCTGTGGGCGTGGCTTGGTGGGCATGTAAAGGAGGTAGCCAGAGGTGGTATTTGCTGGTTCTCCGAACTACTCAAAATTTCTGGTACCAGTTCTCCAGAACTGGTCAGAACCTGCTGAATACCACCTCTGCTATCCACTTTATCATGCATTTTATCTAAATCAATGTATGTACAATGAACTTTTCCCCACATATATATCATATACGCTGGCATATCAGCCCATCCATGGATACAGTGACCTTGAATTTTTAACCAAAATAGCATGAAAAATACATCAACCGCAGGTAAGCCAGATCATATATTTTCATATATTTTAATTTTCACAATGTACTTATCCACAAATTTTCATGGTATTTTGATTTTTAAAAATGAGGGTCAGTTTATTAGGCCAAAAACCAGGAGACTTAGGCAAGAAAGCCAGTGGAGTGATTTTGAGCCAGTCACTCTGATAAACTCTGAAAGTAGGAGGAAGAATGAGTATTAGGCATGTTCCCCATCTTGAATTGTTTATAATAAAGAAGGAAGGAAGGAAGGAAGGAAGGAAGGAAGGAAGGAAGGAAGGAAGGAAGGAAGGAAGGAAGGAATATATTGGTACTTCAAATAATTACGATAGATAAGCTCATGCATGGATAAATCAATCCAATTTATTTTGGCACCTAAAATTATAGTTTACCTGTAAGTATAGATGATATATTTTTCAACATCCTGCTGAAAAGAAAAATTAGGTTTGCCCAGTATAAAATCACACTGCACATTCCAAATGCTATTCATTGTCATCTCCTGTATCCTTTTAATTAGAACTCTGCTGAACATTTTTCCAGCCCCCAACCACAAACTAGATTCTCTGCAGTTTTTTTTTTCATTCGCTCTTGCTGCCTTCCTGTTGGTGGCTCTTGCCTAGCCCCTTTATCCTTTTCCATTTTTAAAAAAATTAGGAATGTGCAAAACATCCTGTGAATGAACCATTCCATTGCAGAGCAGTTAATTTTCTTGCTAATGGTAAGGTCAGTTTTGCCACCTCTTAGACAGTCAACCAAAACCTCTTTTATTTCAAGTTTGCTCACTCTCTATCCAAACTTAGATTTCTATTCTAATAACTATTTTGAATAATATTATCTTCATCCCACCAACCAAAAGCAAATACCCTGAACTGACATTTCAAGATCCAGGGCAAGAAAACTTAAGTGCACTTTCCTAGAAAATCTTTCCTCTTTAAACAAGGGCATTTGTTGACCGGAGCTGTCCTTGTAGGTGATTGATGTATAAATGCACAGTTGGAACAGGCAGTAGGCAGGCACCCAAGACCAGCTGAAGCCCAGACCTGCTTTCCATTGGTAATTAGTCTAAATATTGAGGGCTTTGGGGGGGGGGGAGGTATTTTTCTAGTTAATTAAAAACTGCTGCCAGCTTTTCCAAAATCTCAAAGTAGCTTTTATGTTTCTGCATAGGCAGCTGGTTGTCATAAATTACAAATTCTGGAAAACTACATCTACCAGAACTGAGCTGCAAAACCCTGAGCAACTGTTAGATGGGAGTTAAGAGATGCAGAAAAGTCTAACTTTTTGTTGTCATCTTGTGATCATCCAGATTTTTGTAGCTCAGTTCTGGTAGCCTGTGAAAAATTAAAGTAAACTTGCCCTGTACAGATTTGGTTATTAGAGACTATTGATACTCCTTTTGACATTGTTTGTTCAAAAGATAAAGTAGTATTTCTGCTCCTGCAAGCTGCAGTTGTGTATTTGGCTGTAGCATTGGAAAGGAATCCTCCACCTTGCTTGTTAGTATGGAAATTGCTCCTTCCTTTTGCCAGAGACTTGTCAGTAGCTATCTTTCACTCTATCCATACTTTATTGTTTGCATCAAGAAAAAGTATAAGAGATGCTAACTATGAAAAAACATATTTGAGTTAGCTAATTTGGGCCATCCAGGGAAGAAGAATATTTTTCAGAACATTTTTCCTATGTCTTTTAAATATTCTGGTTATTTTTGTCAAGAAAATACATACCAGGTTGAGAAGTCACCAGGAGTCAAAGAATTTAACTTTATCACAAAGTAGCATGTGGTCTTTCCATCTGAGCGCAGTTAGGCATACCCTCGATCCTAATATTCCAAGGAAGAATGATTTATAATGTTTATATCTTATACCTAGTTGGTACTGTAGATGAATGTTAGTTCATCTGAAGTACCCCAACTTTTTGGAGCCAGTGAAAGCCATTTTCATAGCATGTTGTAGGTGGAATGGGACAGCTTTCCAGGGCTAACTCATCAAGGCCAATTAGCTATGGCCAACTTGCCAGGAAACAACTCAGATGTGACAATTCAATAGTTCAATTTAATTATTTAAAATAATTTAAAAACATTTTAATGTTTGCCATTCACATTTCCTTTTATCCCTTCTTTTGCATCCTTTCTTTAATTAATCTGTTCCACCATTTCTTTGATATTAATGTAACTTTTGTCTCTTGTGTTGTGGTCCGCCGACAGCCTGTGGAGACAGCAGCAGAGTCGGACAGTGAAGAGGAACATGGGCCAGTGGGGAGGACTTGGATGAGGATCCTGCTTCCGAAACAGAGATGGGGCCAGGGCCATCTGGGAGTTATGTGATGACTTTGGAGCCTCCAGAATCTGACAGCAGTAAGGCAGAGGAACAAGGGGAGCCTGTTCCCAGTGCGCACGTGTGCAGAGCTGCCAAGAGGCAAAAACAGTTAAGACAAAAGGGGCAATTTGGGAGTAAGGCTTGGAGGTGATTGGCCCTCCCATAAGACATAAAGGAGGTGCAAAGGGACATGAACCTTTGCAGGAAGCAACTTTGTTCATACTGGTTGGTTTGAAACCTGAAGCTCTGCGTTGAATTTGTGCTCCATTTGGACTTGTATAACTAATTAGAAATTTAGTCGTTTGCAGCATTTCAAGGAAGATAAAGGTGCGTGTTTGTTTCGAGTTTGTTTCAGCATTTTAAAATTATACAAGTTGGCTGTGGCAAATTGGCTGTGATGAGTTGTTGTAGAACCCTTGTGTTCATCCATACAATTTCTGCAATAGACATTTTAAAAATGTCTGCCATTGTGCTCCTATCTGGTTATAAAATCCCAATTCACCAAAGGATAAAATGGCATGCTTGATCTATGCCAGGGGTCTCCAACCTTGGTAACTTGAAGACTTGTGGACCTCAACTCCCAGAGTTGAACTCTGGGAGTTGAAGTCCACAAGTCTTCAAGTTGCCAAGGTTGGAGACCCCTGATCTATGCCACTCCATTTTAGATGCCCTGAGAGGTGAGGCAACCCCTGCCCCTGGTTTTCTGGCCTTCTGCAAAGGGGTCAAAACTCCAGCTGTGCAGCCTTGCATGAGGGACACAGAGGACTATGCAACCCTGGGGCTGACTGACCCCATGAGAAACCCTCTACACATATTAAATGCCCATCTTGGAATTTTGTTTACCTTTTTGAAATTTTATATTATATTTTAGAATTTTAAAAAATGATTTTAAATTAGTTTTAATATTTTAATGTTAATTTTATATGTAGTATATATATATATATATATATAAAAAATATCCTACACCACCCAGGCTCTCTCTCTGAGGGAGAGGGGAGGTTAAGAAATAATAAAATAAAATAGAATTCCAATTTATGTTTGTCCTTTTCTGGGCACATTTATAGAAAAAGTACATGACTGCAGTCAATTTTACTTTCCAGAAAAACCTATGTAGAGTCTAAGGCCATGCCTAGGAAGGCTGGTGACTTGCTATTCAATATGTCGGCACTTTTAAAACACTGAGTGTAATTAATAATATTTCAAAATGTAAGAAATCTCTTTGTTTCTGTCCCTGTCTCACTCTGCAAATTCATGTGGAAAGAACATATTGATTCTTATGCTTGATCAAATATTTTCTTATGTCATTTTGACAGATCCAGGTGTGTATAATAAACCTGGCTTAAATAGTTATTCAGAACCTGATGGGAAGCAGCTGTTTAGTCCAGGACACGCTCTTCTAGTAATAAAGTACAAGGTTAGAACATAAAGCACTTACATTTCAAGGTTGTTTACATTTACAGGATTTTAGAAGGGCATTTCCCATTGTAGGTACTTTGCAAATGTCTACACTTCACTAATATGTTAGGAAACTCTGGAAGCTGAAGCCCACACAGCTGGCACTTACATTGGGAAAGACTGTTTAAAGAGAAATTATAATCATTCTGGATTATCCTCATTTATGGAATTGACACGATAAAATATTTCACCTGCTGCCTATAAAGAAACGATTCAGAAACTAAGGCCACCTTGGTAAGGAAATAAGATTAATTTGAAACAATCTACATGCTATTTATAAAACCGGAAATGAAACCAACCTATCATAAAATTTAATCTTCAGACATTTACCTTCTGTTGTAAAAATCCGCTCACTCTGCCAGTTGAACTGTGTAATCTTGAGATTTCCTGCGTTTATAGCACAGTAAAAGTTGCACTTGTTTTCTTTATTTCGATGACATATTCTCAGAGAAACAATTGTGCATTTTGCTCAGAGATACAACTCAATTTTGAGTACTTTCAGGCTTAGTGAAGAGTCAAATTTTTATCACCCAGTTTGGATGAGTTAATTTTCTTTTACTAGCACCTAATTAAACCTCTTGGAATTCAGTACAATGATGCAATGTAGCCACTGAGAATTAAAATAGAGATTAGACAAAGGCATGGATGATGGAATTTAGTAGTTCTTAGTAATAGTCGGTATCATTACTAAAGTTGTCAGGAATCAAGTGCACTTCAAAGATTTCTTTTTCTATGTGACCTAGTCACATAGGCTGATAGAATGTTGGGCAGGTGTCATTTTTGTAAAAACAATCTGCAGAAACCAGCATTTATGAGGAAAGCAAAACCACCATTTTCCCCATGTGTCAACCCTGAAGCTGGCCTGTCTGTGGCCGTTTTGAGTCTTCAGAGCTGATACACCAGGGAAGAGGGATAGGGGGGTGGGGAATAGAGATAGTTGGGGTGTTGTAGCCAAAACAAAATACTTTCTTGTGGGAACCAAGGGCATTCCTGCAGGTACTCGGAAGGAGGGGACTGGAATCACCTAGCAACCAGACAGCATTCTGATTGGACCATGTGATTGATTGTTTTGAGAAGGTGACAAACTTTCACTTTTAATCAGGTGAAAACTGCAGGAATATTCAGAGTTAATTTTCACCAGGTTGTGCCAATATGACATATCCAATAAACCTATTATTTGAGGAATTTGCCAGCCTTTTGTTTGCTGTGGGTATGTTTCTTGGAACCCTCACACCATGTTCATCTTCTATGATTACTAAAGCACCACTATTTGTGGTGCAGTTGATCATCCAGCCAAGTCTCCTGTATATATTACTTTATGGCTCTAATCCTAAAACTAACACACTGTGAGGTTGCCACAGCAATTGCTTATAGAAATAGATGCTGCTTTTCCTTGATGCAGTGAGGAAGTTATTTTTATAATTTGTTTATGATTTATTTATTTAATAAGGTTCATCTTGATTTTTTTGGTTTCATTTAGCATAGCTGTTCAGATCATTATGTTGTAATTTTTTTGTATTAAAGTTAGGACACCTATAATCTAATAAATTTTTCTTCAAAATCCAAACCCAGGACATTGAAAGCGAATCAGTTTCAATCCTCCAAATGTGTAGTTGGGGAATGACTGCTGGTAAACAGCTCAACTGCTTCAGAAAAAGCAATGCCTGATGTTAGAAAATGACAATCCAATTATCTGTCACACCCACGTCCCATTGGGCTTCGTCTGTGTACAGTCAAGACTTTCTATGACACAGAGAAGAGATATGTTCTTGGCAGATTCTTGCCTTTTGTGGTTTTGATTTGCTCTGAACTTGCTAGCGCTAAAGAAGTAGATTGGACTACAGAAAATTGCAGGATGGAGTGTACTTTTTTTTTAAAAAAAAAAGAAGAATGCCTTTGAGGAATCATGTATAAAAAGTGAAATATCTCTTGTATTAAAAGTCAACTACTGGTGACTACACAGACATGACTATAGTCTTCTTGATCCAATGCAAAAATAATTTGCCATCATCTCCTTTCATAATTTTTCATTTTTACATTATAAAATAAAGGATGAAATCAATATTTTAAAGAAAAGTAGTGTAGGTGGACTTCATACTTGTTTTATTCTGCTCCCTATTTTATTTTTTTATTTTCATTTTATCAGGATCCAAAACTTATTCACAAGACCCAACTGCAAAAAGTCTTAGAGTTTAGGAAAATTCACTTCGGCCTCTGTCTTTCCATAGTAAATGCATCTTTCCAAATAGCTTATCTCCCACATTTCATGTAGCAATAAAATCAAAGTGAAGAATAATTATTTCTTAATTATTGTTGTTGTTAAAAAAGGAACTGGGAATCCTTGTTTGTTTGACCAAGAACTGCATGATAATTCTACAAGGATTCCTAATATCAAATGCTTTGGGGTGCCAAACTGCAAAGCAATGAGACAGTTGCAGGTAAAAATCAGGACTCTGGGAAGCTGAGAGTACGAATTTCAAGCAGTACATCCTTGCTAAGAATCACTGTGCCATCCCATGACTCACTCCATTTAGATTACCCTTGATCAAGTCAAAGTTGAGCTAGCCCAGTCTCTATCAGTAGGGCTGTGCAAAGTCATGCAAAGTTCTATTCACCTTTGATAGCATGTGGGATGAGGTGAAGTTGTGAAGAGCATGTGGAATTGGTATAGTCACTTAGACATGAGGAACTTTACTGATTTGATTTCATTGCTGGATATTGTGCTTGCAGGAGAAGTGTAAGATAAGCAATCATTTTTAAGCAATCATGAAGTCAGCAAGCACTCAGGAGGAGCGTTCTGTAGTTGTCAGGACTTTACCACTGCTTTGCAAAATGCTTATTGAGGCTTCTTTAGTTCTTCTTTCTGTTCAGCTCTCTTTTATGGAGGACCAGGTTTGCAAAATAGTTTAATTGATTTAGTTTGGGCTGCCAAGGACATAACTGGGTGGAATTATTATAACTCTGTGCATGATTGAGTTTGTTTTAGATTAAGTATAACCCTTGCCAGGGTTAGTTGGCTGGGTGAGCAAACCCTTTTTTGGCATTCCCCCAATATTGTTAAATATTCCCACTTCCTGCTTAATGCAATTGAATATGTTATATGTACGTGGCATTGTGATAAACTCAGATCCACTAATTTTATTTTATTTACCAGCTAACAACAATAACAAAAATCAAGCCTGATTAAAAATCCAGATAAATCTTTGGCCAACATGGAAATAAGACACCATAATCTATTCATTTCTGCATAAAATGCTGTTATAGAATAAGCAAACCTAATATTGAAGAACTATCTATGGTAAGGTCAATTTTCTACCAATTGGCACTATGGTGACCTAAATAGGTGGAAGACTTGCTATTGAAATCTAACTTCAATTCAGAAATATTTAGTAAGAGGAATTGATCCAAGACTGAATCTACAGGTGAAACTCGAAAAATTAGAATATCATGCAAAAGTTCATTTATTTCAGTAATGCAACTTAAAAGGTGAAACTAATATATGAGATAGACTCATTACATGCAAAGCAAGATAGTTCAAGCCATGATTTGTCATAATTGTAATGATTATGGCTTACAGCTCATGAAAACCCCAAATCCACAATCTCAGAAAATTAGAATATTACATGCAATCCATAAAAAAAGGATTGTACAGAGAACAATATCGGACCTCTGAAAAGTATAAGCATGCATATGTACTCAGTACTTAGTTTGGGCCCCTTTTGCAGCAATTACTGCCTCAATGCGGCGTGGCATGGAAGCTATCAGCCTGTGACACTGCTGAGGTGTTATGGAAGACCAGGATGCTTCAATAGCGGCCTTCAGCTCTTCTGCATTGTTCGGTCTCATGTCTCTCATCTTTCTCTTGGCAATGCCCCATAGATTCTCTATGGGGTACAGGTCAGGCGAGTTTGCTGGCCAATCAAGCACAGTATTCCCATGGTCATTGAACCAGGTTTTGGTGCTTTTGGCAGTTTGGGCAGGTGCCAAGTCCTGCTGGAAAATGAAGTCAGCATCCTCATAAAGCTCGTCTGCAGAAGGAAGCATGAAGTGCTTCAAAATCTCCTGGTAGATGGCTGCGTTGACCCTGGACTTAATGAAGCACAGTGGACCAACAGCAGCAGATGACATGGCTCCCCAAATCAACACAGACTGTGGAAACTTCACATTGGACTTCAAGCATCTTGCAGTGTGTGCCTCTCCATTCTTCCTCCAGACTCTGGGTCCTTGGTTTCCAAATGAGATGCAAAAGTTGCTCTCATCAGAAAACAGGACTTTGGACCACTGAACAACAGACCAGTTCTGTTTTTCTTTAGCCCAGGTAAGATGCTTCTGATGTTGTTTGTTGTCCAGGAGCGGCTTGACAAGAGGAATATGACATTTGAAGCCCATGTCCAGGATCCATCTGTGTGTGGTGGCTCTTGATGCACTGACTCCAGCCTCAGTCCACTCCTTGTGAAAGTCCCCAACACTTTTGAATGGCCTTTTCCTGACAATCCTCTCCAGGCTGTGGTCATCCCTGCTGCTTGTGCACCTTTTTCTTCCACACTTTTCCCTTCCTCATAACTTTCTATTAATGTGCTTTGATACAACACTTTGGGAACATCCAACTTCTTTTGCAATTACCTTTTGAGGCTTTCCCTCCTTATGGAGGCTGTCAATGATGGTTTTCTGCACAACTGTCAGGTCAGCAGTCTTTACCATGATTGTGATTCCTACTGAACCAGACTGAGAAACCATTTAAAGGCTCAGGAACCCTTTGCAGGTGGTACAGTTAATTAGCTGATTAGAGTGGGACACTTTGAGCCTAGAATATTGAACCTTTTCACAATATTCTAATTTTCTGAGATTGTGGATTTGGGCTTTTCATGAGCTGTAAGCCATAATCATCTCAGTTATGACACATCACAGCTTGAACTATCTTGCTTTGCATGTAATGAGTCTATCTCATATATTAGGTTCACCTTTTGAGTTGCATTATACTGAAATAAACAAACTTTTGCACGATATTCTAATTTTTTGAGTTTCACCTGTATAAGGTTCTGTGTGAGACACATATATGCAAAGCTCTGGGATTAATACACAGGATTGCATTTTAAAGGTCTCTATTTTGATCCTTCCCCCTTTTTGTAGGGAAAAAAAGACAAGAAGTAGATTTTGATGTAAATCAAGATGTAGCCAAGGAAATATTTCAGAAAGAAAAAACAAAAGATTTGTTGCTGATGATTAACAATACAGTATTTGTCTGGAATTATGGTTTGCAGAATAATAGTCAGTGTGGTGGCCTGGCTTTTCCTTGTGCTAATCCTGTTAATGAATAACAGGATTTGTGTGCCCAACTACTGCATAAATGCTCTCTTCTTCTACAGCATTGCCCATAGCAAAGAATGCCCTATGGCTATTACATAATAATGAAATCTAAGAAGCATATGCTACATAGGGCATGGTATAAGCAGCGTGCACAGAATGAAAGGATTCCCACCCCCCTTCTTTCAACATGAAGGCACCAGGCTCTGAGATAAAGCAAAATATAACGTTTCTAGAACAAAGGGAATCTCCAGTGAAGTGTGGTGTCTTCCTGCAATAAGTTTTTCTGAAATAAACCACTCAGATTTCTGCTAGTCAGCCATGCCTATACAGTACAGTAAAACAGCCTTACCGTGCAGCCTGTGATAGAAATGATTGAAGAGTTCTTAGGATAAAATTTTCTGTATATTCCTACCAGACTCTAGGATCCACTGTCTGATTATACATTTATTTATTTATTTGATTTGCCAATTGTTTACAAGATAATAAGTATAAGTGTATACATAGTTGTGAATACATGAAATGGGTACATATAAGAAAAATAAAAGAATAAGAGAAACAATAGGACAGGGACGGTAGGCACGTTGGTGCGCTTATGCACGCCCCCTACAGACCTCTTAGGAAAGGGGTGAGGTCAATAGTAGACAGTCTAAGGTTAAAGTTTTTGGGGTTTGGGGAAGAGACTACAGAGTCGGGTAGAGTATTCCAGACATTGACCACTCTATTGCTGAAGTCGTATTTCCTGCAATCAAGTTTGGTGCGGTTTACTTTGAGTTTGTATCCGTTGTGTGCTCTTGTGTTGTTATGGTTGAAGCTGAAGTATTCATTGACAGGTAGGACATTGCAATGTATGATTTTATATACCATGCTTAAGTCGGACCGAAGACGGCGTAATTCGAGGTTTTCTAGTTTTAGAATTTCGAGTCTGGTGGCATAAGGTATTCTACAACGGGTAGAAGAGTGGAGAACTCTTCTTGTGAAATACTTCTGGACTTTCTCAATTCTGCAGAACTGCCATCTGTTTTTAAAACACTGTTTTTTTAATGAACTAAAATTGTTTCCAAGTACAGGTTGCTATTTAAAAAAACAGCTTAAGATCCTTCAAAAGAAAGAGTGAGATTTAAAAATATTTTAATAAATAAATGTGAGTTCAATGAGATTCCATTAAGGTATTTTATAATAATAATTTTGCAATCTACTATAGAGGGTATGGCTTCTCCTTCTACAGAAATTTTCAAGAAGAGTCTGAACCGCCACCCTGAATTGTAGGAGTTCGGCTACATCCTGTGATCCCTTCCAATTCTAAAATTTTAATGACTCTCTGAATTTCCCGCCTTTGCTATATTAAAAAATAATTTTAATTCATGGAATTTTTTTTACAAGATAAGTGTAGGAGGATTGTTGATTGTACAAAGGTGGAAAGATTCAGCACTACACTCAAAAGGAGGAATGGTTCATAATGATGGTGGAACTACCTTAAAGGGCTAAATCGACTCTAGTCAGAGAAGAGACAGTTAGCCATGTTTATTGAAATTGGAAACCCCTTATGAACGTTTTGCATAAACAAGGAAAAGGAAAGATAGTTATGTTGTAACCATAAAGTAATTTAATTATACTCATAACTGCTGTAAAGAAGATTGGAAGCTGTATCTTTTTTCTTTCTTTTCTTGTCTTCTTTTACTTCTTTTACTTTTTTGCATTTTTAGTTTTCTCCATAGGTCTTTTTTAAACTTTATATTAGTTTGTATTGTTTTTTTATTTTCCTTTTCACTGTAAGGGGAGTGCATAAGTGCACAATCGTGCCTACTGTCCCTGTCCTATTGTCCCCATTTATTTGTACCTATTTCCTGTATTCTTTCTCATGTATATACTTATACCTATTATCTTGTAAGCGATTCATAAATCAAATCAAATCAAAAATAAAATCTAATCGCTTTAAAATTTTGTAACGCTTCTTATGAAAATCTTTAATGAAAAGATTTGTTTTCTTACAAAGTCAAGATTAAGCACAATTGTCTTGAAAAATGATTTATTTTAATGTTAAACACTTATCTGAATTAACTATGGAGAGGTGTTGTAGTTCATAATTATGGTGATGTGGTTATATTTGTGTCAATTTGTTTCAGCAGAGGGGACTGACATCATGTGTTAAGATGATGACTTGTGAGCTAGATATTCTTCATCTAAATATATATATTTATCTAAAGCAGCATTCTTAAGGATAAAAACTGTTAAGATAAAAAACAGAGTTCAGCCCTGGGAAAATGGAAAGATTAAAATATAAGAAACTCAAAATGATTTTGCCTTGATTTTGTTTGGTATAAGATAGGCTTTTAAGATACTTTTAAGATCTACAACAGAATAACAGAGTTGGAAGGGACCGTGGAGATCATCTAGTCCAATCCCCTCCTCAGGCAGGAAACCCTATAACACTTCAGACAAATGGTTGTCCAATGCCTTCTTAAAACCTCCAACACTGGATCATCCACAACTTCTGGAGGCAAGTCATACCACTGATTTAAAAATAAAGATGATTTCAGGGGCAAAAAGCTTACAGTTTAACAATAGCTTTTAGCATTTCTGGGATCAGCCTAAATATTCTAGGGAGCCACATGCAGGCCTGGGGCCTAAGGTTGCTTACCCCTCTCTTACAGGATTAGCCAACGTGTTGAATTATACCTGGATACTATTCCGTGGAAGAAAGCTGCTCAAAGAGAAAGTGTTTGCTTTGTTGTTAAAAGGCAAATTTGATATTTTCTTACTGGGATAGGAATCTGATTACAGCTTAATGCATAACTGAGTGCCCTGAGGACTCAGGGCTGTGATCAACTTCCCAGAACAACTTTTTTTTAAAAAAATAATCTTTAGAGCCACCTCCAACCCAGTAGCTGAAGTAAATGGCAGCATTTCTCATTATTTTGAAGCAAGAAATGCACAAAACCAGTAGTGGCATAATCAATGAGCTTTAAAAAGCGCCAAGTCCCTATTACTTCATGTATGTATGTATGTATGTATGTATGTATTACATGTATGGCCTTCAGCTTTGTTCGGGTATTTTCCCACGTCATAGTAGTGGTGCTTTTAAAGTTGTAGCAACGTTTCAGCAGAATCTCATCTGCCATCATCAGGCTTTTGTATTGTGTTCGTCTGTGAGTTAGACTTTTACAGTGGTTTCAGATTTAAATTTGGGGCAGCCTATTGCTGTGCCAGAATGGTTTTTCTTCATCCTGATTGGTTGAGAGTCTTGGTCTGTGTTTATTGGTCTTGGAGTTTGCTGTGTTCTGCTTCTAATATCTTCTGTCTGTTTTTGGCTCTTTTTGTATCTTGATTGGCTGGCAACATTGTGTTACTTTATTGGAGGCCTTTAGTGCAGCTTGGCTTCGGGTAAATGGACGGCTATCATTAGTTAGGAAGCTGGGTTTCATCTGGGTGCCTGGTTGGGGTGTGTTTGAGCTGGAGGTATCAGGGGGATCTGTTTGTGCCCAGGTGTTTGCCTGGCTTGTGGTGTGGAGATTTTTTTGTTTGTGAGTGCAGGCTTCCAAATGATTGACAGCCTGGTGGAATCATCTCTTCTGTTCATGCTTTCTGGTCTTTTTCAATCTCTATGGCTTCTCTGATGATTCTGTGGCTGGGATTTTCTATAGTGGCTAGGGTTTTGGTGCCATCGAAGTTGATTCTATGACCTGTGGCTTCCATGTGTTGGACTAGTGAGGAAGTGTGTTCCAGCTTTTTGACTGCATTTTTGTGTTCATCCAGGCGGGTGCTTATTCTTCTATTGGTCTGTCCAATGTATGTGGCCGGGCATGATGCACAGGGACTTCGTATATGCCTTGGTTTTCCAGGTCAATTTTGTCTTTGGGGTTTCTGAGGATGGCTGCTATTTTTCTGTCTGTTTTGAAGGCAGTCTTGATGTGGTGTCTGTATAGTATCTTACTAATTTTGTCTGTAGTGCCTCTTATGTAGGGCAGGACAGCTGTTCCATGGGTCTGTTCATCTTCTGGGTCTCTATTATGTCTCAGTGTGTTTTTGTGGATCAAGTTGGTGATTTTGCTTTTGTGGAAGCCGTTGGCTGTCAATATTTTAGTCAGGGTGCATAGTTCAGTCTTAATGTGTGTCTTGTCTGCCAGGCATTTGGTTCTAGTAATTAGTGTTTTAGCCACGGAGTTTATCTGTGCTGGGTGGTGATGGGATTGGGCGTTGAGGTAGCGGTTGGTGTGTGTTTTGTTCTGGTATATGGTGTGTCCTAGTGTGCCATCTGTTTTTTTGTAGATTAGTACATCTAGGAATGGTAGTTGTTTGTTTGTTTCTGTTTCCATGGTGAACTTGATTTTGGGGTGTGCACTGTTTAGGTGTGTTAGGAAATTGTTTAGGTTTTCTTGTCCATGGGGCCAAATCACGAATGTGTCATCGATGTATCTTAACCATAGTTTGGGTTTGAGGATGGCATTGGCCAGGGCTCTGGATTCGAATTCTTCCATGAACAGGTTTGCAATGACAGGTGACAGTGGTGATCCCATGGGGGCTCCTTCTATTTGTTTGTATCTTTGTCCTTTGTATATGAAATATGTGTTGGTTAAGCAGTGTTCTGTTAGTTCCATGAGGTGTTTAGCTGGTTGGTATTTATTTTTGATGATTTCAAGGGTCTCTTTTATCGGGACTTGAGTGAATAGTGAAACCACGTCAAAACTTACAAGCAGATCTTCTTGCTCCACGTGTAGATCTTTGATCATTTCCAAGAAGTGGTATGACTTTTGTACATGAGAAGCTGCTGTTTCAGCATGGGGCTGTAGCTCTTTTGCTAGGTGTTTAGCTAGGTTTTGTAGTGGTGCTCCTCTGGAGCTGACTATGGGTCTGAGAGGTATGCCTTCTTTGTGTATTTTTGGGAGGCCGTATAGTTTGGGGCATCTGGAAGATTACTCTCTGGGTATGATCGTGTGTTGGATCTCTTTGCTTATGTGGCTGGTTATAATTTTCTTCTTGGTTAATTTTTCCAGATATGTGGTTGGGTCTGTGTTTATGGGTTTGTATGTGGAGTCTTGGAGTAGGTCTGTCAATTTTGTTTCATAGTCTTTTCTGTCCATTACTACAGTGGCATTCCCTTTATCTGCTGGGAGGATGATTATGCTGCTGTGGCTAACTCCGTGGCTAAAACACTAATTACTAGAACCAAACGCCTGGCAGACAAGACACACATTAAGACTGAACTATGCACCCTGACTAAAATATTGACAGCCAACGGCTTCCACAAAAGCAAAATCACCAACTTGATCCACAAAAACACACTGAGACATAATAGAGACCCAGAAGATGAACAGACCCATGGAACAGCTGTCCTGCCCTACATAAGAGGCACTACAGACAAAATTAGTAAGATACTATACAGACACCACATCAAGACTGCCTTCAAAACAGACAGAAAAATAGCAGCCATCCTCAGAAACCCCAAAGACAAAATTGACCTGGAAAACCAAGGCATATACGAAGTCCCTGTGCATCATGCCCGGCCACATACATTGGACAGACCAATAGAAGAATAAGCACCCGCCTGGATGAACACAAAAATGCAGTCAAAAAGCTGGAACACACTTCCTCACTAGTCCAACACATGGAAGCCACAGGTCATAGAATCAACTTGATGGCACCAAAACCCTAGCCACTATAGAAAATCCCAGCCACAGAATCATCAGAGAAGCCATAGAGATTGAAAAAAGACCAGAAAGCATGAACAGAAGAGATGATTCCACCAGGCTGTCAATCATTTGGAAGCCTGCACTCACAAACAAAAAAATCTCCACACCACAAGCCAGGCAAACACCTGGGCACAAACAGATCCCCCCGATACCTCCAGCTCAAACACACCCCAACCAGGCACCCAGATGAAACCCAGCTTCCTAACTAATGATAGCCGTCCATTTACCCGAAGCCAAGCTGCACTAAAGGCCTCCAATAAAGTAACACAATGTTGCCAGCCAATCAAGATACAAAAAGAGCCAAAAAAACAGACAGAAGATATTAGAAGCAGAACACAGCAAACTCCAAGACCAATAAACACAGACCAAGACTCTCAACCAATCAGGATGAAGAAAAAAAACCATTCTGGCACAGCAATAGGCTGCCCCAAATTTAAATCTGAAACCACTGTAAAAGTCTAACTCACAGACGAACACAATACAAAAGCCTGATGATGGCAGATGAGATTCTGCTGAAACGTATATATATATATACAGTTGATTGCTGGCTTTGCACTATTCCCCTGCCCATAATGGTTGTTGCCTTCATCGTTATCAAATGTGTTAAGTGCAGCTTTCAAGCACTAAAAGGCTTCCCTTACCTAACTTAATGCCCTCCCTCTCAAAACAATTGCAAGATGACATTTGTCAAGTAGTGATGTGGCTTATCTACCAGAGGTGAACCACCCTTCTACTACCATAGATATTTTGGTCTAAAGGAAAACATAGAACTCTATTACACTTTGACTTAGAAGTAACTCAACATAAGTACATAGCTTCAGCAATCCTGAGTATCCTCAGAGCAATTCTAAGACTGCTGCTGTCTATTATTGATTTACTTTGGGATCTTTTTTGTCATATTGAAATGGATCATGGAAAAAATGAACCATTGGTCCACTTTTCCTTTCAGCCTTGACTAAACGCTTGGTAGTTTGAACTCCCCTTTTGCTTATATATGTATTTATTTATTTAATCCCCATCAATAGTTTTTCCTATCAATTTTCATTCAGGTTGATGACATTTAAAAATAGATCAGGTGTTCTACTTCTATATTAAGCTTGCTCAGAGTCTTTCTACCTGCTGAGAAAGATAGCCTCTTTTGTGACTATACAAGAAAAAAAATTGTAATGATAAATGAGTCATATTTTAGGATTTTTTTATTTGTTTCCCATATGAATAATTTTTTGGAAAGTTCACTAGCAGTGCTGCCAAAATTGTTTTTCCATTTGCATTAGAATGATCTAAAACAGGCAATTTAAGCCTCACGCAAGTGACAATGCTGAGAAAATATGAACATGCTCTGTATGTGTAGGAGGAAATTCTTTTATGAATGTGTGAATGATAAACAGTTAACATGTACAAATGTTGAGACTGGTTAGTTTATCATCTCTGATTTAATGTGGGGGAGAAATATATGCGTGGGGATGTTTGTGTGAAAAATTGCAGAAACTATTTAAGAAATGTACACAAAAAATAAATAATTAAAGGAGAATATGAGCATGGACTATAGTCAATGTTGAATGCAGTATATTTCATGCCATTATTTGTGCTTCAACTAAGATGGAAAATTGTGGGAGAAAAATCTGTGCTGTGGGTCACAGGAAATGATGACACAGCATTTAAAAAAAAAACCTTTCTGCTCATTTGGATTCTATATAGTTCCAATTACAGAAGCCAAGTATTTTTGAGGGGGGAAAATAATCAGACAGAAAGAAATGACAACTATGTAGCCTCCAGTTTCAAGAAAAAAATCAGAGGCAATATTTTTCTTTTAGGCATAGTTTGCCTCTGCGTGTGTCTGTGGGTCAGGACATAAGGTGACTCCAAGGCAAGTCCCTCAGATGGGCTCGGCCAGGTGAGAGACCCCAGACTGAAGCCAACGAGTAAAAACTTCTCTGCCACTGAAAGTCTGCACTCATCTCCTCATTTCTGTATACTATACCTGGGCTGCAACAGGTCAGAGGACCACTAGATGACTTTGAAATATTCTTTGACTATCATAGAGGTCACCTTTATTTTTGCAGCCTGGGTATAGATTCTCTCTGTCCTCATTCTTTCATAAGCAGGAGGGCAAAGAAGAAGGAGAAGAGATCAGCCTGCAGCAATCACAGGGGAAGCCGTGTTTCTGAGGGAATCTGCTTCCAGTGTATATGACTGCTTCTGAAGCAACCCTAATTCAATTTTTTTAAATAAATAAATTAACCACAGGGTGCTCTGGGAAGAATGCCCCCTTCCTTCTGATCACTGGTTATTATTGACCTTTATGAACATTTTGACTTGGTTGCTGGCCCACTTCTGAAAGGACCTCAAGTCATCTTCCTCTTTTTCTTCACCAAAGGGCTTGTTTCTTCTCCTCTCCCCCCCCCCCTTTAAAAAAAAAGTTAAATAGAAAGAACAGACAACAGCAAAGATGATCTTACCGAATCATACCCAGGGATTCTTGGGTTATAAACTCCATACTTTTAAGTCAACAGAAGATAAGGAAATAGTTGCTAACTTTTAATCTCCCACCACTCACCCACCCCCAAAATATGCTGAATCTGAGTTACCTGTAATGATTTGATCTGACATTCTGGAATTAATTTGTCTTAATTATGTGTTGTGCAGATTATTCCTTATGTACTTTAGCTATGGTAGGTAAACTATTTTGTGGTATCTGATAGGATTTTTTAAGAGTTAAAGAACAAATAAATAATAATTCAGCATATTTGTGTTCACTGTGGAACATCAAATCAGATGATATAATAGTCTTATTTGTTGATCATATCAAAGAGGATGTGACTCTCAGGGATAGATAACCAATTACCCTGCATAGATTTTGGAGTCAATCTGTATCAGCTGCAATAATGGCAAGGCACTGAGAAGTGTAATTGTTTGGGGAGCAGAGGATATGTTCTACCTTATTAAATTTTTCAATAATGCAAACCATATTTGAAGTCTTTATGATTTTGTGAGTGTTATTCTGTCTTCTGAATTGTAGAATACTGTGAATTGACAGTGACTAATTTAGCCATATCAAATCCCTACACACTTCAATTAGTTATCTAAGCTTGAACGGCTCTACTTTTAAGTTTTTGAAAAGCAAGAAAGGAAACAAGTAGAATGTGATCAAGCTCTTTTTCACATGGCCTGGAAGTTCACATGGTTTATGTTCAGTGGTGCGCCCAGCATTTAGAAAAGACCATTTTTAGCTATAATACTTACCTTCTGCTGCAGTCCTGTGAGTAAAACAGCTGATACATGGCAAACCGCTCTGCCGCATGAATCAGCTGTGCTAAAAAACAAGGAAATAAAGCACAGGAAAAGGGCAGGGGTTGTTGGGCAGGGCCAAATGATCACCAGAACTACCGGTTCACCTGAACTGGTCCGAACTGGTAGAATTTCACCCCTGTTTATGTTTCTTTCTATAGGCTCTGCACAACTCCCTCACTCCCTCTCTCTCCCCCTCCCTCCTCTCTCCCTCCCTTAATTTATTCTGCTGTGGAAAGAGTAGAGGAAAAAGGCTTCACGAGTCTACTATTTGATAGAAACCATTCTCTGGGAAATTCAGGGCAAAACATTCTCTGATGCAATCTAAAATAGCAAATATCTATATATATATTAACTAAATCTAAGTGGCTGCTTGAATCTCCAGAGTATAGGCATGAGAGATACTCCTGGTGATGCACATTGTTGGGCTTTAGTTAAGGTGTTGGGCTGGCGCCAAAGAGACCAGGTTCAGCTCCACTGTTAGCCCTGGAATTCTCCATAAAATAAAATATGGAGATCTTTGCATCTGAGAGACAACATACTTTCCTTGATAGTCACCCATCTTTTAAATACATTATAAAAACTGGGTGACATAATAGTTTCAGAAGCCTAACTGCAATAGGGGAAGGCTGCTGATATTTAGAGAGAAAATTGCAACATGGAGAATCAAAAGCTAAATTTTTCTTTCCCCAGAAGAACTATATTTCTAAAAAATGCCTTCTACTTGCCTTTACAGTGTGACTTTATTAAAAAAAAAAAAAACACCTCACTCCCATTTGTTGAAAGGTGTCAAAATGCCTTTCTTTCGAGAATTCGATTTTCCCGCTGGGAGAGCTCTGACGCAAGGATATGGACAACTGCTTGAAAGCTGGATCTTTTTATTTTTCAGGAAGGCGGAGAACAGCGAGAAGTCTGCGTTCCTGGGCTAGCTAGCTTCTTATGGTAAGCCCCTGGTTTTTTTATACCCTTTCTCGCTTTGTAAGTTGATTTTGTGTGAGTGTTTGTATTTGTGCCTAATGTTTCAAATCCTGTTTGAGTTTGTCTTTATTTCCGTCGGAGGGCAAACTCCGCGGGGTGCGGAAGGCAAACTCCGTGGGGTGGCCAGATTGTATTATTGGTTTTCTATAATCTCTTTTAGCTTTAAGATAGTTTTTCATATTTGTTCTGTGGCAATCTCCTGTCTGTCCCTTTTGTAATTTATATTTTGTGTCTTTTGTCTGTTTGTTTTCCTTATTTGGTATGTCCTGTGTTTGTAAGGGTTTTCTAAATTATCTTTTGTTTCCTTTTCCTATTTGTCTAGTTTTCTTAATTACTTAGGCTTTTGTCTATAGGGATTCTTTAATACTTTTTTTTTATTCCTTTTCCTATGTAAGTTTGTTTTCTGGCTGACCTGATGTTCCTCTTGGGCTTTTCCTCTTTTTTGTGACACTACTGCCTTCGTGAAATTCCCTTTCCACACATTAAAATTAATTTAAACCTTGCTAGGAAAAATATTTTCTCCCTGATCAGCTATTGATTGAAGATAAAGGTTTTTGTGTTTTGCCTTATCCTAAGCAGGGAGGTCCCCTTCACGGTTCATTACCTTGTAGTAGTGAAAGGGCTTGCAAATCCCAACATTGTGCATCACCAGGAGTATACACTTTCATAAGAGTCATTTGTAAGATAGAACTCATGCACAACCTCAAATTCAAACTGATTTTTCCGTAAGCAAAGATGGGAAAATTCCAAGACTCAATGCAATCTATGGCTCAGACCATTAACTTCTCTTGTAAAATGCAATTTAAACTAAAGGAACAAATTAAACCATCAGACAAACAAGCTATGGCCTGTGCAATATTTCATATGATTTGAGCTGTATGTGCTGAAAATAGGGAATAGATTTGGTGGATAGTGTCGAAAGAACTTTGAATTGAAATCTTAGTGATGTGAAAAACCCATATACAATTGTATGCACAGATATTATGGGATTGGACAAAGGGAAGCATTTTAAGTTTTGACATTTGTTCAATATTGTTGTAATATGTTATTGCTATTTTGGCACCAAATATTGTCAAATAAATAACAGTAAAGAACCATTCTATGCAACCTGGTTTGCATAAAAATTTTGATGGATCCTGACTGCCCTTAGTATGACTATTTATGATTACTTTATTTATTCTAATTGTGCTGATGGCTTTTGCTTTTATTCTTTTGTTATACTACACATTGTATTGAGTTTTTTGGTGTAAAGTTTATAAATCTTCAAATAAAAATACACTCCACCTCTTCTTGCCTATAGATTTAATTAAACTGTGTGTTTTAGAGGAGCACTGAAACCACTTTACACCAAGCACAAATTTTATCTTCAGTTTTTCATGGCAGTTTTTTACTGCCAAATACAATGTTCAGTTGTAAAGCTCAGTAAAGCACACACACAAACACACATACCTCTCCAGACAAGTTAATCTGTTTGTTTATATTTATGACTCTACATAAAACTGTTCAACATTCAGCAGAATTGCAAAGATTGCCAAATGGAAAATCTAGAATGTAATTATGACCATTTGTTGTAAGCACCAGGTTTGTTCATCATGGAGAAGATTAGCAACTGTCCATCACATTCTTGGAAGTTGTTCTGGTGGAGAAGGAAGACTTCTCCCCTTCCCCAAAAGTAATTATTAGATCAGGGGTGTCAAACTGGATTTCTTGGAGGGCTGGATCAGCATTATAGTTGTCCTTTGTGGGCTGGCCGGGGGGTGGGGGAGAATGAAACAGGATGGATGGCCTCCTGCAGCACCCTGCCCTGTGCCCTGTTTTGGATGGTGGGGTGTTGTAGGAGGCCGTCCAGGCCAAAAACGGGGTATGGAGAGACTGCCCGTGGTCCCTGCACCTCATTTTCGCTAGCAGAGGCACCACAGGCCAGTCATTTGTTATTTCCAGGCCGCCCCACAGGCCAGATCTAAGCACCCCACAGGCCAGATCCGGCCCACAGGCCTTGAGTTTGGACACCCCTGTATTAGATGAAGAATGGCTCCTAGATCTCACATTGGAAGTTATTCAGTCTGGTTCTCTCTTTATTTATAGTGTTTCATTTGTATTAAATCTCCTATATCATCATATGTCATCAGTTTGAACTGACACCGAAACAAGAGTATTGTAGTTTTTTCTTCAGGATAACAGGAATCAGAATTTATAAGAGCTGTAAACAATCAGGCAATGGTATAAGACCATCTTCTGGTACAAAGGCCCTTCCCTAATAAATACTTAAACCATTGGGAAGGTCACTTAATATTAAGCAAGTTCAGCTAAAC
The DNA here is from genome assembly GCF_049901735.1 of Notechis scutatus. Taxonomy (NCBI): domain Eukaryota; kingdom Metazoa; phylum Chordata; class Lepidosauria; order Squamata; family Elapidae; genus Notechis; species Notechis scutatus. The sequence goes on from NC_142009.1 coordinate 44,087,189, forward strand.
TGCAAGTTCTGGCATTTTAGTTTTAAACAACTAATTAAAACGCACAGCTTTGGTCACACAATTGTGATTGGCATATTAATTTTCTGACATACATCCATATATATCATGACCAACCCTGATATTTAAACTGGGCTGATTGATTTGGGCTTCAAAAGGCTACTAATGTTTTGAGCAGTTGCTATTTATCAAGATTGAGCTTTGGGCAGGCAGTGTATCTCACAGGATTGCTGTTGTCCAGATAAAATTGGAGGGAATACTAAGTAGACAATGTTGAGTCCAGAGAGGGTGATGGAAGATGGAATCTGTGATGCAGCAAGGAGAAGAATGATCTACTGTCCTTTAGCCCTTGGATATTATTCCAAGGGCCTTAAATATGTAGTCTAAAGGAAAGTCTTTATCAAACAAAATTTTCAGAAAGTTTTATTTTATTGCCAAAGATTGGCAAATGGTTGCCAATAAGAATTGCCGAGGACATGTTTACTTCAAACCCTGTATATTTAAGAAGCTCTTATTTCTGCACTGGACTGGGAAAAAGAAGGAGGGGATAAAATTATGAGGAAGTAACTGGAAGTAACATTCATACCTTTATAGCTGGCTAGTTTTATTTTTCACTTCCTCTTATTTATAATTAGGAACATCTGGATTTAAATCAACAGACGTGCGGCTATCACATTTAGCTTGCAAGAGAGCTATAAATGTGAAATGCAGTCAACCATAAGCTCTTGTCATCTGGCTTATCCATTGTTCTGGCTGCACTTCACTTGCGAAGCATGTTTTCATTTCCTTATTTCAATCTTAAAAGGTTTTATTAGCCTTGGTAAGGCATGGACTGGTTGCCAATGAATTTTGCTTTTTCATTTAAGGTTCCTTCAGGAGGAGGTAGTCTATATAATGAGAGAAGGAAAATGATTATGCAGATTTTTGCCATAAGTTAATTGTTCATTTTAAGTGAAAATTATGTCAAGCCTACAGACAAACCAATTATTTGATATTTTTTTAAAAAATAAGATATCAGTTTTCTTTTTTTGTACTCAAAATTTTTGTTGTTGTTTGTGTTGGATGTACGTTATTCTGTATAATTCGTTCTTTGGATGTAAATGTAATATGTAAAAATCTGTAATAAAAATCTGTAATAAGAACAAAGATAATAACAAAGTTGCCAGTCATCAGAAGACACAATGAAATATTTGGGATGTATTTGACAAGCCGTACCAAAGATACATTTCAAAATAATTACAGCAAATTTTTGAGAGAAATTTAAAAATTATGAAAGGTGGAAAAATTAAAAATGCTTATCAGGATGATTCCAAATGTTAAAATGAATGCACTAGCATTGCCTAAGATTTTTTTTTAAATACAATTCAAATGGCATCAATTCCAATCCCATATTTTTGCAAGATTGGCAAAGAACAGTTAATAAATTTAGTTGGAAAGAAAAAAACCTAGTGTAATTTTTTTAAAGTGTTATCTACTGTGTTATTCTCCAGATTTTCTTGCTTTGTTTTTTGTAGATATTCAGTCTACAAAATATTCATCCCTATTCAGCCTTCCAAGTTGGCAATAACTGGAGCACTGTCTGTCCATTGGCTTCCTTTGGTATACCAATTCAAGGTTGAAAACTCATTTGGAGCTCAGAAATCTTTTGAAAGTTTTTCCTTGTTTTTCCACATCTGTTTTCATCTGTGTTGGTCCCAAATATTCCCTTTCCCATATATTTTCTGTCTGTGAAGGCAACACGGTTTCTTTGTCCTGAGCAATAAACTGTGTGATCTGTAGCTGAAAGTGTCCAATTGTAGTCCATCTCAATTAGCTGATGCCTAAAATGTCAATCTATAATTTATTCATTTGATATTTTACTATATTGAGCTTCTTATGTTCATATTTCTTGCATTCCACATCTGGAGTTCTTCATTTGCCCCTCCCAGGAACACCCACCCACTCACCCACAATCACAATGAGAAAGCAGAGAGAGAGGGATGACTAAATCTGCCTGTTTAGATATCATAAGTCACAACCACTGTATCCCCAACTCTGTCCCATGTTACTGAGAAAAACTCTCTGAAGCCTGTGTCTGTCTTGTTGGTTTGGTTCTGCAACCCAACAAGACAGACACAGACTTCAGAGAGTAATTAGGACTGCAGAAAAAACAATTGCTATCAACTTGCCTTCAATCGAGGACCTGTATACTGCACGAGTCAAAAAGAAGGCTGTGAAAATATTTACAGACCTTTCACATCCCGGACATAAACTGTTTCAACTCCTTCTCTCAAAACGACGCTATAGAGCACTGCACACCAGAACAACCAGACACAAGGACAGTTTTTTCCTGAACGCCATCACTCTGCTAAACAAATAATTCCCTCAACACTGTCCAACTATTTACAAGTCTGCACTACTATTACTATTAATCTTCTCATCACTCCTTATCACCCATCCCCTCCCACTTGTGATTGTATGACTGTAACTTTGTCGCTTGTATCCTTACGATTTATATTGACTGTTTCCTAGTATGATTTGGTTGCTTAATGTACCCTTTGACTATTATTAAGTATTGTACCTTATGATTCTTGACTCTTGACTCTTGACGAATGTATCTTTTCCTTTATGTACACTGAGAACATTTGCACCAAGACAAATTCCTTGTGTGTCCAATCACACTTGGCCAATAAATAATTCTATTCATTCTATTCTAAAAATTGGTGTCTACTTCCCCACCAGCTGAGGAACCTACAAATTATCTTCTTAACTTGGCCTTTGGTCCGATCTAAGTATAGTACATAAAATTATATATTGCAATGTCCTACCTGTCAATGAATACTTCAGCTTCAACCACAACAATACAAGAGCACACAATAGATACAAATTCATGGTTAACCACACCAAACTTGACTGCAGGAAATATGACTTCAGCAACAGAGTGGTCAATGTCTGGAATACTCTACTTGACTCTGTGGTTTCTTCCCCAAACCCCCAAAACTTTAACCTTAGACTGTCTACTATTGACCTCACCCCTTTCCTAAGAGGTCTGTAGGGGGCGTGCATAAGCACACCAACATGCCTACTGTCCCTGTCCTATTGTTTCTTTTTTATTCTTATCCATTTCATGTATTCAGAACCATGTTTATACTTATACCTGTTATCTAATACTTGCTTGACAAAAATAAATAAATTAAATTAAAAGCTGCAAAGACAAAACCACTCATGAGCCTTCCTAAGCCAGATTGAGGCTAGGCTGCTAAGACACTGCAGTTGATCCCAGCATACTTTTCTGATGATTCAAGGACATTAACATGACTATTGAACAAGAGTCCACATGCACTTCAATTCTATTCAGTTGAGTTTAACAGAAAGTGTGGATTAGTTTAGTTTTAACAGTACAGGGAGCCCTCGATGTACAAGAGTTTGTTTAGTGACTGTTCAAAGTTACAAACGGCACTGAAAAAAGTGAGTTATGGTCATTTTTTACACTTACAACCATGGCAGCTTCCCCATGGTCACATGATTAAAATTCAGAGGCTTGGTAATTGACTCATATTTATGACAATGGCAGTGTCCCAGGGTTATGTGAACGTCTTTTGTAACCTTCTGACAAACAAGGTCAATGGGGAAACCAGATTCACTTAACCATTGGGTTAGTAATGTAACAACTGCAGAGATTCACTCAACAACTGTGGCAAGGGAGGTCATAAAATGGGACAAAACTCTCATTGTAGTGGCAAAAATTTGGGGCTCAAATGTGTCATTAGTCATAAGTCGAGGACTACCTGTATGCAAAATTCACAATAAATTGTTATTAAATAATTAAATAAATAATTATTTAAATTATTTAAATAAATTCATATGTGGCCATAGGAAAAAGTAAATCAAGAAACAGATCAAGAGAAATGTTGGCTTTTTCTGTGCCCAAAAAATAGCATATGCAATTGCATTCTGAAGGAGCCATCTGGTTTTGTCAGATTTGCAAAAGTTTCCCCATCTCTCCCTATATTTCATAGTCTTCAGCTCAGAGGTGGTATGCAGCAGGTTCTGACCAGTTCTGGAGAACCGGAAACTGGCAAATACCACCTCTGACTGGCCCCGCCCCCATCTATTCTCTGCCTCCCGAGTCCCAGCTGATTGGCTGGATCTTCCTTTGTTGCCCTGCACAGGAGAACAGAGCTGGAAAGCAGGTTAGTGGGGTGGGGAGGGAATGGGATTTTGCAGGAACCTTCCCCCAGGAGTGGAGAGGGAATGGGGGTTTTACGGTATTCTTCCCCTGCCATGCCCACCAAGTCATGCCCACCGAACTGGTAGTAAAAAAAAATTTGAATCCCACCATTGCTTCGGCTCATGTGTGCATGTGCTTGCACACCCACTCAGAGTGCCAAATTCCGTTTTGACTTAATAGCATTACATTCTCAGCAGAATCGTTCTCAAGACAATTATGTCCACAAAATTGATTGGTGTGCTAGTTTATGCATGAAACAAAAAATCCTAAAATTAATCTTATATAGATTTCTCCAATCTGGTATGCTCCAGTTAGCTTCGTAAACAAGTAGGTCATAGTCTCTGAGTGTGGATAGAATGGCTGCCTTAAACCTTTCCTAAACAACGCTGGGAAGTTGACTCTGTTGATTGTAAATACAACTGCCAAAATGGCTCTTCCCAAAACACATTTGAAAGGTGTCCTAGAGTTTACCAGCAATACCTTCATAATGTATAATGCCAGGAAATTTTTCTCTCAACCATGAGCTCATACTGATGGCTTCCTACTGACAGTCCTTGAACTCTTTCCTTTGTGGCTAAAATCCAGGCTAACGTAAGACTTCCTTCACATTGTGAAGGCATGTCTCTGGAGATTCTCAGTTGTCCAGGTCATGGTTGTCCCAAAGGTGCTTTTTCAAGAGGTAACTGGGCTTTCTGGTTTTTCTTTGAAGACATTTTGCTTCTCATCCAAGAAGCTTCTTCGGCTCTGAAGAAGCTTGTTGGATGAGAAGCGAAACGAAAAGTGCCTCTTGAAAAAACACTTTTGGGAATTCTGAAGGCAACCTAATACACTTGGCCAAAGTAAAGAAGTGACCTTTGACAAAATAATTCACCTTGACAAAGAGCAAGGGGCTGCTCTTCAACCACTTCAAGTGAGCTGTGAGAGAAGAGAGCTGGGCTCCTTTCAGATTTCTCCCCCGGGGCTGGTTGAAGTGCTTCCAGGCTGAGCAGCTTCAGGTTTGCCTGCAATGAACACCAAGTAACCCATCTGTTTGCAAAGCTTTTGGCAAGTGGCAAGGAGGTGTGTGGCTATTCTGCCTTGGCTATTTTTCCATAGAACAAATCTTGCTTAGCACGTATACCTCTCAGGGCAAATTCCACTGAGCTGACAGGAAAGAAGCTGACAAGATTAACTCCAGAAGTCTGTGTCAGCTAAAAGATGTGTATTCAGTATTAAGACATGTTTACCGGAAAAGTATCAGTCACGAAGTATCAGTCACGAAGTTCGCTACTTGTGTCACGTAGCTGGTTCTAATGATTAACTTTGTAACTCTATTGTTTCCTGTAATCCCTCTCACCCCTTCTTTGATTCAGCACAATAAAAGAGGACAGCGCAAAGCAATCGGGGCCGCCGGACAATTCCATCTGCCCCAGGCGCGATGTGCTTCCTCACCTGAAGAAATTGCTTTGTTTCGTGTCTTTTCTTTGTGCTTGGCACTCACTCTTGCGAGTCCCGCTAAACCTCACTCTTGCGAGAGTCCCGCTAAGCTTCACCCTTGAGAGGGTCCCGCCAAATTGCTTCTTGAAAGGAATTCAGCAGCAAACCGGAAGATCGAAACAACGGACCGGTCGCTCGACGCCCGACAGAGGTGAGTTTTGGCAAGCACTGCAGAAGACGCGCTGCTTGTTGAACACCCTGGAATGGATGGCAATGCCTTCTCTGCAGCTCTCCCACAGGAGGAGGCAACTAACACAACTTTGTCATAATATTGGGCTAGCACACCAAAGAACTGCCCAGCCACAAAGACTTTCATGGTATGCAAAGGGCGTTCTGAGCCAGTGTCCTTTGACATAAAGCTGCAGGCCAAAGCCACTCAGTCTCAAAACACCAGAACCAGCACTGTAGGAGGGGACACTTAACCTTCTCCTGTAATGTGAATTTTTCAGAAAATGAACAAATTACAGTAACATAGTGTCAACAGTGGAAGGCAAAGACTGGTGGCTTCCCATGGCTGACATTTGATTGGCACTAACTGTGGGGAAAGCCTGTAGCATTCACTACACATAATTTGTGCGAGGTCAGGATTTTTACAGCCCAGGTGTGGTTTCTAATTATTTTTTTCAAAGATGAAAAAGGCATAGTGAAACAATCAATTTGATCTACAGGTAGTCCTTGTTTAGTGATCTTTGTTTAGTGATCTTTGTTTAGTGATCTTTGTTTAGTGATCTTTGTTTAGTGATCTTTGATCTTTGTTTAGTGATCTTTCAAAGTTACAAGAACACTAAAAAAAGTGACTTATGACTGGTCCTCCCATTTATAAGTTAGAAACTTGACAGCTTTAAGACTTGTGGACTTCAACTCCCAGAATTCCTCCTCCAGTCACGTTAGCTCAGGAATTCTGGGAGCTGAAGTCCACAAGTCTTAAACTTACCAAGTTTGAAGACCCTTGGGTTAGTGCATCCTGCATCATGTGATTGCTATTGGCAACATCACAACCAGCTTCTGACAAGAAAAGTCTATGGGGGAATCTGTTTCCATTTAACAGCCATGTGATTTACTAACAATTGCAATGTTTTGCTTAACAACCAAAATCAGGCACAACTCACTTAACCACCTTGCTTTGCAACATAAATTCTCATCTCACTTATGGTCAAAGTTCAGAACAACTTGTAGTAGTTAAGACGCTGGACTAAGAGTGGAAAACTTGAGTTGACTTAGTTACAGAAGCCAGCTGGATGACTTGGGCCAGTTATTCTCCAAGGACTCTCCACTCTCACGTCCTAGGATGAAGACATTAATAAAGCAGCTCTGAAAATTGCAAAGAAAATTGCAGAGATTGTCCTGGCAGTCACCAGAAGTCAGCATAAATATTCTTGGGATTTGGTAACCTGTGGGATGTTCTGGGTTCATCCACATTTTTTTTCCACCAAATTAGTGACAATTTGATCAACTACCTTATAGTTGTTTGCATTTGTGCAGATGAGAGGCAGTTACTGGGTACGTGTTGCTGAAGAGTTGAGGTTTGAAAACATAGTTTGTCAATGTATAGATTGAACTACCATAGAGTAAATAAAGCAGCTTTGGAAGCCAAAGTTCTGGTCCCTCACAGCCATAATAATGGTACAGTACAGAGGAAGGTCCACTATGCATCCTCCTCCTCCCCCACTGTGAACAAAAAAATGGCTTCTGGGTGACTCCCTTTTCATGCAGCACAAAATATTCAACAGCAGGATTTCAGCAAGTGGGATTCCAATGTGATTTGGGTTGCCCAGTGTTGCAATCAAGGCAGGAACTACTATTAACTCACTTAGTTGATCTACCCAGTAAAAATAAATCAAGTAACTATGGAAGTTGAAGTCCAGGTCTCTTGAACAGTAAAAACAGCATTATAGAACAGGAGCAAAGTCCAGTGGATCAGGGAGAAATATGTTAGAAGCTGATCAGATCTTCTGACTCCAAGTTTATCATCTCAAGCTTGTTCTCCACCTCCCTAGATCGTTGTTTCTCAGTCTTGTCACCTGGTTGGGGAATTCTGGGAATTGAAGTTCATCTGTCTTAAAGTTGTCAAAATTGAGAAACACTACCTTAGTAGATTGTCCACATGGAATGCCTTGTACCAGTATCATATGGAAAATGCAACTTCCATACTGTAATAGCTAAAGGCATCTTTGAGGTAGCTTAGCAGCATACTGATAAGAGAAAGGTGACACTGCAAGAATAGCAATAGCAATAGCACTTAGACTTATATGCCACTTCACAGCCCTCTCTAAGCAATTTACAGAGTCAGCATAATGCCCCCAACAATCTGGGTCCTCATTTTACCAACCTTGGAAGGATGGAAGGCTGAGTCAACCTTGAGCTGGTGAGAATTGAATTGCCAAACTGGAGGCAGCCAGCAGTCAGCAGAAAGAGTTTGCAGTACTGCATTCTAACCACTGTATCACCATGGCTCAGAATAGGTACTTGACAAACTTAGGGTATCGTTCACTGGGTCAAGGAGGCTGTGTGACTGGGGCAGAGGAATGCAAACTCAACTACAGGGAAAGAATGTAGCATGACAGAGACTTGATGAAAATAATCTGAGTCTTGCTGTGTGCTAGATAATAACTCTCCCAATTAAGGAAGTGAAGTCTTTGGTGCAGATCCTCTTACCAAGACAGACAGCTTTCATTCAACCTGAGACCCAAAGCTCTTGTTGATGTGCTCTAATCAGAGCACTAAGGGCTCCTATGCATTACCAGAGAATATAGGGCTCAGATGTCTGATTGGGTGGGGGTGACCACATATATCTTGCCTCATCCTGCTGTTCTGAAGACCACTTGATACTTTTCCTACAATGTTTCATTAGCTAACTGCAACAGCAATGATAGCAGAAGCTTGAGTATCTACTTGCCATGGTCTTGCACTTCAATCATGTGCTTCCATGGTATATTAACTCAATGTCTTCCTACTTAGTAGATCCATAAATATCTATAGACAGTGAATAAATGTACTGCTTTAAACAACTGTGCCATGACTGTTTTCTAAAATGGTCTTTTAAATGTACTAGAAAATTGATGTGCCCTAGCCCTAATCTATGTTATATCCCTCTGGTCAGAAGATAACAATCTTTTCAAAATTACAGAACATTAAAATTACACTGCTCCAAAATTAAATGCACTATTCCCTGCCTCATCTATTAAAATCCTCTATAAGTCCTTTCCTGCTCTTACATGAAATATTCTAAGGTGATTAGTTTAGTCATTAATTTGCCATGCACAAGATCTTGCAAGCATGATGGAGGGGAAATAAGAAAAAAGCAAGGCAATTTCTATGTTTTGGCCCTGGCCAAATTTCACAATGATTATTCTGAGACTTGGAAATATTAGTTTTTCCAAAATACAGCTACCATATCTGGGTTGCAAAAGCCCACACAACCATTAGAAGTCTGCAAAAGTACCCCTGCTTTCAACTAGTGTAGTCTGGATTTTTGCAGCCCCTATAGCACTTACTACAATCTATCTAGATTCATCCTCCCAAATGTAAGGCTTATGAGCAAAATCTTGAACTCTGCAAGGCATCCCATTTGATATATGGTGGGCTGCTGTATATAAATAACACCATATTTCAAAGTACTATAATTCCTTTTCCCTAGCAGCTATTTGTTAATCCACAAGAATACAGGAACTTCTGAAAAGACATCAATGAAACTGTGATAACAGCTAGTTTAAAGAAGAATATCCGTGTAAGAGCTGCATTTCTTAATGCCATTAGGCATCAATAACTAGTTTTTGTCGAGAGTTGCTTAAGACTTGATAGGCAGGCATTTTTAAAAATCTTTGAACTAGGGCAATTTATCTTGCCAAGAGTAACATCCAAATAAATCTCAGGGATCTCAACATATGTAAATGATTTGGACATACACGATGACTTTTATTTCTGCAACATCCTTAATTGAGGATATGGGAGAGACAGAAGAAGTGCTTAATTCCTTGGCAAGCACAGACAATTAAAAAGAGAGAGATGAGTCATGGTGATATTTGACTCCGAATTGAGAATACAGCCATTGCACTGTTGGCTAGTGTGAGACTCCAACAAATTCTTATTCACTGTTTAGTCAGAGGAACTCCCTGGATAATATGGTGGGAAGGAAGGAAGTGATATGAATTTTTCAAAAAAGCACATTAGCTATGAGAAATAACACACGAGGACACCCTTCCCCTCAAAAAAGCTTGGAGAACATGAGGATGGGGAGTCCTTGTTGCTCTCAAATTCCTCTCAGCCAGAAATGAATTATTATTTCTATTTAACAATGAAACTCAATTGCCCCTCGGAAACGGGAGAATCTAAGGAGGTGGGCTCATTTCACCAAAAAGTTCTGCCTTCTTGCTTGCTCCTTACATTGGTAGGAAGATCTGCTGCCTTTCACTCCTTTGCTGACTGATGGTGGTGCCCCGATGGCAGAAAGAGCAAAAGGGGGAAAGGAAGAGAAAGTATTGAAGACTTTGCACTAAGAAAAAGATAGGAATCTAGGAAGTTGTCTTATATATCATCAGATAATCTGATCTACCCATTCATTATTGTCAGCAGCTATAAGCAGCAGCTTTACGAAGGAGTTTAAAAGCCCTAGCTGGAGATGCCATGAACAGAACCTTTGAACTTGTCTATGATACAACTATTTTCAGCATGCCTTCAGAAATGGAAAGAGCAGTAGTTATCCTTGGGGATCCTACATTTATTTTTCTTCCTGTTGGCTCCAATGGAGGAAAAAGTAAAACAATGAAAAAATGGAGATGGGAAGAATGGTGAATCATCGCTCACTTTCTGCTCTCTTAGCACAAGCTCGGCAGGGCATGAAAAACAGCAGTCTTTACAGCATTCAACTACTTCCTCTTCTCCTAATTGGATTTCTCTGTAAAGGAAAACAGTGTCTGGAAATACACAACACTCAGTGATAAATGAAGGCCAAAATACACATATCCGGTTTCCAATATTCTGCAACTTAACACTGTTTTCCTTTCTAATAAACCTTTTTATTCAGATCTAAGAATCTTGCTTTCTTGCTTGTAAGCTGCTTCAAGGGGCTTGAAATCTTGCTTCAAATATTGAGAAAGTAAGATTAAAGGAGGTTGGTTATACCTTATCTCTTCTTTTTAAATAAAGAAGAGTTTTAATATCTCTGGTGTGACTAAAATGACTGTAGCTTTATGTCTATGGAGATTCTCAATCATCCAGGTCAGGGATGAAGAGCTGAAGAAGCTTCTTGGATGAGAAGTGAAACGTCTTCAAAGAAAAAAAACAGAAAGTACAGTTGCCTCTTGGGGAAAAAAGCATCTTTGGGACTTTAGCTTTAATTTCTCTGGTGTAACTTGTCTTTTCTCCAATTAAGGAAGGCAGGGCTGAAACTTTTGTCATATTACCTCTGTGCCATGTGACCAGGAGGTAGCATTATTGATATTATTCCATTCTTTACTTATTAACCTTTTAATTAGCAAGGTTGAATAAGTGGTGAGAGCCCTATCTCTATCACATGATGAAGTCAGCAAGAAGCAGGGAGCAGGTTAGCAGGAAGACAATTTGTGGGATCCCTTAAATTGGCATATAAGTGGCAGAGCAAGAAGAGGGGTATGTGAAATGGCCATTAGCTTCAAATAGTATATAACAGGTGGGCCTATCCTAGTTGAGGATGTTCCTAAGACAAACCTACCTAACCCAAAGCATGAGACAGGATCAACATGTACACCCCTGAAGGGCTTCTGCAAAGAACATTTGAGATCTTCAGCCTTCAACCCCACAGCCCAACCATTCCACTATAGAGTTGACACTCTATTACAATGATTACCTTGCTTAAAAAGTTAAATATAATTTAACTAATGTTTAAACTTCGTGTAAAAATTAATGCTGTGATGAAGAACAAGGATGGAGTGATACCAATTGCCTTCTGTTTTTGCTAACATCATGAAGACATTGTAAAAAAAAAAAAAAAAGATCCTGGGGCAGGTTCATGCCATGATTAGGGATTTAAAAGGATGAGCCTCCTGTCTCATTCAAAAGGCTGCTAAACCCAGTTGTCAAAAGCCACAATAGTGCTCACCTGTATCACTCTCCAAAGCACCTGAAGGCAATGAATGGAAACTAATCAAAGAGAGAACCAACTTAAAACTAAAGAAAATTTCCCAACAGAACAATTCATCAGTGGAACAACTTTGTTGTGGATGCTTGAACCCTGGAGGTTTTAAAGAAGAGATTGGACAACCATTTGTCTGAAATGTTATGGGGTTTCTTGCTTGAGCAGGCAGTTAGACTAAAAGACCTCCAGGGTTCCTTCCAACTCTGTTATTCTGTTAAAAGACAGCTAATCCTGGCAGGACTATTTGGGAGTAATCTATTGAAATGAAGCAGGACTGATCAGAAACATCAGCTGTGCACAGTTAGAGTCAGAGACCAAGGGTGTTTAAGAATCATCCTACTTGTGAAGCTTTCTAGGGATTCCTATTTTAGAATTCTTAGATTCAAAGGGCTTCCTTGGGGTTTGAATGATGTCCTTAAATTCTCTATATTTTGGTTTCTCTGGCTGCTTCCTGGTTTGTAAATCTGCTTGTAACTGTATGGAATTTCTGACTCAATTTACAACTTTGAGATACATTTTTCAGATTTACCATAATCTTAATCCAGGCAAGCACGGTGGTTGATGAGGTCTTAGGTACACTGAAACCCACTAATTTCAGTGGTTCAAAAAGCACAGTTGCGTTATAGTGGGTTTTTATTGCTCATTACTTGGTTGGTTGATTCTTAAATAAAGTAGAGAATAAAATAGTTTACAATACTGTGGGAACAATGCTGAACTTTTATTTTCAGATAGTCCAGATAAAATGTCTGTGTTCTAAAGAATCTGTTCTTTTTTTATAAATGTATGTTAGCCATGTGATTAACAGTCACAAAGGGATTTGAAATTAAATATCCTTCAGGGAACATTGTTTCATTGTACAATCAAAAATTATGGCAATTGTTTCATTTAGATTATGGAGTAGCAATAGCAGTTTAAGCCACTTTCCCCATGTGTTACTATACCATCATAATTCATCCTGTGGGCTAATCTTTAACTTTCAAAAATTAGAAATACAAAATCTTTGAAGAAGATATTAGATTTTGAGACAGAAATAGTAGGATTGAGACAAATATGAAAACAAAACCCCCAAGTTTTGCTCTTTTCAACACGTAATCCAAATGGGCATTTAGATTTTACACTTGTTGACACATTGCTCCAATTAAAAATTTAAAGCTATGAAAACCAATACAAATATATGTTGGAAGGATTGCCAAGGCAAAAAATACTTTCTGTATGTTCTAGCTTTCTTTAAATGTTATTAAATATTTGAATATAGTGTTTGAGGAAATTGTACTATTACATATCAAAAATAGAAAAAGAAACGTATCTATGGTAAGTTTTGCTATTTTCTGGTAAGAATAGAAATCTGAAAAGTAAGGCACCACTAATATATTCATTTATTTATTAATGATTGGCAGATTAGAAACCAAAACATATTGGAAACCTGTAGCAAAAGCATCTGAGAATGGACTTGATAACGCTTCAATGGAAAAATTAATGCATCACTTGAAATCTCTAAAATGAAAAGAGACAAATGGTTGTTCCCATAATTCTTTTATAAAGTCATTACCATACTGAAAAAACCCACAACCATCTAAATCATATAAGATACTGTGGAAAATACAAATCTTGAGAATGCGATATATTGGTGTAATGTCCTTGCTTTGTAAGTCAATAAAATGTATTGGCTTAATCTGTTGGGTGTTAATGTTTATAGAGCTGTTAACAATTTATTATTTAATAAAAATATGACCTCATGGTAATCACATTAGTAATACAACATATACTTAGGTCTTTGCTGCAGGAGGCTCAGCTGTAGCTGAAAAGTGGAATCTACTGTAGAATTTCAATGTGAAGTTATTCAGATTTTGTTCTTCATACATCATGACATTACAGGTAGTGCTTGACTTAAAATGATTCATTTAGTGATTGTTCGAAGTTACAATGGCACTGAAAAAAAATGGCATGACTGTTTTTCACACGATTGTTGCAACATCCTCATGGTCATGTGATCAGATGCTCGGCAACTGACAGTTGCAGTGTCCTGGGGTCATGTGATGATCTTTTGCAACCTTTCGACAAGGTGAGTCAATGGGATTCACTTAACCGTGTTACTAACTTAATAACTAGTGATTCACTTAGCATTGTTGGCAAAAAGATCATAAAATGGGGCAAAACTTACTTAAAAGCTGTCTTGCTTAGCAACAAAAAGTTTGGACTCAATTGTAGTCATAAGTCAAGAACTGTTATATTTCTAGTGTACAGTAGGTCTCTGTGTGGAAGGCTATTTTGAATTCTGTGTTCTTGTATAGATATATTTATAGGGCTGGGTAAAACGTGTGTGGATTAGAAGAAATTTAGTGCAAAATTTTCATTTTTCATCACAGGTCCAATAAACCTAGAGGAAATTAGTTCCTCTAATGTGTTTAAGATATCCACTGTGCAGTGTTTCACTGATTGCAATAGAACAAAGGAAGATAAGCTTCCTTTGAAGCTGATTCTGTGCAATTCGGGGAACCCCCAAATCTCACTCTTGGCTGGCCCTGACTACCCTGCCCCACCCCTCCCAGGAGCCCCACACAGCCCATTTGGGATGCAGGTAAGAGCAAGGCATGTGCAGAGGCTCGGGGAGGGTGAAAAACGGGGTTCCTGGAAGTTTGGAAAGGCTGGAAATGGGGTCATTTCCAGCTTCCAGAAAACCTCCAGAACCCAGGAAGGCCATTTTCACCCTCCCAGAGGCTCGAAGAAACCCTCCAGAGCTTGGGAGGGCAAAAACACCCCCCACCGCCATGGTGCAGGAGGCCAACTAGCCCACATGGTCATGCCTTCCCAGCAACTAGGCAGAGAATCCTTTGCTAAAATTTTTGAAGCCCACCCCTGTCCTCACCCATCATGGGGTCATCAGCTAAGCCCGTGTTTTTTCACCTGGCAACTTTAAAATGTGTAGACTTCGATTCCCAAGTCCCCAGCTGGTTGAAGTCCACACATCTTAAAAGCGCCAAGACTGAAAAATGCTGAACTATACTGACTGACTGGGGATGATGGGAACAGGAATTCAATACATTTGAGGCACCGGGTTTGTTCAGAGTTTTGCAGCATAAATTCACCGCCAGAAAAGTAAACACAGATGGCTGATGCTTCACTTAACATCTTTATAAACATATTAAGTAAATTTTACAATACCAGTCGTAGATTTCTTCAACATGGAGCAAACTCAAATCGAAGCAGACATATTACAAGTTCAGAGCAGATCAACTTCAGCAGACAAGCAAGCAAGTTAGTTTCTCTTTCACTTTAGAGATGAGCACAGAACAGAGATAAACCACGCCCAGATTCTCTCTTTAAGTTTAAGCTCTATTCCAGTTCATGAATATATTCTGACAAGGTTGTGGAAGGCTGTCCTGCAAAAAAAAAAGGGGGGGCGGGTTCCACCTGATTCCTGCAGTTGTTTGTGATACAAGGAGGTCACTAACACAGCACCTGTCTTGACTCAAAGGGATTTTAGATCAGAGATGGAAAATACCAACCATGGGATAATTTGACACTTTCCCTTACAAGTCTGCTTTCAGTAATGAAAAAAAAATATAGCCATAAGTGACAGGAAAGGAAATGATTTTCCTTTTTACTGAGTTTGCCAATAATCTAGAGAGGAAATTAAGTCAGAGGGAAAAGGGAGAAAAGACAAATATTTGGAGGTCTTTTGACGGTTAAAGCTACTGATGGCTGAAAAGTTTGTTTTACTGCAGGACTGAGAGTCTGTTCAACTGTCAGTGCAACGTTCAAAATTGCCATTTGGATTTAAATTCTGCTTGGTCAGTTGTTTATGAAATGCTGACATCTTCTGTCTTCTTTTCTCACACAACAAATCCACGCAAACACAACCTTTAAAAACATGGGGGGGGGCTGAGGGGGGGCGGTTCCTGTTATACTCATGAATTTTTCCACATGTTTTATTTAGTTCGTTTAGTGCAAGGATCTCAGATTCAAATGCGTTGTTTCTTCTTGTGAGAGAACTTTCTTTCCTTTGGTATTTTGTTCCAGTTTCCCATTTTCGTTCTCCTTGTCTGGCAGAGGCCTTCCTTCTTCGTTAGTTTTGCTTAGCAAAGAGAGCTTGTCTACCTGCTTGCCTGCCTGCCCTGGTTGTACGCTGTCTTTCCCACTCCTCGCTTGGCTGACAGACCCTTGCAGAATGCAGCCAGACCAAGCCCTCCTCCATATGGACGTCTCCTACCTTTCCTTGGGCAGCCTCACCCTCCTGGCCTGTCTTCCCTGGCCAAGACTCATCTCCCCACTGCGTTTCCTTGGAGAGCTTGGTTTCATCTTGGAAGCAGACTCCAGCCTGGGATGCAAGAGTGAGTGGGGCTTCCTTGAGAGTGGGAAGGTTCTTCGAGTGCTGGCTGGATGACCCAGGCAGGTAAGCCCTGCTGTTGTCAGAAGATTCACCAGGTTTGGCTAAGGTGTATTGTGAGCCTCCCACTACCAAGCCATTTCTCTTCCTGAACTGCTTCCCATACCCACCTTGCACATTTATGTATGGCTTAACATTTTGATTTTGATGGGTCATATCTTCAGCACCATCATGTTATTTTTGCAGACCTGTATGCAGCAGAAGTGCTTCAACACTGGAGATTTTTAAGAAGAGATTGGATAACCATTTTTCTGAAATGGTATAGGGCAGGGGTAGGGAAACTTGGCTCTTTTATCATTTATGGACTTCAACTCCCAGAATTCCTGAGTGAGCCATAAAAGGTTCCCCATCCCTGGCCTAGTGGTTTTTCAGTTGTGGGGGAAATCAATTTTTGACTTGAATGGGACTGTTTAATATACAAATATAGGATAATATTAAACAGTCCCATTCAAGTGAAAAATTGATTTTCCCCACAACTGAAAAACCACTAGGCCAGGGATGGGGAACCATTTATGGCTCACTCAGGAATTCTGGGAGTTGAAGTCCATAAGTGATAAAAGAGCCATGTTTCCCTACCCCTGGTAGAGGGTTTCCTGCCTAACCAGGGGTTGGACTAGAAGACCTCCAAGGTCCCTTCCAACTCTGTTATTCTATTCTATTCTATTCTATTCTATTCTATTCTATTCTATTCTATTCTATTCTATTCTAATCTATTCTATTCTACTTTACACTACTCTACTTTACTCTACTCTACTCTACTCTACTCTATTCTACTTTACTCTACTCTACTCTACTCTACTCTACTCTACTCTACTTCTATTCTATTCTATTCTATTCTATTCTATTCTATTCTATTCTATTCTATTCTATTCTATTTATTCTATTCTATTCTATTCTATTCTATTCTATTCTATTCCTATGGGCAGGGTGAGATGCTGTGATGCATACAGGTTTCACAAATTGGTCTTGAGGTTAAGGAAGTTTTTTTTGGGTGCCAATTCCATGCAAAATGTTACTTAGACACAGAAGCTTACCTAATTAAGGCATTTGTAAGCAGGCACATCTGCTTTTTGGAGAAAATATATAAGGAAGATTTGCTAGACAGTGGAGAGGTTGGTATTGTGGTTGTGTTGCACATCAAAGATACTGTGTATCAGGAGACAGACCTTGGAAGAAGGTGAAATCTCAGCAGCCAGCAGTATCAGAAAAGGAGCAGTGCAGAGCAACCTGGCTGGTGAAAAGGATTGCATTTGGAGAAGACAGTTCAGAAATCAATGAGAAAAACTTGATCAAGTCTGGAATTCCCCAAAAGGTTTGGGAAAGAGTTATTTCACTTTTTTTTTTCTGTCCTCCTCCCTAACGCTATACCCAGAAGTGAAGGTACCTTTGAACTGTCTGATAAGCTTAGCATGAGGTGAAAATATTAAGGATCCAACCAGCCTTTTACTGAAACCCATGATCGAACTGGCCAAGGATTTAATCCATCCTCACCCATGGCAGGTCACTTGGTAACTTTGGCCCAATCACTCAACCTAACTCACAGGTCTAGGAAGACAAAGGTAGGAGGGAGCACTGCTAGCTTGAAAGGTAGAAAGGAAGGATACAATTTTAGCAAACAAGTTAGCAGTGGACATTTGTTGGTCAAGAGTAAAGAAAGACACCTAAAGGGGCATTCAGGGGCAGTTTATACCATTATACAGTAACAAGAAATTAGCCATTACTGAGGGGAGTCAGTCATGTGGGTATTCCATTAAATCTGTGTCCCTCCAAGATTTGTGGGTTTATTTCCCAGAATAACAGTTTCAGGAAGATAACTCACTCTTTCTCATAAATAAGCAGCAGGGGTTTTGTGCCAAGGCCTTCAACAGTTTCACCCCTCCTGCTTGGTCTTTTTCATTCTTCCAAAATACTTTTTTTTTAAAGCCTTCAAATTATAGCCAGACTTCTGCTGAAAATCACCCCAAAGCAGATCTTGTTTAAAGATCGCTCAGATTATATACATTCTTGTTAAATGACAACCCTCTATAGCTCCTCATTTCAGAAAATAGAAAATGGCTCGGCTCCCAGGTGTATCAGAAGGGCAGCCAAATGCTAAATTATTCTGAAAGCTCTTGAACTGAGACACTGCATTAAGCAATGGGTCTTCTGGGGTGGTACATTTAGAATATGAGAAAGAATGGTATTGCCTCTCCCAGCAGTCACACATGTCCCCTGGTCATTGCCTACTCTAATAGAGTTAGGAATATGATCAAGGTTCAAACAGAAATGTAATTTTTGAAATGCAAGTTTATTGCCCCCATGCCAACAATGTTTAGAAGGTCCTTGAACATTTCCTATGGCCCTGGGTGAGGGTGGAAAGGCAAGGATTTTGTATGCTAAATTGAAGGTATTTCTCTAGATACCATATTTGCCGGCGTATAAGACGACCCGGCGTATAAGACGACCCCCACCACCACCAGAAACGCCCTCCAGAAATCCCGGGGCTGCAGCGGCAGGGCGGAGTGCCAGGGGCTGTGGGAAGAGCAGGAAGGCTGCAGCCTCGGGCGGAGCGAGGCGGCGGGATGAAGCGGAGCGGCGCAGGGGATCCGGGAAGCCAGGCGCCTTCACTGCGTCCAACAAGCATCCGAAAGCCGGCAGTGGATATGCCGGCGTATAAGACGACCCCCACTTGGAGGCATGTTTTTCGGGCAAAAAGTCGTCTTATACGCCGGCAAATACGGTACATATCATTCTTTTTTTGGTTTTTACCATTTTAATGTTATTCACCACCCAGAGTTTTCATGAAGTTGGATAACTTTCTGAATTAAATAAATAAATGTATATGAATCATGATATATATAATATATATAAAACAATGTCCTTTTGGTGGGTGGGTGGTGCATTTATAGAGATGTAGAGATCTTCACCTTTAATAGAATAGAATAGAATAATAATAATAGAATAGAATAGAATAGAGTAGAGTAGAGTAGAGTAGAGTAGAGTAGAGTAGCGTAGCGTAGCGTAGCATAGCATAGCATAGCATAGCATAGCATAGAATCGAATAGAATTCTTTATTGGCCAAGTGTGATTGGACACATAAGGAATTTGTCTTGGTGCATATGCTCTCAGTGTACATAAAAGAAAACATACATTCATCAAGAGACAAGAATCTTAAAGTACAACACTTAATAATAGTCATAGAGTACAATAAGCAATCAAATCATATTAGGAAACAGTTAATAAAAATATAGGATACAAGCAACAAGTTACAAGTTACAGTCATACAGTCATAAGTGGGAGGAGATGGGTAAAAGGATGGGAGGATTAATAGTAATAGTAATGCAGACTTAGTAAATAGTTGAACAGTGTTGAGGGAATAATTTGTTTAGCAGAGTGATGGCGTTCGGGAAAAAACTGTCCTTGTGTCTAGTTGTTCTGGTGAGCATCATTTTGAGGGAAGGAGTTGAAACAGTTTATGTCCAGGATGTGAGGGGTCCATAAATATTTTCACAGCCCTCTTTTTGACTCGTGTAGTATACAGGCCCTCGATTGAAGGCAGGTTGATAGTAATTGTTTTTTCTGCAGCTCTAATTATCCGTTGAAGTCTGTGTCTGTCTTGTTAGGTTGCAGAGCCAAACTAGACAGTTATAAGGTGCAGCTGACAGATTCAATAATTCCTCTGTCGAACTGTATCAGCAGCTCCTTGGGCAGTTTGAGCTTTCTGAGTTGACGGTTAAGGGGTTCAATGCCTTCTGTGAGCTTAAGTATTTTGGGGTATTCTAATTTAGAAGAAAGAAAATGACAACTAAGGGATAATCTGGTGAAAGGCTTATAAAAATCACTCTTAGTTCAGATAACAGGATAGGTTGTTTTTTTTAAATACTAGAACTCTTGTTGAAATCAAGTGGCAGCCAAAAAAGTTGACCCATTTTGAATATGCATCAAATTTGCCATTTCTGGTACGGGGACATTTGTATCTACTCATCAATTGTAAAGCCCCACCCTCCTTTCCTATCAGCCTTCATTATCTAAAGGGAGATTTAAATCAGGCAGTCCTTCAGGGAAAAGCAACCCTCTCCAACCATGGGCTTTTGGTCACCTCCTTCTCCAGATCAGTCAGCCGGCCAATCTGGAAGCTGCAGTTCAATCTGTTCATAGGACACCCTGTGAAACAAGGCTGAGCTTAAGAATGCTTTTGAATATTGATTACCATTGGTGAACTGGCCATGCGAAGTTTTGGATGAGAGCAGCATTGCTGCTTTTAGCCCAATTTTAAAAGAATTATCTGAAGCATCTGGTGAGTAAAAACCTATTAATAACTAAAAGAGAGCCAGTTTGGTAGAGTGGTTAAGACATCAGGCCAGGAACCAGGAGCCAGCCAAGTAATCCTGGACCAGTCACTCACTCGCATCCTTAGGGAGCAGGCAATAGCAAGCCACTTCTGAAAAACCTGAAGTTCTACCTGTTTATTATGTGTGTCACAACTTTGGTCGGAATCTGATTGTACTATTCTGCCACTGCTTTGACTTTTTTAATCATACTTTATTTATTTGATTTGATTTGATTTGATTTGTCAATTGCTTACAAGATCATAGGTATAAGTATAAACATAGTTATGAATACATGGATACATATAAGAAAAATAAAAGAAACAATAGGAGAGGGACAGTAGGCACGTTGGTGCGCTTATGCACGCCCCCTACAGACCTCTTAGGAAAGGGGTGAGGTCAACAGTAGACAGTCTAAGGTTAATACAATATAAGAATAGAATAGAATAGAATAGAATAGAATAGAATAGAATAGAATAGAATAGAATAGAATAGAATACTTTATTGGCCAAGTGTGATTGGACATGCAAGGAATTTGTCTTGGTGGAAATACTCTCAGTATACATAAAGAAAAGGTACATTCATTAAGAATCAAGAATCATAACGTACAACACCTAATGATAGTCATAGGGTACAATCAACAATCAAATCATACGTGGAAACAGTCAAGTGGGAAGGGATGGGTGATAAGGAGTGGTGAGAATTAGAAATGGTGGTAGACTTTAGAAGAAACCTTCCTATACTGCCACCTCTTACAATACTAGACAACACAGTATCAACAGTAGAGACCTTCACATTTCTAGGTTCTACTATACCACATGACCTAAAATGGACACCTAACATCAAAAACATCATCAAAAAAGCACAACAAAGAATGTTCTTTCTGCGTCAACTCAGAAAGCTCAAACTGCCCAAGGAGCTGCTGATACAGTTCGACAGAGGAATTATTGAGTCTATCATCTGCACCTCTATAACTGTCTGGTTTGGTTCTGCAACCCAAGAGGACAGACACAGACTTCAGATGATAATTAGGACTGCAGAAAAAACAGTTACTACCCACCTGCCTTCAATCGAGGACCTGTATACTGCAGGAGTCAAAAAGAGGGCTGTGAAAATATTTACAGACCCCTCACATCCCGGACGTAAACTGTTTCAACTCCTTCCCTCAAAATGATGCTATAGAGCACTGCACACAGAACAAATAGACACAAGAACAGTTTTTCCCCGAAAGCCATCACTCTGCTAAACAAATAATTCCCTCAACACTGTTCAACTATTTACAAAGTGTACATTACTGTTACTGTTAATCTTCTCACCGCTCCTTATCACCCATCCCCTCCCACTTGACTGTTTCCTAGTATGATTTGATTTTTGGGGTTTGGGGAAGAAACCACAGAGTCAGGTAGAGTATTTCAGACATTGAACACTCTGTTGCTGAAGTCGTATTTCCTGCAATCAAGTTTGGTGCGGTTAACCATGAGTTTGTATCTATTGTGTGCTCTTGTACTGTTATAGTTGAAGCTGAAGTATTCATTGACAGGTGAGACATTGCAATATATAATTTTATGTACTATACTTAGATCGGACCGAAGGTGGCATAGTTCTAGGTTTTCTAGGTCTAGAATTTCAAGTCTGGTGGCATAAGGCACTTAGGATACCCCTGAACTAATTTATTATCATATCCTTTATGAGAGTTGAAGCAAAAATGAAAAAGCAAGTTACATATCTCAAAAAAAGAAAAAAAAGAAACTGTGTCCTGTACACCAGATGATAGATTTTCTGTCATTACCTCTTTCTCGGGAAACCAAGATCATAAATCCCTAGATCAACCCTGAGCAACCCCCTTAGCCTCCAGGCAGTTCTCAAACTCTTTGTGGCATGGCTTTTTGAAAAAACAAAAACAAAATTCCATATTCATTGGATAGGAAGGAGTGTCCCCCCCCCAAAAAAAAAATAATTACCTGTAAATCGAGAAGCCATCTTATATCCATAGGTAAAGCTGGAAACTTTAAAGAAACAAAGGAATTAACAAAGGCTTGGAAACATCACCATTGCAAAGAATGACTGTGCTTCCAGATTAGCCTGAGCTTAATTGCTGGCTGGGATCGGCTGTTTGGTGAATTCCCCTTTTTGGAATTCTCAAACAGGGCTTTGGCTCCCTTTTGTTGCCTTCTCTCTGCTGTTCTTCTTAGCTTATGTCCATCCAGTCTTGCTCCTCCCTTTCTCTTCCCTTCCCTTCCAAATATAGCTATTCCTCATCCTTGCCCTGCTCTGATCTTTTGTTCTTTTTGGCCGTTTCTCCTGGAAGAAGAAATGGGAGTGTGTGGGCATGTGTGTATATAATTCTTTCCGCGGGTGTTTTCTGTATGAGACAACAGTTGGCTTATGCAGAGATCAAATCATTTTATAAATAAGGTGCCTTATTTGATAAGCATTTAATTTCAATTAATAGTTTTTAATTTAATTAACTGACTTGCTTTGCCCTGGCTCTGCCTTTTGTTGGGGGCAATAATATAAACATATGCACAGACATTCCTGTGTCACATGCATCTTTGTTGGGGGAGAATGGCTTCAGTAGCAGCCTTTCTCCTTAGGACCAGCTTGCTGCCTGAAGCCATATATAACCTCCACTGTCATGGCTCCCAAGAAACAAGAGAGGCCTCTTAGGGAGACTTTGGGTTTGTTATATTGTGACACCACTTTTAAAATGCTGTAATTTTTAATTAATATTTTAGTTATTTTAATTTTCTTAGATTTTGCCCATGTTGATGAACTTGGTACACTTCACACCAAATAGCTGGATTCAGGCACACAAGTTTTACAAATAAATAGATAAACCTTTCTGAGATCAACCCTCACAACCTCACTTTGTCCCGGAGAGATGCTCTTAGAATTCCTAGCCAGGAGAGGCAGCGCCCATGTTGACTGGGAATTCTTGTCCTGCATATCTTAATGATGCTAGTTTGGTAACTGTGTTTCTCTTTCCACAGATCTATTCTTATGAGCTTCATAAATAAGAATTTTGTGCCCTACACCAGTCCGTCCCTCACCTGGCGCGCCGGTACGGCATTGCTGGGCGCCGCCTTTTTTGTGAAAAAGTGCCGGGCCTCATTCCCAATGGCTTCCCCGAAAGCTCTCGGGGGCGCCTCTTGTGAAGCCGGTGAGCCTACCGGCTCACGGAGCACCTCAAAGGCCCCCAGCCTGGTAGGACTTGTTCCGGAGGGCGGTGCGGTCAGGTGGTTGGGGCCCGCTACACTATATGTCAACTTGTTATGCAATCTTTCCTGATGCATGAAGCATGAGCAGAAAGTCATTCAATCTATGAGAAGAAGTGGACATTTTAATGGATATGTGATCAGATTTGCTCGTATAGTATAAACAAGCCAGTTCTCAAAGACTATCTTGTTTGAACATACATGATCAGAAAGGTAGACTTAATGACTTATGTCTGCAAAATATTTATATCAAAATAGAAGCCTGTTTACAAAATGAACAAGAAAAAAGGAAGCCAAATCACCTGCCATGATAATCAGTTATGCTGTTTAAGCAAAGGATATATCTACACTTGTTATACCCTAATCCAAAGATCTATTGCAGGAGTTTTTATACTTGCAAAACAAGTAAAGGCCCAATTGGCAGGCTGTGTTATACCATCAAAAACTTTTGCACTATTTTCTTCCTTTACTTCATTTCTACCCACTTGACTTGATGTTCACTACACTTCTTGCTATCAAATTCCGCAGTATGGAGAAAAAACTAAATTTTGGACATGATGAAAAAAGATTTATTCAGATGATTATCATGGGTTATTAAAGTTGCAAAAGGGAGTGGGCATTATCTTAAACCCTTTTTGGCAGTACCACTTTTTCTGGGCCACGGTAGATACCTAGTTTGCTTTCAAACTGATAATCCTTCTTCCATTCAAATGCATAAAGAGCAGATTACACATTTATTTTTGTAGTTAAGAAATAGACCTAGGTAAGTAAAATTAACACTGAACCATTAACACTTCGTGGAACAAGCTGCAGATAACATTTTAAGCATCATTTATTTCAATGAGAGAATGGCTCATCTACTTAACACTTTCCACTGGAAAATGGAAATCAATGCGATTCATCATGTATATGAGTAGGTTATCACCTACTTTAGCATCCTCTCTTTGCATAAAACATATGCTATTACATTTGAAGCTTTGAAGTAGTTTTATAAGGCATCTCTACATAATATTGAAGTAATTATATGAAAAATAAAGGTTCTCTAAAGAATCTCTCTTCCTTTCTGATTCTTTTATCATTGCTAATGTGACCCCGTCTCCATTTGATCTGTGTCCTCCTGGATTTCATTGTAGTTTTTATTACTCTTGGAAGCAATCAGCTATTCAAATGTCACCCCAATTGATTGACATGCCTCAGATATTACAAACTGTATTGGTTCACCTGACAAGACCAATGGTTCAAGAGGGAACTTTTTGAAACTTTCATTTCTAGGCATCCTTGTATTTAGATTGGTGGTAACTTGTTATATAAACTCAGAGTTTTTTCAATATCTGATGTTTTCAACAGAATAGAAAGATGGCCTTCCACATAACCACACTAGGCTTACAATAAGCTTTGCACTAACCAACTTGCTACCTTCCAGATGTTGAGAGGTACAAATCCATAAAGATTAGGGTTTCTATGTGGTGGTGTAGAAAACATGTTGAATTTAGCAGTTGGCAGGAGGTTTCTTGAGTGTTTGATGATGAAATTAATGACAATTTCAGTCCAGGCCTTTTGGATGTGAAACTATAATTCAACTATATAAATAAAATTGGCCTCATGTAGCAGGGATTCCTCCTATACAGTTTAATTAGCTCAAAGTTCTAAATCTAGATGGAATTGCAGACAATGCCACTTTGATGTGGATAGAGGTAGACTGGGAGCAGGGAAAGTCATTAATATAAAACGGAGGTGTTTTGCTGATAATCTAAACATCTTTCATCTTAAAATAATACAGCTTTGTTTAAATAAAAAAATAAATTAATTAATTACATAAATCAAATTAAATTAGTTTAGCTTGCTTAAAAAATAAAACCTTCTTGTAAAGAAAGGAACAATGTGTTTCCTAAAAGAATGGTCAGTTTTAATCAATAGTTACTAAGTTTCCAAGGAAATAGTTTAGAGAGGTTTGGCTTTCAGTTTAAATTCATAGTGGTTGAAAGAATAACTAAAAAATTCAGTTTAATAATTTGAATTTTAAGCTCCAAACACATTTCAGTGTTAACTCAGTAGAAGCTCTCTCCTTATGAAAAAAAAAGTTAAGTGTTTCCATATGTGAGTTTACATTCAGACTTTAAAGGAACACTGAAATCTTTGTCTAAGGCAAAAGGGAGAATGTAAATGAATTTTTTAAATGGAATATATTGATGAAAAAATCAAGCTAGATACAGTAGAACCCTCTACAGTATGAACACATCATTATTGTAATGCTGTAATTTCCAGTTCATAGTGCTGGAGAGACTATATTGACTACTGCTAATGTGAATCCTCAGACTTTTTGCAATCTTGGAAATATTGCTGTTCTCAGTGCTGTTAAGACTTTTCTCAATGAAGTTGGAAGGAACACACAATTTAGTAGCACCATAATGGTACAATGTTTCAGTGGAGTTCCAAGCACTATGCCCAAATTCTTCTTTAAATCAATAAATTTATCTAGAATTGAAAGCATATAATGTAGCTGAAGTAATTAAATGTGGCACCTGGTACAGATGCATCTCATATGTTAGGATTGTTGCAATTGAACGTTCCAATATTTGGTGTTTTTTAAAGTAAATGCAAAATTTTCAGGGTTCCAGCAGAACCATGGCAATAGTACTGCCACATGCCAAGTACCATATGTGACATTAAAGGGTTGATTTATTGTCTGTGTTTGGAACAGAAATTTGTCATTTTGGAACTGAAGCCCATTGGCATTGTTATGGCAGTGATGCATTAAAACCCAACCCTGATGCTTCAAACACTGGATGCCTCTCTAAAGCATTTTGTTGCTTTGGCTTTCTGCATTAAGTTTATTTCTGTCCCAAAGATTCCATTCACTTGTTTTATTTGTTCTCCTTAGTGAAACGCCCAGCTTGACCCAGCAGTCTCAATCTCTTTAAATGTGTTTATATGATAAAAATTGAAAGGATTCAAAGACACCTTCTGCAATATGGGTCAGTTCTGTATATCTTCACTTTCTTAATTTACCCAGACAACAAAAGGGGAGAGGGGGAGAAAATGGGCCAAAGAGAAAGTGCAGCTAAACACATTATTCTGGAATATATGTTTGCTATCACTGAAGCCAAGTCACCCACTGATTACAACCTAGTCTTGACCTAAAAAAAAACCTATGTTCTTTACCCAGGCAGCAACTTACAAGGGAAAAAAAAGCAAGCTATTGCCAAAAGGAGACTTTAAGGCAAAAATGACAAAAGTATGATCATTTAAAAAAAACAGATAAACACAAGCATATTAGGAAAATAATAAGATGGTGGATCAAGGAGGACTGTTATTATCACTGACAGGGCAAAGCAGAGAATAAAAATTGACTTCTTAACTGGAACAGAACACAGTGAAATCAGATGAATTTTTACAAGATTTTGCTTGAAAGAACTGGAGAAAAAAAATGTTTCACGCCCCTACTAGACCTCTTGAGAGGTTTCAAAATCTATTCTGGAGGAATGCCACACTATATAATTTTATTTGAACACAATGATCAACAAAATATTGAAAATAAACAGCTTGAGATAAGTAACATTGACTACCCAAGTGTAATAATTATCCCAGAACAAATTTCAGTGTATTTTTTTTAGTTCAATTGAGTCCACAATTTCTGTTGCTAAGTGAAACACTTGTTAAATGAATTTTGCCCCATATTATGACCTTTCTTGCCACATTTAAGTGAATAACTGAAGCTGTTTGTTAGTAACAGTTATTAAGTGAATCCATTGATTTTGCTTGTCAGAAGGTCCCAGAAGCTGATCACATGACCCCAAGGCATTGCAAATATGAGTCAGTTGTCTGGCATACGGATTTTGATCACATGACCACGAGGATTCTGCAATAGTTGTTAAGTGTGAAAAATGGTCGTAGGTCACTTTTTCAGTGCTGTTGTAACTTTGAACTGTGACACCCAATTACAACATGAACTGTTGTAATTCGAGGACTACCTGTACATGGAGAAGCCTACTTGAAGTGGAGTCCGTTACCTAGCATCTTGGGTACCCACTTGCAAAAAATCCCAATTTGCTTCTGCATGCAAATAAATTGGAACTTCTTTCTCTGCATTAACACATTTTGTTCAAAGATACCTAATGAATTTCCCAGATTCTTCAACTGTCCATCTTGGCAACAACTCCAATTATAATCACCATTTTAATACTTAAGATGTCAATAGGTACCTTTCTGTTGCTGTTGCAATGTCATTAAACATGCTTTCCCTTATTCCCTGTAGATTGCTATGAAGTTATTCTGGGCTTGGAGAATATTCTACACTATTCAGAGAAAAGTTAATAAAACTGCTTAGTGGGAGAGCAAATCATTGTCTTTCATTGGGCCACTGACTCCTGATTATCAAAATAAAAATGTATGGCAAATTAATGAGCTCTTCTATATTTTTAAATCAGACATCAAATGTAGAGTTCCTTTGCCTGATCATTTTTTAACGATTAGGAAGATAGTTTGTTTCAGATGAGACAATATTCCTTCTGAAGGAAAATATGTATATTTTGGGGGCTGTAGTTGATTCTACTCTGTCACTGGAGCTCGCATGATGGCAAGTGGCAAGGGAGCTCACAGCCAACATAGCTGGCTCTATCAGCTATGATACTATGTAGACTGATACAGACCAGGTTCAGTAATCTCATTAGGGTATGTCATAATAAGGACCTCATTTTCACAGACGAAATTAGCTTTCCAAACCAGACCATCCATTTGGATTAGCGGTCTCCAATCTATCAATGTGATGGGTTCTCCCCATCCCTACCCACTATATCTACCTGTGTCAATTAGAACAGCTCAACTTGGTGCTTTGTGTGGCTTCAACGAACTAAGTCATTGTTCAAAACTGGAACTGGGTCTACATAATTTCTTTATTGCAATGGACAGTGCACTGGGGTCCTGTTGAACTTACCGTATATGCCGGCGTATAAGGCTGACCCGGCGTATAAGACGACCCCAACATTTCCAAATTCTCAAAATATAGTTTGTTATATACTCGCTCCCTCTTCCACCACGCGCATGTTTTTCAGGGCAAAAAAGTCATCTTATACGCCGGTAATGGGGGTCCTGCAATGAGTACAGAACACTTTAATCCAATTATTAGATAGGACCTTTGGGCCTGAAAATACTAGACTGGCTATTTGTAAGCTATCAAGCCCAAGTTAAGGTGCTGACATTGCCATATCCAACACCACCTTGCCCACCCAAGAGGCAAATGTAACTCTTACAGTGTAAGTCAGGAGGAGCGTTTCTTGGTGGGCTTGTTTTAAATCACAAAAAGTGTGCCTCTTTATCCAAATGTCTCCAACACATACTGCAATACATTTGTTTTAATTTTTGTATTTAGGTTAGATGGTTTTATTGATATAAAATTTTACCTAGATCGCTCTGCCAAGTTTTGAAACACATACATATCAGCAATAATACACAGATAGTACATGTGCATGTATATAGAAACAAATAAACAGATACATATAAGTACCTATTCCAGAGTGCAAGCCTGCCTGTTTGAATAAAAAAAAGTTCCATTATAGTGGGGCTTAATTTTTAGTTTCAATTCCTTCACTATGTCACAAATGCTCCTCTATATCAATGAAACTAGGAGAGGTTGTATTGAGCAATGCAGTTCAGTGGCACGATTATGCAGATGGTGTCCAATTGTATTGTACCTGTACATCTAAGCCTGAGAAAGCTACTCAAATTCTGGAGACCTAATAGTTACTTGCCTCCTTAACCATAAACTCTGTAGGTGGTATTTGCTTCCAGATTTTACCACTTTTCCTAATATAGCCAGCTGTTTTAAGGATAATTTCAGCATGTGTTGTCTTTATTTGAGTATTTGTTCTGAAGAAATATATGTACAACAACAAAAAAGCAAGGTTATTATTCTTGGACACTGATGCCATATTTGAAAAGGAACTTGATTTCAAACACGTTGGGGCTATTAAAAGGAAAAGGTCTCTATTAGTCAATCTGTCTCAAAAAAACAGAAGTAATAACAAACATCACTAAATAGTATAAAATCCAGATCATATGCACTGTACTAACAAGTCAAACAGAAACATAAGTAAGGTTTATCGGTAAAAGCATTTAAAACTATATCACTAGGATCTCACAGTAATATTGCCAGAAATTCACAGTAGAAATTATTCTGAACAGAATCTGAGATTTGAATGGAGCACCATTTTGTTTTTACAATAAATAAAAAATATTGGTTTTAAAATTCAGAACTTCAGAATTTATATATCATTCCAGTTTCAACTCAACTGATTATTTCTTTTTCTGATGCAATATAAAATAAATATTAATTATCTGGAAGAATATGAAATTTCCAGTTGTTAAAAATGGAGCCAGTAGTTTTTTTAAATGAAACGAACAACAAAATGACAAAAAATAACCCATCTTATTTTAAAAGTGCTACAGATTACTTTGAAGGGTAAAATCTCTCAACGCTCAAAGACATTATCTCAAGGAAAGGAATCTTATATTTCTGCAGCAACCATTCAGCTGCAAATTATTTAAAAGTTTTGTCTGGTCTGTATCCTGTCTCTCCTCCAAAAACTCAAATAATACAACCTATATTGTCTCATCACAACCATTCTATGGAACAAGTTAGCTTGTCTAACAAATCTATATTGATTTATTAAATTTATTTGCTGCCTATTTTACCATGGGACTACTCCAGGCAGCTTACAATTATAAAACAGAGAAATAAAAAGTGTAAACACATCAGTAGCAAAGTAATGGAATATATAGCTGCAAGTAGATTTGACCCTGTTTCCAAGGTCTAAAAATGTTAATAGCACCAGGAAGTGTTATGCAAATATAAAAGAATAATTGTACAAGAATAAAATTGAAAATATTGTACTTTATTTGCACACACGCACACAAAAAGCTGTAACAAGGCACACCAAGCAGAAAAACACATATGTGGATAAACTGGTTACTGTTGGCATATATAACTTTCTTGTATATGCAGCTTTGAAGTTTGTTGCCTCACATTTGCTGCCATTGAAAAGAATATACTGTCCCAACTGGTTAAGAAACTAAGAAAACTACCCACTGATACAAGACACATAAGCAAAACTAAGAGACTCTGTATTCCAATACAAATTTTAGTGCAAACACAGCTAGAACAAAACAAGATATGTTCTATTCCCAAAGAAAAAAAAAGCAAAAGAGCAAGTTTTCCAAAGTATTTCACTTAAGGAAGAACACAATATGCAAATTATAAAAAAGCTGCTATACAATTTACAAATACAATTGTTCTGATGCATCAAATAGGCATCAGAGGAAAACAGAAGTGGGATAGAATATTAATTTTCTGGATCAGTCTAAAGCTATAACTAAGCTAGATGATATTGCAGTTTGTAGCAGATATGTAAAAATACTTTCTGAAGAAGTAAAAAATCAGAGTGGTAAGCTTTTTGTTTATATCTGACAACCCATACAAATTGAAATAAATTAAATGGTTCATAAGATCCCAATTAATTTTCTACCAATTGAAGTGCATAACCCACATTTGAATAAACCTTTTTCTTTAGTACTAGCATCTTCAGAAACAATGCTTTTACAAA
Source organism: Notechis scutatus (assembly GCF_049901735.1). NCBI lineage: Eukaryota > Metazoa > Chordata > Lepidosauria > Squamata > Elapidae > Notechis > Notechis scutatus. Next base: position 44,118,491 of record NC_142009.1, read on the forward strand.
TAATGGGCATAAGGTTAGGCTGTTAAGAGTCCCTTTAATTACTAAATGCAGTAATCTGTAGCAGTATTCTATTTTGAAAAACAGAAACCTGGACCAAGGTTGTGTTAGCCTGCTTTATAATCCAACCCAGATTAAAATGGCCTTGATCACCATGATCAGAAAATATAAATAAAAAGCAAGATCTAATACAGATATTTTTCAGTGTTACACTAAGTTTCCACAAGCTTCTTAAGCAGAACTTGCAGATCAAAGACCTTCAGAGTTAATACAAATTCCAACTGTTAATTCAAGAAAGTTCATGTTAACCACTATATTTATTGCAGTGATTGATTAATTAGAAGCTACTGGGTTTTTAAAAAATACCTAAGTGTTAATTTAGAAGAAGCAGAGTGAAGATGATCCTGATTAATGAAACAAGTTATGGCATATGGACTTTATCTGAACAAGCATTGCTCCTTTGCTGTACTGATAGGTAAACTTCCCTTGCATTCATGAAACACTAGAGCCCCGCCCCCCCAAAGCTTTTGGGCGTCAGGGCCTGGTGGAGGGCGGTTTTTCCACGGACTGGCAGGACGTGGTTTTGCGCACTGCCTGGATCCTGCTTGTGTGCGGATGGAGTTTCACTTGCTTGCATGACACAGTGCCGGTCTGTAGTCTTGGATTGGGGACCTCTTTACTAGATTATAAATTTCATCTACCGCCAATATATCTGAAGGTATTTTTTTCCTCTGTTTTAGAACTTTTTATTTATATTCATTTTTGGCAAATTTAATTATCTAATTATTTCCATGATTAATCTATTAAAATATTTTATTTTGGGGACAATCCTGGAACCAAATATTGGTACAGTGATGCATGTGATTTAAAAATATCGAAATGAGATGTAATAGTGATTTCCCCTGTTACCTATGATTTTTCCTCTTAAAATAGTTTTGATATAAAAAGTGGCATAGGAGATAGTGAACTATGAAAAGTAGTATTTTTTTAATTGAGAATGCAGTTATATGGAGTCAATTTTTGGTATCAAAGTGCTCATATTAATCAAGAAGAAAAAAGCTAGCAAGCTATTTTGTGAATTATGAAACTGAATAGAATTTAAAAGTTAATGCCCAATAGTTGTGTTATATTAATATTGTAATAGAAAGTAGACATATTTTGTAACCGGCAAATCAAAATGGATGAAAAATGTGATTTTGTGTTCTGTTCATGTTTCAAGAGGTATTCACAATTAACTGGAGGCAGCATCATAAACACAATAAGCTCAAAGTACATTAAAAGCTGAACACTGATGTGCTTAACGTGGTATACTGTAACACATACACAAAAAATCACAATGTGAGTTTACTAGGGATTCTGAACTCTGTTCACTTTGCCTTAATTGGTTCCCGCTCCAACCATCGTACTCTAACCTTTTGCTTATAATGATATTCCTTCAGAAAGTCTTGCAACATTGTTGGCAAAGGAAGACAATCAATCCCATCATATGAAGTATACCTGCAAATGACTGCCCGGCAGATATATTGCAAGCTGAAAGGAAAAGTCCTATTTAGAGAAACTGTAAGTAGCGGTTCAAAAAACATGCAAGAAATTGGATCTTTGTAGTGTTCCAGAAGCCCTGTTACAGTAGAGGAGTGAAACACACAGGGATCATGAGCATCAAAACTGAAGTTGTGATTCCACTGCTCGATGCGTGCATGTAAAGACCGGTTGTAACGGCGGAAGCTCACGGAGAAGAGGTAGTCTTCTTGAGCAGAGTCCCTGAGCAAAAAAGTGCCTTCAGGTTTTCCTTCTAGAAGTGCTTCTGCTTCATAACGGTCCATCACACCCCAGTAACAGGGATTACTAGTAATCTGAAGTAAATCTGGCACTAGGCAGTGAATATAATCAATTTGAGTATGTACTTTCCAAGCTCCTTGTCTGCTGATGTGGCTATGGCTCTCACCAGATATTTGGCGCTGCTTTTGTCTACGTGACTGCAAGCAGAGAGTAGTTGTGTCTTCCTCTAAATCACAACTTCCTTGTGTTGTTGAATTGCAGTCTCCCATCAGTTCAGACATGCCAGGGGGCAGCTTTGGCCCTAATTTATACAATGGGTTAACCTGTGCAGTAGCTTCAAAAGTATGTATCTGAGCATTGGGAGGAGGATCCACACCTTCTTCTATACTGAGCCTTCGTCTCTCTCTCAGCCTATCTTCCTCATCTTCTGTAGAAGCCAAGGAGGAGTCAAATGCATCAAAAATAGCAGAATGTGGGCTCACTGGTGCTGTGTGCTGCTTAATTAAATGCCACTTTTGGGCCAGATCTGATCCAGCAGGAAAAGGACATTTTTCTAACATTAGTTCAGAAAGATGGATCTTCCTTTTGTTGGAAAAAAGAGGCTTAGATTGTTTGCAGTATGTTCTCATAGGGAAACATAAGCCTACAGTTTCCTGCAATCTTTGCCTCAGAGAACGATTTCCTATGGTTCTGCTCGAGATGCTATCTGTATCGTTAACTGAGCTCACACCGTATCTTCTTTCCCTCCTTTGCAAGTGAGAACAGCCAAATCTTATATCACTTTCCAATGAGCTCTGGGTTTTTGTAGAGCAGGAATGTTTCTTTTTCCCACCCCATGGAGCATGTCTTGAGTAGGAATCCCTTCGTGCAAATTTAGCTCCTGAGGCAACATTCAAGTCAATCTCTTTCTCAATGCTTATTTCAACAATCTGAGGGATTTCTGTGGCACAGTTTTGATTCTTTCTTGAAAAGCCTTTTGAAGTATTTAGATTCAGTTGCAAAGGACTGCTTGGTTGCTGCTGAGTTGGACCAGGCATACAAACACTTTTATCTCTAACAGATGCACTATTGGAATTTATGTCCACATTTTCATTTCTATTTCCACCTTCAGGATTAAAGAGACTTTGGCATCTGTACTTGAAGCTGTTCCACATTTTCCCAACTTTACCCATGGATTATGTTACCTATATCACAAAGACAGAAAGACAATTAATTTAGGAAAGTCACTTACTGAATAAAGAATAAATAGCTGAATACTTAATTCATGAATAAAATTAAAGTAATTCATCTCACTTTCAGTTCATAATTTAAACATCAATAAAATATTAAGCAACTGAAATAATTGTGTTACTTTAACACAAATCAGCTACATTACTTTAATTGGGAAGAACACTAATTTTTCCTCCCACTGTTCCATACTTTACTACTGTTTCCATATGTCTAACATATGACTGTAAATAAATAAATAATTCCAAATGGGTGCAGTTTTACATTTAAATTGACGAGACATATCATAAGGACCATAGGATTAAAAAAAATGTCTGCCTTCATATACAGCATGTACTTCCAAGAGCTCATGATTATGTTGCAGAAAAGGGTTAATAATTAGAACTACTAAAATAAGCAGCAGTAATTGTACACATGCCCAACTAGCCAGTATCTGCCTCAGTCAGATATATAAATATCATGTTGCCAGGTACAGACACAAGATATGTATTATTATTATCTTTGTCACTTGTCAATTTTTGGGTGACGATAGCAGAAAGTTTCCAAATGACAAGAGGAGGAATTTAGTACAAATAGTTAGGTCTAATTTTACTACTGGAGTGCAGTTGGTTTTCATGTTAGTATGCAGTTTAAGATGGGTATATTCCAGATGAATGTAAGATTTCAAGTCCTCCCTCAAGAACGTAAGCATGTCATATAGAATTTAGATGTGACAGACTTTGAACATCTACATCTCTCTCTCTCTGTTTCTGTATATGTGAATGCGTGTGAAAATTTAGACAGAAAGTCCAACACTGATCCCTCAGTACTTTATTTTTATTGGTAATGACACAAATATTGATACAAAAATTTCAGTATAAAAATATGCTCATATGCTTTAAGAATTACTTTGACTAATCACAGCTATCAAGCTATTAATCATTAGAGTTGAATTTTCAGTTTGATTTCAATGGTAAAAATATATTTATACTAAAGATATTTATAATGACTTTTAGATTGAGTAACCCATTCACTTGACAGGTCTATTAATAAAATATTTCATACTAATTAACTACAAAATTTTCTATTAAAAATAAGTGTAGACAATTCTGGATCATTGGACAATTTAAAAAGCTCCCTGAAAACCCACTGATGGAGCTTAAATGCTTAAATCTGCAATAGTCCTAAAAGATAACTATAAGCAAAACCCTGTAAAAAGTGTTCTATTCATCTGTAAGTACATTAAAGCAAGAATTCTGAATGATGACCCACAGAGTGGTTGGTGATCTGAGGAGTTGGCTGATCATTTGAGCAGCCTGCCTGCTTTTTCTCCCAGCTGCTGCTTAACATCAAAAGGCTACTAAATATATACCTCTTTTCTAATATTAGTTTTCCAGGTAAGTAATTTTTATGGTTGCCATTAAAATCATAGAACACTTTGAAAGAGTAGAATTTATTTTCAGTTCACAAGTATTATTAGCAATACTTTGCTTAACACCAACCTACAGTATCAATATATCATGCATACTAATTATGTGCTGTTGTATTCCACCATACTGATTAACATGTTTCATCTAAGGAGCAAGTAGGAAAGATACTAGTACACATTTGCTACTATGTATTCTGTGTTAGTTATTTATTCCATCAGAGATTTTGTCCGTGAAATATTGAAATATGAAGAGTTGGACTTGAATATCTCAAATTTCTCAGACTGCAACTTGAAAGGTAATCTTCAATACAATGTTACTAAACATACTTCCAGACCCTAACACTTAACAATTCTTCAACATTAACCTTCAGTTAATATGAGCTCTCCATTCATACAGTTTAGTTGCAAAAGAGAAAAGTCTTTTGTCTATAGAGATTCTCAGTCGTCCAGATCATGGTTGCCCCAAAGGTGCTTTTTCAAGAGGCAACTGGACTTTCTGGTTTTTCTTTGAAGACGTTTCGCTTCTCATCCAAGAAGCTTCTTCAGCAAGAGCTGCTGAGAAGCGAAACATCTTCAAAGAAAAACCAGAAAGTCCAGTTGCCTCTTGGAAAAGCATCTTTGAGAGAAAAGTCTTAAAAATAAAAAAAAAGTTGTTGCCAACATATCAACAGAAACAAAACAAAATGAAATACAATATACAAGCATAATACAGTGAAATAAATGGCATTTCCTATGCTAGTGTCAATTGTCAGTGGTCCACAATTTTTCTATCTACACTCAATATGACAAGTTTATGAAGACTGGAAATCATTCACAGAGTTGCTATTCCATGTCTCCTTATCCTTTTTGTTGCTTGGTCACATTTTCAATTCAAGCCTTCTTCCATCCTCCTTCTCTCCTCCAGATCACTCCTGGCCATTTTTTAACCTCTTCCCACTACACTGAGTCACTTCCAATCTCCCAAGGCTATCATGATGTCATCCCTATATCTCCATTCTTATAGAACAATACAAATGATGTTATTTGTGCCATTTCAATTTGGGTTGCCCATCAAAACTTCAAAATAAAGCAGGTTTTTTTCCAGCTGTCTGTTGCTTTTACTTTCCAGTAATGTCTCTGAATACATTTGGGATCAAATGTTCTAAGAAATAAAGGCTAGTATTTCATCCTGGAAAAAATTCTTCATTCAATCATAACTATTATGACTGAAAATAAAATAAACTAGGCATATCATACATGAAATGCCACAATAATTTTGGGTTGAATGGGGAAGGAGTCCCTGTGTGCATTAAAGTTTCTACTGCCAATTTATGGAATAATTAGACTCCCATATAAAAGAACCAAGTACTGCACAATGGAATGAGCTCCTGTTCCTGCCCCAGCTCCTGCCCACCTAGCAATTAGAAAGCATGCAAATCCAAGTAGATTAATAGGTGGAAAGATAACTTGGCATATAGCCATGCTGGCCATATGACCATGGAAAATGTCTTCAACACTGGCTCCCTCGGCCAAGAAATGGAGATGAGATCTACACCCTAAAATCAGACACGACTGGACAGGGAAACCTTTACCTTTATAAAGAGAACTAGAATATAAGCAAGAGAAAATAGAATCTCCTTGCCATATTTATTCTTCATGTCATACTCATTTATAATGGCACTCAACCAGACCATTTGTTTAAAGTAGTGGAGTTGCATTATTTTCTAATGTATGTGTTATTAAGCTATTCATTACTAAGCAATTCAACCATCAAATATTCATGATCATGCACAGGCAAAAATTAGTATCTCAGACAAAGCCAAATTTAGATAACAACTACAATGCACATAATGAATACAGTTCCCAGAGATCACATTTAAAACAAGAAAGCCATGAGAAGCTGCAATCATGTACCAAACAGCCACTGCAAAATAATTTATGACCTTGTTTCTACCCGAAGAATGGTACCTTTAAGATGCTTCACATGGGAAAGAACACCAACTGCAAAACAATAGTAATTACTGTATTCAGGGTAACAGAAATATTTATTACTTAAACTAAGCTATAAGCAAACCTGACATTATGATCCTGAGCCTATTTAGAGCAAGTCTTACATAATTTAACAGGGTGTTCTGAACATTGAATGCACAGAAGTAGTTAATTCATTCAAACTTTGTTGAATGTGTATCCACAGGGCAGCTTTACTCAACAAATTTTTATTTCCAGGTAACTATATATTGTATCCAAAATCTATTTTATTGATGAACTCATCATATGAATGCAAGAATGACAAACCACTCTTTTCTCATTGCTGAAAAAAATGGGCAAAGTTCTAAGATTTGTATGAATGAGAAAAAATACAGGGAATCAATTTTAGAATAATTTAACTTCTCAGCATATTTTTTTTGTCCTGATTCTCCTTTTTGGGTGTGTGTTCTGCTGATACAGATACACACATACAAATATGGACACAAAAATGTGGCAATGTGGCACATCTGCCCTTTTATCACAGAAAAAGGAATTTTCAAAGGTTTTTCAGTCAGTGTTGACAATCTTAAGGATGCTGAGCTTTACTGAAATCTATGTCTATTTTATTCTTTTCAGATGCAGAGCTAGCATACTATGAAATAAAGTACCACCATCAGCCATCATCTTGATTTCCCAGAATACTTCCAGACTCCACATAAACTAGTAGTTTGTTATAGTACGGTTTGTTTAGAAATATATAAATCTGTCTAACAAATGCCAAAAATAAATATGGTAAACAGCATCTTAAGGATTCTAAAGGGAATGCATGCTTCCTGATAAATGAAGACCACCTTCATATGTACTGAGAAATACAAACAGAAACATACTGAATATAGATGTAAAAGTATTTTTACAATAAACCTTCAATTTAATGGACAATGGAGAGGATATGCAAGTGGACAATAAGGCCAGTGTAGCTGGGTTAGGGATGGTTGCTGCCAGGAGAGGGAGACTTACTGAAGAGACTTACAAACTTCCAGTTTTCTCATTGACTTTGCTTGAGGGAAGGTTGCAAGTGGTGATCATGTGACTGTGGAATGCTGCAACCCTATTAAGTACAACCCAGATTGCAATCATGTGACTGTATGGGTATTGGGATGGCCGGAACGTTGAGGACCAGTCACAAGGCCCCCTTGTTCAGTGCTGTCGTAACAGTCACTGAATATGTGGTTGTTAACCAAGGATTACTTGTACATCTTTTCTGTTAGAGATGAATGATACTCTTTTTCCAATTTCTGAAAGCTTTAGAGCCAATCAACCTTAAAACAATGTCCTCTACCTTTTATTAATATAGTTGCCAAAGATTGCAAGAACGTACACATTATCACTGCATTAGGCTCATCATCATAGACAAATTTAACGCAATTGCAATTTAAAAAAATTTAATTTTAAAATTGTTTAAAGACCACCAACTTTCATGTACACCATGGTGCTCATGATTACCTAGTGATAACTTAATTTAAAAATTAGTTTATTTAAATAAATCTTCAAAACAAGCTTACCCACTAGTGACTTAAATGAATGCTTCCATGCCAGGTTTCTTAACATGTAAGAAAATGCTTTGTATGCATATGTTTAAAAAAATACAAATATATTCTCACTGGAATTATTGTGTACAATTGGGCTTCTTCTTAGATAGTGGCAGAATTTAAAATGTTCACAATTTTTAAAACTCCTTGTTCAAATATTTTAATATGAAAAGCTTCAAACAACTAATTTTCTGACACAGTCAATACTTTAATTTTTAATAAATTCTAGTATATGTATATTACTGGGAAAATGATTTCAATTATCACAGAATTCTACACTGCAATTTAATAGAAAAGTTTATTTACCTAAATATATTTGCCCTTATAGGGATTAATAAAGCCTGAATAGAGACATTTTCTTGCTGAAAAGTATCCATTATTATTAAGTGATTAAGTAATATAGCACTAGAACTTCCAAGTGCCCAATTCAGACAATTGTGTTAATTTTTAAAATTTAGATGGGCACCAGTGTTCAGAGTACTGAGTAGAAATCTTTCCCAATAAGCATTGCAACCATTTTAAAAACAAATCAGGCCATTTGCCCGAAACTGAAACTATTTTATTTATATATTTGAAAAAACATATCTTTTTCAACTTGTCAAAAAGATGGTTTAAAACTAAAAGTAACCAGTGTCAATTTTAAAAATTGCTTATAGGCTTAAAAATGAAGTTTGATTGTTATAGTTACTAATTAAGTAAGTACCGGTACCAGTGATACTATGCCTTATTGTTAATTTATTTCAATTATATTTGCAGCTAGATAACCATTTAAACCAGGGGTGTCAAACTCAAGGCCTGCAGGCCAGATCCGTCCCGTGGGGTGCTTAAATCCGTCCTATGGGGCCGGCCTGGAAATATCAAGGGTGGTGCCTCTGGTGGCTAAAACGGGCCCTGTGTGGCCTTCCTGCGCCTCTTTTCTCTCTCCATCGCCTCCTGCAGCACTCTGCTGGCCAAAAACGGGCCAAAAAAAGTAGCCCAAAACAGCCCGAAAAACTGACCCAAAACAACCCAAAAACGGGCCACGAAGCCCATTTTCAGCTGGAGAGTGCTGCAGGAGGCCATGGAAAGCAAAAACGAGGCACAGGGGGACCGCACACAGACCCTCTGTGCCACGTTTTGGCTGGCAGGGTGCTGCAGGAGGCATCAGTCCCACCCCCCCACCCCCAGGTGGTCCACAGTGCAGAACTACAATGCTTATCCAGCCCTTGAAGAAATCCAGTTTGACAACCCTGAAATAAACAAAAACTTTCTGCTTACATTGTTCAATTTGTCCCTCAATCCTTTGAATTCTTTGTTCCCTTCCTGCTTTTTCTCTGCTCAAGTCTTCCTTACTTTTAGCTTTCCAAGTTTCAGCTGTTATAAAATCTGACCAAAAAAGACCAACGGGACGAGAACCAATTTAAGAAAATAAAAAGCTCAGCAAATTTCTGCTCTCCAGCTTATGCATCAGAAGACAAAAAGTTTGTGCTTTTCAGTTAGAATCCCTTCCCTATCAGCATTTAAGGGTAAAACATTTGGTTTGACTTCTTATCAAAATAAATATGTAAAATTGGGAAAGGAGATGAGTGGTTAAGATGGTGGAGTATGTGGAAGCTTTGGAGCAATTGTTCTTGTAACTGTATGCTGTGTGAGCTGTATGCTGCATGCGCAGTTCAAGGGATGTTTTTGGAGTGGCATTTGCCTGAAGGGAAGTTGAAATTGCTGAAGCTGGATTGCTTGGCTCAATTTGGATTTTTAGACTGGAGAATTGTGCTGAAAGATGGCAGGGCATGCTGTTTTATGGTGCTGACCATGCGTACTATGCCAATCATGTTTGCCATGTTTGTGATCTACATGGTTTTTTAAAAATGTAGTGACAGACTGGTCTAGCTGTTCCTGAGTGATCTGCTATTGAAAGAACCTGTTTAGGCTGCTTCATGGAGGAGTGGGCTGGAGGCCAAGCTAAGATGGAAGATGTTTAGGGAGCTCATGATCTGTTTGTTGTGGGATGCTGTGGCTTTGGAAGTGGAGACAGTGCCAGGCAGAGGGGAAGTTGCAGTAGAGTAGCAGACTACTGAGAACTCATCTACCCTGCATAGACCTTTTTACCTAATTAATGATTTAATCACTGATGAGAGGTTCTTCCTGACATGGTATCACCGAGACCAGGTTGGGCCAAGAAGGGGAGCTAGTCCATTTGCAGTTATGCCGAGCAGGTTTTGGGAATGTAATGAGATGGGGCAGGAGTGGTGAATGTCATGTAGGAATCTCTTACAGCCTTCGGGAGCACTGCACTACAGGTCATCAGATGTGAGACTCTGTTCATTAAGCTGTGCTCTAGGAATCAGTCAGAATTGCAGCTGTTGTACCAGCCTCCCTGCAAAACACTAACTTTCCTGCTTGAGCTTCTTGACTACATTTCTGGGCTGGCAGTTGAGTTCTCCAAATTTGGAAAATTCAATCTGCCTTCTCTAGGAATGGATTCTGAAGTGGCTCAGGGATGCATGGTCACCATAATGACAATGGGTCTATCCCAGATCAACCAGAGCCTGACACGGGACAATAGCCAATGCCACACACTGGATCTGGTGTTCCTGTTGTAGCAATGGCTATTTGCTACTGGGGGATCCTTTGGTTATGACATCTGATTACCATGGGTTTCTTCAGCTCTACTACCCACTGCAGGTAGGCTGGACCCATTAGATGGGGAGACTGTTTTTATATATTGATTTTGTTTGTAAGCCACCCAAGTCATGCTTTTGTGAGGTGGGCAGCCATACAGCCATACAAATGTGAAAGATAGATAAGGCCAGGCAAGGTGAGGGGAAGCAAGGCGAGGTGAGATAAAGTGTGTGAGTTGCCAAGCAAACAAAATGTGGTCAGGAAACCACTGGGCCATGGTGACAGTTTTCCAAATGAGTTTTACAGGTCCTATAGCACCTATTCCAAGGCCATCATAATTCTGAATGGTTATAAAATGACCAGTCATAAGTCAAGAATTATCTGTAATAAATAAAATTCAATTAATACCATAATTCTGACCTAGTACTTAATCAAATTCACAAAACAATCTCTATAAACAAATATGTTTGTTAATACTATGTAAGGGCCCAAATTTTTTTGCAAAATAAATAAATAAACCACAGAATTGCATATTTAAGAATCATATAGTCATATATAAGCAGACTGAAGGTTTCTGATAGCAGATTAAAATGATTGCATTGCTTCCCATTATCTAAAGTAGCTAAAATAATATTTAATTAACATTAAGGCATGATTGCATAATAATTGCAAAAACAGCACTCCGTGATTAAAATTACCAACTGGATGCCACTTGGAACCAATAAGTTACCAACAATACATTTTAAAAATATTTTCTAATATCTATAATTTCTAATATCATTTTTTAAAATGCAACTATAGCATGCTACAAGTCCTCAATCTCCAATATTACATTTTATTCCAAGAATGCCTATAAGCTAAAAAGAGAACTGGCCATCTAGAAAGTATATGTAATTATGTCATAGGAGCATGAATGAGTTCAAAGACTTAGTTTACTATTGCTCTGCCTGCGAGATGTGGTTTGACGTGCACACCTCAATTCTAAATTATGTACCTTCATGGTCTTTTTATAGATTGTTCTTTGTTTCTATCACAAAGATCCAAATTTCAAAATTTAAACTATGAGGAAGACTATCTATATACTGTATTTACTACCAAGTATCAAAAAAGGAAAATCTGATTTTAACAAGAATCATCTATAAAATATATTTGGGGGGATTTAAACAGTCCTTAAAGCAGTGGTCCCCAACCTTTTTGTGCCAGGGACCAGTTTCACTCAGAAACACTTTTTCAAGGACCGGGGGTCGAGTTTGGTGGTTTGCTTGCAGACGTTTCATTATCTGACTAGGTGACATCTGATGTTGTTACCTAGTCGGGTAATAAAACGTCTGCCAGCAAACCACCAAGTTCAGGGAACGCCAATGCCTCCTCATTGCAACCCTGAGCGACAGATAGTCCCTGCAGGACGGCTGAGAAGCCTCGCCTCTCGGCCCTGCCTTCCTCAGCCCCATCCCTCAGGTGTCTCCCTCCCTCCCTCAGCCTCATCCCTCAGGTGTCTGCCTCGTTCCTCTCTCAGTCGCTCTCTCGCTCCTCCACCAGCCCAGGAAGAAACTGCTTCAAAGAAGCCGGCAGGGTGGCTTTTCCTGTCGGCGCAGCTTCCCCAAAGCGCCCGTTCACCCCCACCCCGCCGCCCACGGTTCAATCCTCCGTTCTGCCTGCCTGCCTTCGTTTCTGGTGGTTTCGGAGCGCAGCTTCTCCGAAGCGCCCGTTCACCCCCGCCCCGCCCCGCCGCCCGCGGTTCAATCCAGTGCTCCGTTCTGCCTGCCTGCCTTCGTTTCTGGTGGTTTCGGATCCTCCGAAGCGCCCGTTCACCCGCCCGCCCGCGCCAGCGGTTCAATCCAGTGCTCCGTTCTGCCTGCCTGCCTGCCTGCCTTGGTTTCTGGTAGTTTCGGAGCAGCTTCGGCTGAGAAAAAGAGGCGAATAGTTATTATTCTCAGCCGAAGCTGCTCCGAAACTACCAGAAACGAAGGCAGGCAGAACGGAGCACTGGATTGAACCTGGATTGATTGGCGGCGGGGTGGGGGTGAAACGGGCGCTTCGGAGGAGCCGCGCCAACAGGAAAAGCCACCCCCCCCGGCTTCTTTGAAGCAGTTTCTTCCTGGGCTGGTGGAGGAGCGAGAGAGCGACTGAGAGAGGAATGAGGTGGGAGGAAGCCGAAGCCACTGAGCCAGAGAGCAGGACAGGCTTCGGTTGCTTCCTCCCTCCCCTTCTCTCATTTGTGTCCTTGATCCCCGATCCCAGCAGCATTCACCGAAGGCGAAGAAAGCCGCCATTTTTTTAAATTTTTTTTCCTTTGCGGCCCGGTACAGAGTGCTCCACGGACCGGGACCGGTCCGCGGCCCGGTGGTTGGGGACCCCTGCCTTAAAGGAAGGAAGGAAGGAAGGAAGGAAGGAAGGAAGGAAGGAAGGAAGGAAGGAAGGAAGGAAGGAAGGAAGGAAGGAAAGGAGGGAGATGCAGCATTTTAAACAGATAATCCAGAAGGGGACTGCTTATGTTCTTATGTGGGGACATCAATCAACTTTGTGAGTTAAAAAAAAAATCAAAATTCCCAAATTGGGTAATACATTTATTAGGACTAACCAAAATAAAACAATAAAGTGTGCAAGTTTTAAAGTTCAAGGATTTGTCTCTTGGCTATATTTTGTTAAATATTAAAAACAGCCTGGAGGTTAATTACTTGAATTTAGAAGCTAGAGCAAATTTTCTTTTTTCTTAATTGTTTCTTTTCAGCATGTTGAAACAACATACTATTCTATACTTAAGAACCCTTCGAACTGCATAACTGAAGTTTGTCCATCACTTCCTTCAACACTATAATTAGTATAGATATGACCTTAACATTAACCAAAAAGTTTTTTTTTCTGTTCTCTTTTCTTCTAATCTACTTTCTTAATTAACCAATCAAAGTGACATATTATCAACTGTGGATTCTTCATGCTTATTTAGAATTAAGTCTGTTTCGACATTTTTCCCTAGGTTATAGTATTAGGATTATAGTCTTGCACGAATAAGTCTTGAGTGCTTGTTAGGGCTTTAGTTTTACACAGAACTACAATGCAGCATAGTTCTGCACATTTAAAGAATCAGCATTTATCCTGGCTATTTTTAAATGCATGCATTTATCACCTATGAAAACTGAATATTGTAAAATTAACAATTTATCTAGCAGGTACAGAACTCAGCAACACCAAAATAGTAAGATGTGCAGCTGAGTCAACTGAGGACAAAACTTCCTCAACCCATCTGCCTGGCATTACTAGTGAAATGCTGGCACTTAACCACTTTGGCTCTAAATCTATTACTAGCAAGTTGGAAACTGTGACCTCTCTTACAATGTGTTAGACTGCAAAAAAGCAATTTCAAGGCCAAAATGTGTTTTGAAACACCTTAGAGCAGCTGCATCTTTCCTGGGGTTTGTATAGCTATCCTCTGCAATTGACAAATGATCCTACAGAAAGGCAAGTCTGATCTTATTTATTAATCAATATAAAATATATTCTTAACCACTGTACATGTGCTCTGAATCATCTTTTGTCCTTTGAATCTTGGTTGCTGTAAATCCCTACTATACATTACAATAAATCCATTTTATATGCTACATATATTATGTAACATGTTAGATATAATACAAAATGTTTCTTGGTCATACTCAAACCTTCCTTGTTGCACATCTATATTCAAAATATCAGAATGAATTCTTATCCCTAAAGTTGCTGACAGAACTACTTGAGTTTAGAAGATAGTGGTTTTATACAAAAAAAGTAATGGCATAGTATGATTCTTTGTGAAACCAAGTAGCATGCAGGCAATTATCAAGTATAGATTCAAGAGTCTGATGTTATATTTGAATGAAGCCTAAACACTTAACTGTTTTTTTCAATTTCTATTAAAAAAGTAGACTGCTAATAAAATCTGAAATCTAAATTGTGATTGTTTTAGTATTTGAATTGAAGCATTTGTGTGACCATAACAAATGGTGATTTAGAAATATCCCAATAAAATCAAATCAAATCACATGAATGCCAAACAACATTTTTCTCTCCAGAATTACCACCTGATTTTCCAATATAAATATTAAACTTGTTTTAGTTAACATTGCAATATTTGCATCTCATGGATTCACTCAGTTAATTGCAGTATTTCTAGAACTGGTTTTATCTATGAATTATCTATCTGCATGTCATTGTAAGAACTAAGGGGAAAGTACAATTTTTACTATGTAAAGCAAGTCTAAATTTTCAGCAATCTAATTTCCATAATTCAGGCAATGTTAAGTCTACTTTCCTTTCAGTAGCTTTCCTGTACCTCAAAACCAATTAATATTAAGTTCAGCAATAACAGCATGTAATCTTCAGTTCCTATAATCTTTTTTGTGGTACCAAGAGTAAATTTTTTGACACATTGTAAAATTTACTTTCATGTTCCACTATTTCAAGGTGGAAAGTACATGAAAACCACAAAAATATATTTTGTATAACCACAAAACAAACTATCTGTAAAAACTTAAAAACTCCATAACTCCCATTTTGCATCTTTCATTACTTTGCCCACCATAGACATAACCATCCATAAAAACCTGAAGTGTTGCTCATAAATCATAGATTATACTTAATTTAGTGTAAAAATGCTGATTTGCAAGATAAGCAAAACATCACTTGTCATCTGTTGCTACTCTCAGATTCTAGCATTTCCTTTATATTTTTTATCCTAGAAATATGCTTTAATACAGTGGTCACCAATCAGTGGGCCGGGGACCACTGGTAGTCCATGAGAAAATTTTGGTGGTCCGGAGAGAAATGTCCCTCCCCCCCAAGCAATTAATCTAGGGTGCACAGGAACACAAGGCTGCGCTGTCCACATGGCCCGCCCAACCTCAGGCCCCCACCCTTCGGCCGAGCGCAAACCTTACCTTGAGTAGAGCCACATGAGCTGGACCTGGAAGGTAAGTCCAATGGCAGGGGAGGGAAATCCACCCTGGGGTGGCTTGTTGACATTGGTGGGAAGTCGGTCCTATATTCCAGAGCTGCAGTAGTCACAAGACTGGCCCTTTGGTCATCCCGGAGCAGCTCCTCCAGTCCATGGCAGGCCGGTTTAACTGGGTGGAGAAGCAGCTGCTCTGGGATGACCAAAGGGCCAGTTCTGTGACTACTGCAGCTCTGAAATATGGGACTGACTTTCCCACCAACGTCAGCAAGTCACCGTGAGTCAATTCATATTAGTGGTCCGTGGGATTTAAAATTATGAGTTTGGTGGTTCCTGAGGTCCAAAAGGTTGACGACCCCTGCTTTAATACATCACCACATGGTCAATCCAGTGAGATTGATCTGTGTAAAAATCTTTATGTCTGTATTGTAACCTTAGTTGGCTCAACTAAGTTCTATCTCTTCAGCCAAGGATTTTGTAATGGATTGTACCTGTTACTATAGAGAAAGGCAAGAAGGAGATTCTAATATTATTCAATGAATATTTTATACGTTTCTAAATTTTTTATCAATTCATATCTGTACCCTCAAAATAAATTAAAAATCAGAACAGGTAATATTGAGCAAGATAGACCAATGTTTAGGAAACAGTTTCATGTCTACAGATGTAAATAAATCACAGTGAAATTAAAGAGCCTAGTTTAGACTTGGCTTAGAAATCTTGACTTGTAGTAAGATTTGAAAAACAATTTTATTATATAAATTGGAGATTCCAAAACTAAAAGGGAAAATTATCAGCATTTATGAAGACAATAACTGTAAGTCAATGCACAAGAGCACAGAACTTCTGATTAACTGAATCAGAAGTTCTATGCTCTGACTCTTTAGTGACCAGATTTTCTCCAGGATGATCTATCCTTAACCTGGTCCATTAGCTCAAAGGTGCTGCTCGTCATCCTCTTCTTCTCTTTCCTTCTACCATTCCAGCACTAGATCTTTCTATAGAGAGCTAGGTTTTCACATAATGTGTGAAAGTAACATAATTTGAGCTTGGTCATTTGTGCAATGTAATGGGAGAAAGACCTTGTGAAACAAGGCAAAGAAATGAGACCAAAGCAGCATCAGATAAAAGGCCTGAAGTAGGAATGTGAGGGGACCCTACCTAGTTTCTTGGGCTGTAAAGGAGACAAGGTAATTTCAGACTTCCAAGATTTGGCTAATACAGCTTTTCAGTAAATTAGAATCAGTAAATTAGCTCATCTGGTTGTCTTTCAGGTCTACTTCAGAAGGCTGACAGTTTTGCCTTAAGGGAGAGTTCTGGATTTATTTGTTCAATGATTCACTTGTTTGTTTTCTTGACTGTCCATTCTTAAGTATGTATTTAGTAGTATCTTCAGTGAACTTAGATACAATATTTGCCATCCGTTCAAAACAATTCTGTGAGACAGATTGACCTTCATCTTTGGCACGGGAAAGATTATTATCCAAAGAACTGAGCTGATTCCAACATATCCAAAACCGTACTCAGTAATGCAATATAGATAAAAACATGCAACTTCATTTGCCTATATACAATTGTAGACTGAAGACTGAATCAATGACCATAACATCACCAGTTTAAGTTTACACACATACACCTTTGCCCATCTATCATACATAGAACAGCTTCCAGGTACTGTACAACATTAAGTTTAGTGGCATAACACTTTCGAAGCTATGAATAACTGAACCACTTAAAGGGAAACCCTGTCCATCAGAAAAAGGTGCTAGCAAATCTGTAACAGAACTCTACTGATTACTGAAATCTGAAGGAAAAAAAAATCAGTTCAATAGACATAGACCATCAAGGCCATAAAACAAAATCTTCTATCATCAATAAAGATAAAATGCTGAAATTTTTTTTTCTATGCAAACATTCAATATGCTATTTAATTCATCTTTAGCCCCAGCTGCCCACTACACTGAACTTTAAGGCACCCATCTGCTAAAGCTTTAACTTGCAAAATGATGAAGGAATTCCTAGTGCTTAGAGCCATACATTTCAGTTTTCCTTCCCAGTTAAGATGATAGTTAAAATTATTAATTTATCGTTTCTCTCCTTGAAGTCGCAATGCCTTTACAAGATTTAGACGAGAAAGCTAGAACAAGAATTTACGACCTGGCTTTCTGAGCTCTCCAGACCCAACATATATAAAGAATAAAAATGAAAATAAAAAAAGTACTTCAAAGAAGAAATGCTGCATACCGTATTTAGCTACTTAGGTAAATCTCCCCAAGGAATCCGGAAAACTACTCATTTCGCAGCCCTCCAACTGGGCTTTACAGAATAAAATCGAGCGTACATTTCACTCCCTCATTTTGCGGGTCATCCTCCTGTCGTCCCCTTTCCTTAAATTCCGGGGGCGGGAAGCGGCAGCCGAGGAATGTCACTCGCTTCCCCCCGCCCCCCTTGACGACGGGCTTTTCAAAGGAAAAGGGAAGGGAAGCTCCCCTCCTCTCCCAGCTGCTCAGCTCAGAAGCTAACCAGATTCACCCACCTAAGCTGCGGCTGCACACAGTGTCGGAGGTAGCAGCTGGAGGCGCGGACCTGCAAGGCCAGCGCATCTCTCTCCCCTCCTCGTTCTCTCAGCGCTGCACCAGCTCCCTCCTGGGTCCCGGCATTACCTCGCGGCGTCTCCGCTCAAGTTCCCTCCTCCGCCCCTTGCCGCGAAGATAATGCGGACCCCTTCCTCGCGCGGCCTGACCAGCAGTCCCGCCTCAGGCCCAAAAACCGAGCGCTCACCACCAGCACACTGACGGGGGGGGAGGGTGGAGGAGTGACAGCGGCGCAGCCAATCGCACAAAGCGGCTCCCTCACTCCTTCGTCCAACCGTTACTCTCGGTAGCGGAGAACGGTGCAGCCTCAGCGCAGCCTATAGCAACGCGGGCCCCTCATCATTCCCCCGTTAGAAACCGGAGAGCCAATCCTAGCGAAGATATAGAAGCCACTCCCAGAGGATGGGCCACATTTCTCTTTCTCTCTCTTGTCAGCCGCGTCAGTGAGCTTGAGGGCGGGATTCCCGGCAGTAGAACGGAGACTAGCGGGGCGGCCATCTTGAAACAGGGAAGACGGTTGACGGTTTGGCATGACGGGGCAGGCAAGAGAGAGGGGCCTTCTGGAGATACAGTAGTAGTCATGGCAACGCGACGTGTGCAAATGTCAGCGCCTTCAGTGAAGTGAGCTATCATCCTGCAACAATACCCGCGAACACTTTTTCATTTTTTTGTTTTGCAAGCTCTACGGAAGACAGTGACGTTCAGTCTCAGATTGACCTGAGGTCGTGGGTTTAAAAAAAAAAAAAAAGCCAAGCAGCAAATGGAGTCGACGGGGGTGTTGCCGTTTCCTAGCAAAAATAGGCCCCCAGTGAATTTAACGAAGCTGAGGAAATCGCGACGAAAACGGCCTCACCGCGCAGGCGTCTTAGCGGGAGCGCGGCACTCTATTTGCATAAAGCCCGTGATGCATTGCGAATAGGACTAGAAAGGAAAAACCCGTTTCTTTAACCCCGGCAAACGTCTCCCTTTGGGGGTTGGCATCCAGAAAAGCTCGGTACCGAACTGGTGCTATGGAAGGAGCTAGGAGCAAGAAGTCGCTATAACCTAAGGAAAGGTCACTTGCTGGGAAAAGGTTCACGAGTGGGTTTTGTCTTGGGTGGCTCACAGGACTGTTCTCGAGCGGACTGCAATGTTCCCCATTAATGCTGGGGTCTATTGAGATCCATATTCTGTTGAGAACACGTGGTATTTGCTTTTTTTAAGAGAAAAGCATTCTGTTCTTTGTAAAGGTGGATTTTCCCTGTTTCCCCCCAAAAATCTGATTACTGTATTATCTGTGGGTTGATTTTCTAAAGCCCAGAAAACTCAAATCACAACATATGAAGGTAGTGTTTTTCCTAGAGCAGACAATGCGGAGGTCCACAAGTGTGAAAAATCTTTTAGTTCTGTTACGATACAACCACCCTTCCCAAAGTTTCGTTGTTCATGTGTGTTAATTTTGGTGTTTTGATTTATAGAGGAGGTAACTTAATGTATATGGTAACTTAATGTATGTTAAGTTACATTAAAAGAAAGTATGAGGGTGCAATTTGAATATTTTTTTAAAGGCAGACTACCAAATGTATTCTGCAGAGTCTTGACTGTTGGTTCCTGTACAGGTTGTCCTCTACTTATGGCCACATTGAGCCCAAAAATTTCTGTTAAGTGAGACATTTAAGTGAGTTTTGCCCCATTTTACAGTCTTTCCTGACACAGTTGTTAAGTGAATCACTGCAGGTGTTAACTTAGTAACAGTTTAGTGAGCCTGGCTTTCCCATTGACTTGTCAGGATATTGCAACGGGTGATCATGTGACCCCAGGACACCCATCATAAATGTGAATCAGTTGCCAAGCATCCAAATTTTGAGCATGTGACCATGGGGATGCTGCAATGGTTGTAAGTGTAAAAAACTGTCATGTCGCTTTTTTCAGTGCTGCTGTATCTTTAAACCAGAAGTGGTATTCAGCAGGTTCTGACCAGTTCTGGAGAACCAGTAGTGGAAATTTTGAGTAGTTCAGAGAACTGGCAAACATCACCTCTGACTGGAGATTTTACAGTATCCCCTGCCACATCCACCAAGTCACGCCCACAGAACCGGTAGTAAAAAAAATTGAATCCCATCACTCCTTTAAATGGTCACTAAATGAATTGTTGTAAGTCAAGGACTACCTGTACAGTTGATTGTTATCCTTCACTATCTTTGTTGTCAATTTTAATGCTAGTTTTTATACTTGCTGTCATGGTCTTGATATTTAATCATAGCCCCTTTTTTCCATTTCCATTTTTAGCTATCATACTACAGTTATGTTATTTGTTATAGCAATACCAATAGCACTTAGACTTGTATACCGCTTCACAGTGCTTTACAGCCCTCTCTAAGTGGTTTACAGAATCAGCATATTGCCCCAAAAATCTGGGTCCTCATTTTACCAACCTCGGAAGGATGGAAGGCTTGAGGCAACTGGTGAGAATCAATCTGCAGGCAGCCAACAGTCACAGCAGAACTGTCTGCGCACTCATTCTAACACTGAGCGCCATGGCTGAGCTCAATTTCCGAGTAGTATCAAAAATCACCGGAAGTGTTCCTAAAAGAGAGGTAGGTCCTGTGGCTATATTGTAATATGCATCAGTATGATTCAGTTTCACATCTTTTTTTAAATAATTTTGTTATTTTTAAAAACAAACATACACATACAAAACATAAAAACATAAAACCATCTTCCATTTTATATACATACAGTGTGTCAGTTGATTACATATCTTTTGTGCTATCCTTTTGTAGTAATTTACTCACAACTTATATCAGTCTTCACATTGTTAAACTAATATATGTTTATATATTTATCAGTTATTAATCATCCATGACTAAACTATTTATTCCATCATTTTATATGAGATGTTCCAAGTTTTATCTTAAAATTTGTGTTATACTTTCAACCAGTGGTTATATATATCTATATTATGTTTTATATCAGTCTATTAAATTTCTATCACAAAATTATCTAGTCTATTACATTACCATGCCTTTTTATCCAACCATTGATAAAACAAATCCCATATCATATAAAATTGCTTGTCTTCTTGTTCTCTAATTTCAAATGTCAGTTTACTCATTTCAGCACAGTCCGTAATTTTTTTGATAACTTCCTCCTGCAAAGGTATTTTGTCATTTTTCCAGTTCTTCGCAAATACAATTCTAGCCACTGTTAAAACATTTACAATCAAATATTTCAGTTCTTTATTGTATATGTCCGGTATGACTCCCAATAAAAAGATCTCTGGTTTAAAGTCTATATGTTGTTTTATCATTTTTACCAACCATGTGTGGATTTTAGTCCAATATTTCTTCGCGTCCGAACATGTCCACCACATATGGTAATATGAACCAGGTATCTGATGACATTTCCAGCATTTATCCGATTTATTCTTAAATATGTGCTCCTAAAAGGAGAGGTAGGTCCTGTGGCTATATTGTAATATGCATCAGTATGATTCAGTTTCACATCTTATATCTGAATTGAAAAGAAGAAACTGTCCTCACCTCCTGCTCGAGCAACTCCAAAGATACGATGCATTGGAAGAAAAAAAGAAAGCAAAAATCTTATATAGCCATATATATTTGTTTAGTTTGCATTTAGTTCTCCAGGAAAAACAATTCCAAAATTATATCCATCCAGCATACTATGAAGAAATGATATTTTACCAACAAGCAGTATGAGTAAGACAGTGAGATGGATATGGGAGATCAGATTTTTTCAGTTCGGTCTGCAGATGGTGCCATATCTGAATTTTGTTCTTTTCTTGAATTTACTTGCTAAATGCAACATGGGAGTCATTCTTAGCATACTAATAACTAAACGTTAATGTGATCCAAACACAAGAGATTATGTTAGGGTAAGTCCTACTGTGAAGCAGACTGAGTCAACTATGGGAGGATATCTAGTAGTGATGAAGTATTGGAGGGCAGACCTATGCTATTGTCTACTAGTAGCTGCTCTGATTCCTCCCCCACACATAAATACAAATTAGCCTAACCTTAGCTACAGTGGAGAATGCTCACCTAATTGTGCTGAAGTAATATTTAATTGCCAATCCGTTCAACTTCTGTAGATGGGACGGTATCTGAGGATGGGATTCTTTATTTCAAGCAGTTTGAATCTATAGGTTTTGAATTGTGTGTTTGTCCATAGTTTAAATCAGGTCAGTGTTTAAAAGACAGTTATAGTGCCACCTAGTGGAACAAAAATTATATCTACTATTTATGTATGAATGCAGTTTACCTGTTCTAAATAATGACTGAGGTATTTAGGAATCTAAACATAAAACAGTTAGCAATAAGCATGTGTCCTTTCCCCCTTTCTTCTGCTTATTTATATACAGTAGTTTATATAAGCATTTTCTGTACCTTTGGTCAAGAATTTCACATAATTGGATAGGAGAATTCCTGAGTAGTAATTTTGAAATGTATTTATTTTATATTGTACCTTTCAGGAGCACTGTTGAGGATACTTTTTGATTCTTGCAGCATACAAATGTGTTGAATAAATATTACTGATCAGTCAATTCTTAAACATGATTGCTTAATTTTTAAGGATAATTGCTTACATGTTCACAAGAATGGGTAATTTCTTTTTTTTTTCCAATTAGGCTATAGAGATACACTATTTTATCGATATAGTCATAAAATTAAGGGAACATTGTTTATTCAGTCTGTCTTCAGTTGTAACTCTTTTTTCTCCATAATTGGATATCATGAACAACTGTAAGTTAATTAGAAATTCAGAACTTCATTTTGATAGAGCCAAATGAATATTGAGAGTGTGTCCTTGGAATAGAGACGTGTGGTGGCAGGGTTAGGTAAATGTACATATTGTCCAATCTCAGAGTTTAAAAATACAAACATCTTCAGAATGTTGTATCCACGACTGGTATGATTTTGTATGGTTCTTCAGTACAAATGACTGAATAACATTTTATCCTCTGAGGCATGTTACTCAATCATTTGTACAATTAAGTGTTCATATCCTAATAAGAATAACTGTTTAAAGGCAAAGCTTTGCATTCAAAAGTAAGTTCTATTGAGATAAATGTTACAAATTCCTACCTCGTTTTTGTAACAGTTTTTGCCAATCTGCTATTTTCTAGATGTGCTAAAATCTCAGTTTCCAGAATTATTAACCAACAGGATTAATCAGACTGGGGAAGGTTGATGTTTGGTTTACAGTACTGGATGGATGCAGTTTTTCAATAAGTCATATTCCTTCACATACTAAAGCAATTAGACTTGTAATGTTACTGAAGCAATTAGACTTAACAATATTCTCCTAATTGCAAATAGGGGCAGGGAAAAATTGAAATGTGTGTGGTTTGCCAAATAAGTCCAGTAAATGTTTATTAAGTATGATTTAACTTGGGATTCTCCTAATTCACCTGGAACAGGAGTGTCAAACTCAAGGCCTGGGGAGCCACTCTGGAAACAGAGAAGGACTGGCCCGTGATGCCTCTGCCAGCGAAAACAGAGCTTGCAGCCCTCCCAAGTTCTGTTTTCACTGGCAGAGGGTTGCAGGAGGCCGTTGCAGCCAGAAATGGAGCTTGGAAGTCTTGTTTTCTCTGGCAGAGCACTGGGGCCACCACAGGCACCCCCGACATGAGTGGTCAAGCTGGCCATGCCCACTCTGCCCCCCCAACCCCACCCAGGTCAAACACAACCCTGATGCGTCCCTCAATGAAATCGAGTTTGACACCCCTGATCTAGAGGTATGCTGTGTATATCTAATAAGTAAATACCACTGAATTGTTGGAATCATATAAGGGAAATGTATTTATATAGTATTGTATACTTGAACTGTGCTTTCTTTGCTGCTCTCAAGTCATTGTGTGATAAACTCATACAAGTGGTTAATAAAGATAACAGGGTTAATGTTCTGTGTTGATTTTTCACAATTCTTTGGCTTCCAATCTTATCTTATTAAAATGTATATAAATTAGCAATCTGGAAAATTAACAGCACATTTTATAAACCAAGTCTGTACACTTGTTCTGAAACATGATCAGAACAGCTTAATGAGTTATTTAAAAATCACATCGACCAGGTTAAACGGCAAAAGCAACAACGTAAGGTACCCTGGAATTTAAACTATAAAAAAAATAACATTGTTCCCAAAGAAGATTTTGAAGCAGCGAAGGAGAGAGGGAAGGGAAAGGATTTGGTGTGGTTTTTTTTCTTCCCTTCCCTATACTGACACCTAAGAGACTTTAGCAAGAAATTGAAAAAAAATCCACTTTGACATCAATAGGCATTTAAGCTGAAAATAAAATGTCAAAGGGATAATAAAGATTTCTGGATACTTAAAAGCTTTTAAAAGCAGGAAAGGAGAGAAAAAGAATAAAAGGGCAGGATCTGGAAAAAATGGAGGAGACAGCCTGGAACTAAAAGGAATTTACAGTGAAACCTCAACAAGATTCCTAAAAGATACATTTTAACTGAAACTTGGCAACAAAATAATAGAACCCCAAGAAGAGAAAGTGAAAAAAAAGAAGCAAGAAGAAACAGCTTTGGATTATTTGGATTACCGTATTTGCCGGCATATAAGACGACTGGGCGTATAAGACGAGCCCCCAACATTTCCACTCAAAATATAGAGTTTGTTATATACTCGCCGTATAAGACGACCCCCCACTTGGAGGCATGTTTTCAGGGCAAAAAGTCATCTCATACGCCGGCAAATACGGTAAGTTGTAACACTTGGGGTATTCTGGATATAATTCTTGATTGACACCCCCCCCTTTCCCCAAACTTACAAAGCCACCAAAATGCTTTAGAGGCAGCTTCGCCTTTCTCAGGCTGGCACTCAATTCCTCTCCCTTTCTTTGTGACAGCCCCGCGTGCGTGCCATCGGGACTCAAGGGTGGGGGATAGACAGCTGCCAACTCTCTCTCTCTCTCTCTCTCTCTCTCTCTGTGTGTGTGTGTGTGTGTGTGTGTGGTGTGGGGGGTAATTCCGGCTATCTCTGGCCTCCGCTCGGTTTTAAAGTCGCTTGGCCGGTTCCCAAGTCGCAAGTGCGCGCTGGCCGGGAGACGCGGCGCCCGGGTGGCAGCTCGGTGCAGGGAGGCGGATCTTTCTCTCTTAAGTGAGGAGGGGACAAGAGGAGGGATGGGACGGGACAGGGGTGGGAGGAGGTCCCTCACCTTCTTCCACCGCCCACGGACCCTTTTCTTCCCAAGGGGACCCTGGAAAGCAGCTCGGGAGCCGGGTGGCCCTGCCCAGCGGGGTCCCATCAGGAACTTCCCGAGGACACCCCCGCCCCAAGCACAGCCCTCCCGGTCTTTCAAAGAGGGAGGGAGAAGCGGGAGGAGCAAATTGCCGCCCCCGCCCGCTGCCCAGAAGGAGGGCGCCACAGTCCACCCCACCACCTTCTCCCTCCCACTCCCGGGCCATTACGCGGCTCGGGGCTGGCTGGGCGACGGCCCGCCAGAGACCCTCCCGCTCCACCCCCACCCCACTTCCAGATTGGCCTCCGCAGCGCCCGAGCCGGGCGGAGGGTGGGTGGGTGGGTGGGGGGAGGAGGAGAAGAGACTCCGGCTGGGCTTGAAGGGGCTTGCACAACGTTTTACGGCGTATAAGACGACCCCACTTGGAGGCATGTTTTTCAGGGCAAAAATGTCGTCTTATACGCGGCAAATACGGTACTTGGTGATCTTTGGATTTTGGTTATTGCATTTAAATGACTAAAATCAATCAAGTGGTTGTTTAAAAGGGTTTAAAATGGCACCACTTTTAGAAGAACTGAAAATGGAACTTAAAAAGTACAAAGAAGATGCACAAGAAGGGAGAGGTTCTTTTGGCTTTGTATTTCAACTCTAAGAAATGGAGATCTGGAACTATGAGAAACAACAAGAAACGCTTGCAGATCAAGGAGATTGGGACAAAGAAGAAGCCATCTTTAATGATCAAGTAATTTTATGTGGGGGGAAAAAAGGAAAGGGGAGAAAGAGAATGAAAAGTTTAAGATTTGAAAAAACAACCAAAAAAGAAGAAGAATAGTTTGAAAAATAAGTATAATATTAGAAAGCAACAGAAGAGGGGATTACAGAAGAGAGAATTAGTAATAGAGAGACAAGGGGGTAAAAAGGGGAGGGAGAAGAAGAGGGGGAAGAAGGAAAGGAAAAGAAGTTATAAAGGACAGAAACAAGATATAGAGGAACAGGGAAAAGGTATAAGAATTGAAAGTATAAGCCTGTTTAGAGATAATGGGTGAAAACGTAATTGTAAAAGGGATTCTGCAAAGGTACATAAAATAGTATTGTTATATTACAAATAGAAATAATTTTAGAAAATATTAAAATGATGGATAAAATATTTATCGTAATCTGGTGGAATATTTGTTAATAAATAAATGAAATAAAGTGAATGAGAGAATTAAATTAGGAAAGGATGGGAACATTTTAATTATTATTAATGATTTATAAAATATAAGTGAGAAATATGGGGGAAAAAGAATTAATTATGGAAAGTTTATAATTTCCAAGGAAGTATGATATTTAATTGAAAAGAAATGTTAAAGTTAAGATTTTAATTAATATTAATGATAGAATTGAATTGGAATGGAATGAGTGATATATATATATATATATATATATATTCTTAAGTTTTCGTGGGTACTTACATGTATGGCTTTCAGCTTTGTTAGGGTATTTTCCCACGTCATTATAGTTATGCTTTTAAAGTTGTAGCAACATTTCAGCAGAATCCCATCTGCCATCATCAGGCTTCTGTACAATACAGAAGCCTGATGATGGCAGATGGTCTGCTGAACCTACAACTTTAAAAGCACAACTATAATGACGTGGAAAATACCCGAACAAAGCTACTCCCATACATATACATATATATATATACATATACATATAATACATACATATACATATACATATACATATACATATATATGTAAAACCAGGAGCCGCTGCTGCCATTGCACATGCGCGCTCTTCCTTTTGCCTTTCCTTCCCGAGGCAACGCGGGACTGGAGCGCTTAAAACTCCTGAAGCCCCAGCCGGATTTCGTTTCCTTGGGAGCTGGGAGAGGCTGGATAAATTCGTTTCCACGTAGACAAAAGTGCCTCAAAAAAAAAAGTGCAAAAGTGGAAGGCGTCGAAGAGGGGCGAGTATAAAGGTGTGTTGGGGGTGTCATACGCGGTCGTCTTAATTAGTAACTACAGGTAACTACAGAAAATTTTGTTTGATGAGAAAAGATAATATGAAATTGAAACAGGACAGACAAAAGTATAAATATAATGATTTGAATTGAGATGAGATAATCAAAATAAAGTTGAGAAAATTAAAAGAGGGGAAAAACTATGTAGAAAATGTAAAACAGTAATAAGATATGGAATAGAACACAAAAATGAGCATGAAATTGAGTTTGTGTCTGTACGAAGAAGTGATAACCCGGGACCATGCTATTTTCAAAAAAAGTTGTTTTATTTGTATTATGGTTTTTTTGTGTGTGAAAAGCCAAATAAAATTTTCAAAAAAATAATAATCACATCAATATTTTAATCAGTAAATTATAAAAACCCAACAACTCGAGGAAAGCTAGGCTACCCTAACATGCTATTATACAACAAACACCATCAAATTAAATAAATGTAAATTGACTGATGCAGGAAAGTCATGTCAAGCAAATTTCCCTGGAAGAAGTGGAGCACCAATACCCAGAAGGCTTTTTTTGCATGCCATTTTATCCCTTCCCTATCATGGTTTTACAAAGCCAAACAAACTTTCAGAACAGAGTTCAGACACCACCCCTACCAATAAAGCCAAAAGCTATGGTACAAAAGGTCATGAGATTTGAACCCAAATGTGGTAGCCTAGCTTTCCTTGAGCTTAGAGTAGCCATTTGCCCTGAGGTGAAGCAATTGCAAAAAATGGGGGGGGGGAGAGGGAGTGCTCTAGTGTTTTGACCTCTCACAAACAAAATGCCTTTTACTCTTACTTCCACACCAGGAGAGCTCTTGGTAGAAAATACTTCTAATGAGTATACTAAAGTATTATATATTGGAAAAATATATAAATCAATATTGTCTCACTTAAAGCTAATTTGCAGTTAAAGAGAAATATCTCTTTTTAAACATAATTTACAGATTTGGCCTTTTTTCATGTCAGAAACAATTACATTTTTATGTGGTAAAACGAAATAAGACCCAGGAAATAGGCCTACCCCTGGAAACACAAAATTCCCTGTAATTTATATTGTCAGTACTCAGTAGCAAAAAGAAGAAATGAATAATCATAATTATGACTCATACACTCTTCCTCAGAACTTTTTTACACTTTTGTACTTAGTACTAAAGAAAAACTGCAGCAAACAGATTAAGACCAAAACCCAACAAGTTAAAACATGCTTTTACTGTAGAATAACTATGGGCCATCAACATCAATAGTGCATTAGGGGAATTTGTCATCTGGCAGAGCAACTAAGGTGCAGTGTTTGTGCCAAAACCAAGCCTGTAAACTGCTTTGAATGAGTGCAGATAATCCATATCCTCCCAAAAATGTAAAGCTGATAAACCTTCACCACTTTTTCGAGGACTTTGCCCCAAAAAAGGGATATTTATGATAGAAAATAGATGTGAAGTACCTCATATCCACTAGGAGTTGCATCATCACCTCTTTCAAGGCAGGAGGGACCAGTCCTGATTACTCATTTAGCACAAGTAATCCTCAATCATTCTTTTAGTGATTGTTTGAAATTACGGTGGCACTGAAAAAAGTGACTTGCATCTGGTCCCACACTTACAACCATTGTAACATCCCCATAGTCTTCTGATCAAAATACAGGCAACCAGCCTGTATTTATACAAGTTGCAGTATCTTAGGGTCATGTGATCATCATTGGATGTTGGAGCTGTGTCTTCTTCCATTCTGCCTTGAACTCAAGTGTTCCTGCTGTCTTTTAGAGAGACCCAATTCTGTTCTATATTAGCATTCTCCAAACCTCGCAATCCGATTGGTCCGCATGGGCCGCAATCTGATTGGTCAACTGAGCGGCCGTGATTGGTGTGCTAGGAACCTCCCGCGATTGGCCGAGCCGATCGCGGGAGATTCAAAGCCCTGTCATTGGCCGCCGAGCCACCAGCTGGCTCTATAAGTAAAGCCGCGCTGAGCGCAGGTCCTGTACCTAACTGTATATTCAATAAAGAGCTGAATGTGCACTTTAAGTCTCGCGTCTCAATGCGACCCGATCTACCTGGGACTGATCTACCTGGGACCGATCTCCCAGACATAACACTGGCGACGAGGGTGGGATATTGAGGCGAGAGACCATCAAGCACGTGGCAACCGGCGCGAAACGACCAGCAAGATGGCCAGCAGCACCCCGCCACCCGCTCCCTTCAACCCAGCCACCGAGGACTGGGAGTCCTACACCGACCGATTCCAGATGTTTCTGGAATGCAGCAACCTTAAGGATGCCAATGGACAGCGCAAACGAGCTGTATTCTTGACACACTGCGGGCCCGCAATGTTCAAGATGGCCAAAGCATTGGCAAAGCCCGCCAACGTAAAGGAGATGGACTGGGCTGACCTCGAGCCCATCCTCCGCCGCCATTACGCCCCTGCCGTGCCTACTCTCATCCGAAGGCACGACTTCTACCAGCGAGACCAGCGTGAGGGTGAAGCCATCAGCGAGTTCGTGGCCCAACTGAGAGACCTCGGAGGCCTGTGCGGGTTTACCGACTTGGACGAAGCCTTATGCAACCGAGTTGTCCTTGGGCTCCGAGACCCTGTGCTGCAAAGCCGCCTGATGGCCAAGGGCGACATCTCCCTCACCGATACCCTCGCTGAGGCGACCGCCACCGAAGCCACTCGCAAATCGGTGGCCCGGATGAGGCAAGCGAACACGACGGAATGACCGACGGCCATCGAGACAACCTCAGCACCAGCAAGGCCCGCAGAGACCAGCCACCGAGAAACGACCACCCACCATGGTGATGTCGACTCCCACTCCGACACCGACAATGAGGAGGAGGAGATCCACCGCCTCCAGGCAGAGCGAGATTGGCGGGACCGGAGGAGATGTAAGTCGGGGTTCCATTGTGCCGGCTGTGGCGGTGATCACCCCGCTCCGAATGCCATTTTCTCGACGCCATCTGCCGGCATTGCGAGAAGTGGGGACACATCGCCAAGGTGTGCCGGAACAAGCGGAACTGCAGCCCCCAGCGACGAGGCAGCAGCCCCCTGTGGCTAGGCAGCAGCCCCCGACGACAAGATGGCACCCCCAGGAACCAAGACCGCCAAGCCGAGAGCCGATGGAGCTGAGACGGCAGGAACAGACGACTCAGCGAGGTGCAGCGCCGAGAGAAACCCATCAGATGGTCATCATCAGCCACTCCTCAACCATCGACGCCCGGAAGGTACACGTGGAGGTAGGCATCGAAGACCAACCCTGCGAAATGGAGGTGGACTCCGGGTCCTACCTCTCAATGGTCTCCTGGTGCACAATCAAGCGCCTGGTGCCTACCATCCGCCGCCATGAACTGGACGACCAGAAACTAACACTGAAGGACTACCAGGGAAACCGCATCCCTGTAGTCGGCATCGGACATTTTAAAATCACCTTCAGAGGCCACACCGAGGTACTGACACTCACGATCGTAGACAAGGACCGCCCCAGCCTACTCGGACTGCAATGGTTCTCCCCGCTGGGAATCGAAGTAACGGGTATCCACCACACCGACGAGGCAGACTGGGAAGCAGCGCTCGTGAGGGACTTCCAGGAAGTCTTCGACGACACCCTAGGCAAGTACCAAGGGGCCCCTATTTCTTTCAACCTTAACCCAAATGTCGCCCCAATCCGCCTCAAACCGCGGCGAGTGCCTTTTGCGCTCAAACCTAAAATCGATGAGCAGCTAGACAAGCTCATCGCACAAGGGGTTTTAGAGCCAATTGACCATGCCCGCTGGGAAACACCCATAGTCACCCCCATCAAACCGGATGGCTCCATAAGAATCTGCGGTGACTATAAGGCCACCCTCAACCATGCTCTGCAGCAAAGCGCCTATCCCGTCCCAGTAGTACAGCACCTTCTGCACTCACTGGGGGGAGGCCGGGTCTTCGCGAAGCTCGACCTGGCGCAAGCCTACCAGCAACTGCCGGTCGACGCCGAAACAGCCGAGGCGCAAACGATTGTTACACACCGGGGGGCATTCCGGTGCAACCGACTCCAATTTGGAGTCAGCGTCACGCCAGGAGTCTTCCAAAGCCTCATGGAAAGACTCCTCCAAGGGATAAAAGGAGTGGTGCCCTACTTTGATGACGTGCTGGTAGCAGCCGCCAACAAAAAGCAATTGGAAACCTGCTTAAGAGCAGTGCTGCAAAAGTTCAAAGACGCCGGCCTTAAAGTTAAAAAAGGGAAATGCCAACTCTGCACCGAAAGGGTCGAGTTCTTGGGGTATCTCCTAGACCAACACGGAATCCACCCCACCGGAAAGAAACTTAGGGCCATCAAGGAAGCCCCCACACCCACCAACAAGGCGGAACTGCAGGCGTTTTTGGGACTTATTAACTTTTACAATGTTTTCCTACCCCAAAAGGCGACCGCGGCAGAACCCTTGCATAGGCTGCTGGATAAAACAGCCATCTGGACTTGGGGGAAGCAGGAGGAAAACGCATTCCAACAAACCAAAAACCTGCTAACGTCAGACGCCGTCCTGATCCAGTACAGCGAGACCCTGCCGCTGACGGTCACATGCGACACCTCACCCTTCGGCATCGGGGCAGTCCTCAGTCACACCTTACCGGATGGGAAGGAAGCACCCATCGCCTTCTTCTCGAGAACACTATCCAAGCCGGAGAGGAATTACAGCCAGCTGGACAAAGAAGCCCTGGCAATCATCTCCGGAGTGAAAAGGTTCCATGAGTACCTTTACGGTAGGACCTTTTCAATCATCACGGACCACAAACCTCTACTTGGGATACTGGCAGGGGACAAGGCCACCCCGAACATCCTGTCACCCAGGATGATGAGGTGGTCCGAGTTCCTTGCCACCTACACCTACGAACTGACACACCGGCCTGGCAAGGACATTTCGCACGCAGATGCACTAAGCCGATCCCCTCTACCAGACCTGGACGATGACACAGCGCCCACAACAACAACCCTGCAAATAGAGACTCTACCCAGCCCACTCCTAACCGCGCCAGACATTGCCCGAGAAACAAATAAAGACAAACGGCTGGCGCGGGTATTGAGCTGGGTAGAGAGGGGGTGGCCGGAAAGTGAAGGCAGCGAACAGTTCAAAGCCTTCCGGAACCGGCAAACCGAACTGTTCACACAGAAGGGGTGCATACTTTGGGGGGACTGGGTTGTTATACCAGAGACATTACAAAAAAAAGTACTAGCAATGCTGCATGAGGGGCACCCGGGCATGGTCAAGATGAAAGCCCTGGCCAGAAGTTACGCTTGGTGGCCAGGGATGGACAAACAAATCAAGACATGGGTAGCCGGGTGCAACAGGTGCCAAGAGACGAGGTCCACCACCCCCCGCCGCTCCAGTCCTGGAATGGGAAACCCCCAGAGGCCCATGGTCACGAATACATATAGACTTCACCGGGCCAACCAAGGGACATACATTTCTCATCACCGTGGATGCTTACTCCAACTGGCTAGAAGTAAGCACCATGAGAACAACGACGACAGAAGCCGTCATAGATAAACTGAACAGACTTTTCGCGACGCATGGGCTGCCAGATGTAATAGTGTCGGACAACGGCCCACAGTTCACGGCACTAGCATTTGAGAAATACCTTGCCATACGGGGAATCAGGCACGCGTTAACCTTGCCAGCTCACCCGGCGGCGAATGGAAGGGCGGAACAGATGGTCCAATACACAAAAAAACCATCCAAAAAATAGAAACTGGCGACATACAAGAAAAAATAAATAGAATGCTACTCATACAACACATCACCCCCAACACAACTACAAACAAAAGCCCAGCAGAGCTACTCATGGGCAGAAAGCTAAGGTCCCCACTAGACCGGTTGCACCCTACGTGCAACCCGGAGAAACCCCCAGGCTCGTCCAGTAGACACCGGACATTTAACACTGGAGATACAGTCTACGTGAAAAACTTCACCGGAGACCCACTCTGGGTGCCGGCACAAATAACCCAGGTAACGGACCCCCGGTCGTACTGGCTACAAACCACAGATGGAAGAAGCTGGAAGCGGCACATCGACCAGTTACGGTCAAGACTAGCCACTGACAGCACCAACACCCCGCAAACAAACACTAATGAAGAAACTGGGAAGGGGGGGGGGAACCCGAACGCCGAAGAGGGAAGGCCTAACACGCAGGCAGAACACCCCCCACCCAGGACAAACCAAAAACAAATAACTAACCAGCCATACTCACCAGCAGACCTCGAACCGTTGCAGACGGGAGCTTCACCTGGAAGGAGCAGCCAAGCCAGCTCAACCAGCCCGGAGAGACCAGGCAGGAGCAGTGGAGCCGACAACTCGACTGACCCGGGTAGACCGGGTGGGAGCTGCAGCAATGGGCCCGGCTCACCCTTCCAGGCGGTTCCAGCGAGAAGCTCGGGAGCGACGCAGAGCCTGTCCGAAATGGTCGACGACAAAACACCTACTGAAACGCGCAAGTCAACCAGGCAAGTAAGAAGCCCGGCCTACCTGCGCGACTACGTCACACGCTACGTCGGACAAGACCAAGAGGGGAGGGGTGTTCTATATTAGCATTCTCCAAACCTCGCAATCCGATTGGTCTGCACGGGCCGCAATCTGATTGGTCAACTGAGCGGCCATGATTGGTGCGCTAGGAACCTCCCGCGATTGGCCGAGCCGATCACGGGAGATTCAAAGCCCTGTCATTGGCCGCCGAGCTGCCGGCCGGCTCTATAAGAAAAGCCGCGCTGAGCGCAGGTCCTGTACTTAACTGTATATTCAATAAAGAGCTGAATGTGCACTTTAAGTCTCGTGTCTCAATGCGACCCGATCTACCCGGGACCGATCTCCCAGACATAACAAATTCAGTCACTGAACAGTGCTTCTTAATTTTGACAAGTTTAAGATGTGTGGATTTCAACTGCTAGAATTCTGTATGCTGGTGAATTCTGGGAGTTGAAGTCCACACATTTTAAAATTGCAAGATTGAGAAACGAGAGTTGAAGATATACTTGCAAATGTAGCTGGCTTTGTGTACGTGTTTGGAAATAACTTATTCTTGATCTCAGGCAGTTGACTGTTAAGGCTGAGTTTTCCTCTGAAAAAAACAATTTCCTGGAAGGCAATTTACAGAGAAGGGGAGGATGGCAGTATAAACCTACTTCCCATTTTTTCAAATTACTGTCAGGGAGCAAAACTACATTCTATAAGAGGACATTCAAGTGCCTCATTGCTTAACTTCTGCAACCCAGAATATTTTCACAATTATTACAACAAATCTAGCTAGGATAGGGAATCGGAAAAGGGCCTGGTCTTTTTTTACAGCCCTAGATGGAGATGGAGATGCTAAAGCTCAATTTGCTTTCCAGAATGGTACATTTAAGTTCTCCGGTGCTTGCCTGTTGTTCTCATAAGCACATTCAGCTGCGCTCTAAAATTAGAGCTTGCTCCTGAAATGAATACAGTTGCTCTTCAATCACCAGGCTGCAAATTGAACAATAAATTCTTGTCTCGTAGTATTTCATGCTGAATTAGCCAGGCTTGGGGAGGTGGGAGGGAAGACTGATCTACCTCCTGCATCTAAGGTCAGAGACCGGAGGACATTAGGAATACTTTTTTTCATCTTCCTTGTACAATTTGTGTCCAGTTTCAGCTTACCAGTTATCACAAAATAAAATGTTCTTCTTAGGATTTAATAGCAAAGAGGATTGAATATATTTTAGGTTAAAACAAACGTGTAATTTGGATTATGGTATGAGGAAATAAGTTATTACTCTATGTTTTGATTCCAGAAGCGATCCCAGTTTCTTTCAAATTTTTAACCAAAGCTATATGTTTGGATTACTGATCTATTACATACCTTCATAAGTTACTATTCTCCTGTGATAGATATGTCTTGATGAGAGAGAAGGGGTAGGAGAAAGGGAGAGAGAGAAAGAGATTTAATATATATACCTTCAGATCAGACTTAGGCCATTGTTTTGTATACTTCCCCCATGCCTGTAAAGTTGCTTGTGACAAGCAAAGAGGGAAGTTAGTCCTTGGATGGCATAATCTAGTCATGTTAATCACTCTGAGAACTAGCAGGTATTGAAATCAGTTGGAATCAAAGTGTATCAGGGCACTACCTTCCAGATACATTATATACTATTATAATGGTATCTGTATCTGAATACACCATTATATGGTTCTTTATCCTGGGCCTCCATTTTCATTTTCCACAATGCTTCCTCTTTCCAGCATTTTTCTGAGTTTTGTGGGACATATAAATTGCATTAGTTGTACCAATTGTATTAGAAGTACTGTACCAGAAAAGCTTGCTGGAGCCCAGTGATGAAATGAGATTTTGCCGACTGTCCTCAAATCTGATTTATTGGCAGAGCTTAATTTAGCAAGGTGTCTCTCCCATCTGAATGTTCCTGGTTACACCAAAGCTCATAAGGAACAGATATAAAGTTCATTAAGTGCAGCCAAGGGTTAGTTTTTCTTCAGCTGCTCTTTGTACTTCCCTATCACTCAGCACTGTAAATAAGGCAGACTGCAAGACCCGGAAAAGGGTCTCCTGCGGACACTATGCCATTACACTTAGAACTAAGATAGGCCACAGTTAGCTTATGTAATATTGTAACTTTAATTTATTAATCCAAATCTTTGGGTCCACCCTGTGACTTTTTCCGTTGTCCACCTGATCTTTTTCTTAGTCTTCTATGGTCAGAAGTGCATGACAGCTCTTTGCTCTCCTTTTCCCATATTACATTCCCACATTTTTGCATCATGTTGTGCTAAATGCTGTTGAAATGTGGTGTCTGTCAGTGGAAGCATTCTTAGTAATCCCCAGGGAATCAAAACCGGGCCTCTCTTACAGCTGACCAAGACAGGTGTACAGCAAACGGTAGCTGTGCAAATCTGAGGAAACCTGAGTGGGGATTCAAGCTCAAGGCTCTGAGGGTTAGGGAATCCTTTGCAGATTTTTTCCCCCCTGCAGCAAGACTAAAGTGCAGAAGGCAATGGTATTCCTATTCGGCCAGTAGAGCAGCACAAAAACAGTAACCTCTTTAATGGATGGATAACAGTTATTTAATTGAAAAATTAGAGCTGGTAACATTCATATAGCACACTAAGCCATAAGCCAGAGTCTATAGGCTTCAGAAGTTGGATCCTTACAAGATACAAAATCAAAACCAAATCTAGTATGTTATGATTTAGTGTATGAACCCAAGCATACAATTTGCCTCTTGCATGGTATTGCTGAGATAATAGCTCTTGATATGGATAAAAGTTGTGTGAAGAAGCATACTATTGTCTACCCTGAATTTTCTTCCAATCCATTTCAACATGTAAATTAGTATTACACTGAAACAAGAACATGTAAGCATTGTACTGTAATGTTATTTGCAGTTAGCTTTAGTTAAAGTCTTGCTCTGTGTCTGTAGCCTAATCACCTGTTTCTAAATTCCTTATCTCAGTTTACTTAGCCTCTCCAGCAGTGACCCAAATTTTTGACCCATTAGCATGTGTGCATCTGTGCCCTGGTGGGCTGCTGCTGGTTCAGACCGGCTCACCTGTACCGGTAGTTCTGACCACTGGTTGGACCTGCCCACTTGCCCCAGTGTTGTCCCATCCTATGTATCTGGCTCACTCACCCTGCCCATGCAGCCCAGCTGAATTCAGCACCTCTCCTTCTCTTCTCACTGTGGCTGCCACGCGCAGGAAATCCCTGTGTTTTTGCAGTTGCGTTCAGGTTTGCACATTTTTGATTCTGCACTAGGTGAACCAGTTGTTACACTATGTGCAGCCCACCTCTGCATATATCTGTATATAATAGAACAGATGCTGATGCTTGAACAACATGTCTTACATTGCTGCTGTTGTGAGTGCTAAGCAATACTGCTCTTTATAGTGTTAAATTTGTTAGGCTCAAAAGAATAACTGCCTTGTCCCTCAGATAATTATTAACATGTAAGAAATTATATAGCTATAAAAACATGTAAGCCTATTCTTTTAAAATATTTATTGTACATGCCATATGGAATCAGCTATGACTGAAGCAGCTGATAGTAAGAAAAGGCAAAACAGTTCATACTAGGGTCTGTCATCTGACTTCATACCAGGCGGAATTCCACAATTTGCAACAAGTCGTTTGAAAATGCAACAGTTACCCTTTTAGTAGATGACTCTCTGCAACCATGGAAAGAAGAAACAGAACAGGGGAAGTGTGGCAGTGGCATTTGTGTATTAGCACTGAACAACACATGCACGGCACTATGAGGTGAAGGAATAGAGCTAGCAAAGTGGATTGTATGAACAGTTCTACCCAGAGAAAAGCAAAACACCATGAGGTATTGCAAACAAATGCACAAAGAACACAAAATTAAGAGAGAGAAAAGGAAGAGCTAAAAAAAAGGAAATGAGGTTCTGAGAGAATCACACCGGCTAAATTCCTGACTGAATCAAACATTCTGGTTTAAAGCTCTCCATAACCTAGGTGGTTGCATTTGCCCAATTTTTAAGATTTAAAGTCTTTTTTTCATCAGTAACCAGGAGTTTATTAAGTCAGGAATAGTTCATTGGAAGTTTTGAATCCTCCCACTTGCAAATCCCTTTCATCTACTCACCCCAATTTGAGAAACAAACTCTAGTCATAAAATGAGATAAAAAAGGAAGGATGCTTTTGTTGTGGCAATGCAAATGTACCAGAGTTCTAGATCATGCAATTCTTAAACTGCAGATTCTTGCACCCCCATCTCTTTTGCTCAGGTCTGAAAATTAAGCTTGTTTATTGTGCTATAGAATTCCTAAATACTGTATATATTCAACAAAGAGCTTAAAATTGTAAGCCACCCAGTACCCTTTGGTAAGATGGGAGGCCAATAAATGTAATGGACAAACAAACAAATAAATCACATTTTTTAAAATCCTTTTGGAGCACATAAATTTTATGCTTGTTTCATTTATTGAGCCTAAACAGATTAGCATGAAAACATGGAAGAAAAAAAGTACATATTTGGCTTTGCTTTCTGTAATTCCGAGAACAGAACCCTTTTGACTTCTCAATCCTTCCAGCTGACTTTATGCTTAAAATTCTGGCATTCTTTTCTGTTTTCTCACATGTGTGACATTAAGTAATTAAAATTTCATTTATTTTTGTGATACTGTGTACATTTCAACAGTCAACAAAGTATAATTCACCTACCAGAAAGACAGATATACCTGCAGGCATCTATAAAAAAAAATAGGAAAAATGGAACTTTTTTTATTAGTAGAACAGCCTGTGAGGGAATTCTGAGATTAGTAGGTCCTTCCTTCCTTCCTTCCTTCCTTCCTTCCTTCCTTCCTTCCTTCCTTCCTTCCTTCCTTCCTTCCTTCCTTCCTTCCTTCCTTCCCTTGATGCTAATGGGAGTGTAATGAATGAAGTACGTATATTTCAAGACTAGTGTACTTAAGTCATTCTGGTAGCTTGTAATTTAAGATTATAGATTTTCTTCTGGAATGCTCAGAAGGAAAATAAAATACCTTCTCCTAACCCTAACTTTAACCTCCCCCCATATTTATTTATTTTATTTTAGACCATTTATATCATTTCCAATGTTAGTCAAATAACTCTGGGCAGCTAACAAGGTATAAAAACAAAATTAAAGTTTTTTTTTAAATCCTGTTTTTATTATTTCCATAATAAATGGAAATTTGGAGAGTTGTACTTCAAGCACATGGGGAAGGCATCAAATTGGGTGAAGCTGCCATAAGCAATGATGGTTTCTCAGGGTTAATATCATGGGAAGACCTTGTGATTTCTACTCCTATGATTTTGGAAATTATGAAAGGAAATAGCTATAATCCATTCTATCTGGCCTTGGTCATATTAAACTTGGCTTGGTTTATTTTTCATTAACTGAATAAGTTCAACTCTGTAAAAAAAGTGTTTTTTAAATTCATAAGAATCAGTCATATGTAAAAGCATTACATATCTGTGCTTCTCACTCTCTTATTATTAGAAATAAAGACAAATATTCCCAAAAGATTCATCTGCTCTTGTGACTGCTAGGCAATACTGTCCTTTATAACTATTAAAGCTGTTAGGACAGTTAGGCTGAAAAGTCCCCTAGATCACTATAAAAACATGGAAGAATCCCAGCCTTCTCTCACTGTATTTTTCTTGCACATTATACCATCATATTTGCAAAACATGCAGTCCTCAATATACAATCACGTCCTAAATTTCTGTTGCTAAGCAAGACAGTTGTTAACTGAGCTTTGCCCCATTTTACAACCTTTCTTTTGCCACAGAGGTTAAGTGAATCACTGCAGTTGTTAAGTTAGTAACACAGTTTTAAATGCAACTGGCTTCCGTACTGACTTTGCTTGCAGGAGGTTCCCAAAGTTGATCACATGACCCTGGGACACAGCCACCGTCATAAGTATGAGCCAGTTGTCAAGCCCCTGAATTTTGATCACGTGACCATGGGGATGCTGCAATGGTTGTATGTGTAAAAAAGGGTCATCAGTCACTTTTTTCAGTGCCATTGTCACTTCAAATGGTCACTAAATGAACTGTTGTAAATTGAGGACTGTCTTTATTATGCTTTTGTAGTTTGGATAGCATTGATCAGCATGACTTTTCTGTTTTGTTTCTCTTACATCAAGAGTGGGATTAATGATAATGTTATACCCTTTCAACTTCCCCAATGATGAAGTTTCTAGGGGGAAAGTGGCCAAGAATTTTGCATCCTTTTGGCGAAGACTCTTCGAAGACATGTTGTCTTAATCTTTGCTGTATTTACAACTTACAGACAAGAGTCCAAGCGAGTGGATCTGCTTAAAATGCAGAGATTCCAATAAGATGCAAGTTTCAGCTGGCATGCAAGCAGGCAGTGGCTGTTGCCAGGCAAGGGAAGGAGCATGGGTTGCTGGCATGGCAAATCTGGGGGCGGCAGAAAAATGCAGTTGGCCCACAAGTTATGGCAAGGTGCAAGTCCAGAAGTGGCTGCTGTTGTGTCAGGGAAGGTGCATGGGTGGCCTCTAAGCCACTCTAAGAAGTGGCTTCTGTTGGGTGGGAGAGGGTACATTGGTGGCTGGTGTGGCATGAGCATAGCAGGGCTGGGGCAACTGTTGCCAGGAGGGAGAAAGTGTGAGCATCTTACCAGAGCAACTTGCAATTTTCTCTGCCAGTGTCGCTTTGTTGAAAGCTAGCAGGAAAGATTGCAAATGGTGATCACCTGGGCATAGGATACCGCAACCAATGTAAGTGCAAGCTGGTTTCCAAAAGATCATGTAACTGTG
The DNA here is from genome assembly GCF_049901735.1 of Notechis scutatus. NCBI lineage: Eukaryota > Metazoa > Chordata > Lepidosauria > Squamata > Elapidae > Notechis > Notechis scutatus. The sequence continues at coordinate 44,158,997 of NC_142009.1, forward strand.
GGAGTGCTGGGACAACTGGAACATCTAGCACTAGTTGTAAGGACTACTCATTCAGTAACAACATAACTTTGAATGGGTGTTGAATGGTTATTAAATGAGAGCTATCTATATATCCTCCTTTCTCTGTTATTTGGAATACATGAGAATGAAAAAGGCCCCTATTATGTGCCATTCATTAAACTTTAAATTATTTTTGGGGGAAAAAAATCACAATTTCACAGCCTTTGGTTCAATCAATAGAAGTCTTTATGGGTAAGAACATTTATTAACGTAATTTGGGGTGGGTGTGAATCGTATAGAAATTTAGCTGATGTTTTGGTATGTATGCAGAAGATAAAACATGTTGAACTTGGAAAAAAAAGTATTGTGCTTATTTAAATAAATGCCTAATGTGTCCTGGATGACTTTTTGTACATAAATCAATTTGCTTATTTGCATTATTCCCAGAACCAGTGCATTTAAATGATAAAAGTGAAATCTGACACACAGAGCTACTTATCATTAGTGTACGCTGCCACAACTTGTGACCTGTCAAATAAAATAAAAAAATTAGCTGAGGAATTGTGGCTTATCAAATGTTTGGGAAACTCTCTTTTGTCTTCTCAATAATAATTTTTTAAAAACCATCGTAATTGGCAGTAGAGAATACACTTTGTATGGGGCAGAGAAAAGAGCTTCTCTGTACAGTTGCCAAACATTTACCTCTTCCCAAATGTTGCTTTTATCTGTGAGATTTCTCCACATGTAAATTCATGTCTTTACAGCCTTTTTGAGAAAGTAAATAGAAAAGCAAGTCTCTTTACTCTCTGCAAATAGCCCCAGTGAGTATCAGTCATTGCCATGGGTGGCACACCCCAATAATTAAGGGCAGATGCATAAGCCATATGAAGGCCCATGTGGTGGGTTGATGTAAGGTTTTCTGAAAACATAAGTTACTAATTTTGCACGCATGTATCATATGCTGAAAGGCAGATTCAATATAAACCAATTTCAGACCACATCAATTTATGGAAATATGAACTTACTCTTTTGATCAGTGTGCTACCTGCATTTTGTAATCTTGTGAACACTGTAGTTTGCAGCTCACGATTGTGTGTTCAAAGGTGACACAAATCAGAATATATCCATTTTGAATGAGAAATGCATCAAGTCAGCCCTCCTTTAATATCTCTTTTCTTAAATCATAGTGATAATCTGGGGCCCATTATTTAAATGACAAAAGTACTTTAGGAGGTGGCAAATTTGAGCCCAGCAGTTCCTTTGCTTAGTCCAAGTCCCACAATTCTCCATCCTACAACAAGGATAATAATTGGTGATAAAGCTAAGTAATTTTAAACCCTGAATTGAACAGTGTTTATCCGTATCCTATTTTAGGTAGACACATGGGTTGTTTCTGATATGAAGCACACTATTACTTTTCTGTTGTCCAACCTACCCCATAATGTGTATCCACAGTTAACAGTTGTATTTGAATAACACACACATATGCTCATCAAAAAAACTTAAAGAAGGTAGAGGATATATAGTTACTGCCAATGGCATCTCCGGAATAGAGAAACAGAGTATCATTGAGGGAAATGGCAAATGAAATGGATAACCTGAAAGAAGACATATTTGTTGAAACTCAGAATGAGAATATTGTACAACATTTGATTCTTTGCAAATAATTGTAGATTATCTTAATGGAGGGCAAAATATGTTATAAGAGACATTGATTTCTAAGTGGACAGTATTTTTAACCTAACATTTATGTGGACTTGCAGTCAAACATCAAATAGGAACATTTTTTTTTTTCATCTCTTGATGCAAATTGTGTAGCATGATGGATATTAAATTAATTCAACTGGAAGCAATGTTACATTGTAGGCCAGGCAGGACAAAGGACTTCCCAACGTATTATAGGAGACTCCAGATCTACCATCTGCTTAAAGAGATTGTAATTAATTAAATGCATTCCACTCAGGCATTTGCTTAACCAAACTTTATTTCTATATTTAATTGGGAAAACAGCACCATTTGGTCATCAGGCTAGAAAGTGGGAGATTAGCCATGAAAGCCAGCTGGGTGACTTTGGGCCAATCATTCTCTCAGCTCCCAGAGATGCTGTTGTGAGGAAAAGAGGAGGTGGAAGGTGTGTTGGATACATTCACTGTCTTGAGTTATTGGTGAAAATAATAAAGACGGGACACAAGCAAGCTAGCAAACAAATTGAAATGTAGAGCCTTAACAAACGGATAAACGATTTTAACACAAACCTTCCACGTTTTCTGATCTTTGAGCATGTCCATCTAAAACAGCCTTTCTCACCTGGACCATCTTTTTCCAAGCGTCTCTACCTGTCCAATGTGATCGAAGAGATAGGGCATGTTGCAGATCCTGTTTGCCTAAGAGTGTCAAGTGGTGAGAGCCTTCTCTGGTGTAGCCCCTGCCTTATGCAATATTTTTCTCTTGGAGAGCAGAATGGCCCAAAAATGTGGATATGTACACAGCCCTGGGGCTTGGAATGTGTTAAGGGTTCCTATTTCTTGACTTTATTGTAAGTTGGTTAACTATTGCGGCTGCTGTATCTATTTTTTTTTTGATGTTTTAATTGCTTGATTGTTTAAACTTATAATTTTAGGATTATAAATCACTCAGAGTCACTTGGTTGAAATGATGTTTGAAATTGAATAAATAATAAAATAAATAATAATAAATAATGAAAAGGAGAACTGTAGCACCAATGCCCTTAGAGAACTTTGGGTTGGAAAAGTTGCTTTAAAACACAAACGGAGTTCCCAGAATTTTATAATAACTGTGATTTTTCTAGACAACAGCTCTATTAAAATGGTTATACAAAGTTTAGGAAATGGATGTTCAACTAGAATAACTTCAAGAGATTTTATGCATTAAATGCTGTAGTGGCACATGCTTCAAAAGGAATGTGAAAACTGATACAGAGATGGCTAGTTGGCTAGCTCTAGTCCTTTCCTGTAAAACAATAAACAGACATACATTCTATCTAACAGTTCTTCAGATATTTTGACTCTAAGTAGATGAGAAAGAGAGATTTAATACAGCAAAAGGCTGCCTACCCCTCTACATTAAGCTTAAGCCATAATTTCAGCTTGACAGATCTGAAAAACTACTTCAAAAGAAATCTTATCAGTGTTTGATTATGCCCCTTAAAATTTTAATTAACATTTTAAAAGTTTGCTTTAGCCCATCCATTTTCAGAAAGGGGCCAAGGCAGCCCACCGGCTACAAGACTGGACATAAAAAAAGCTGTGCTCAGACACGTTACAGTAGCTGACATTTGTGGTTCGCAGGTCTTTTGCAGTGGACTGCGCCTAAAGCCCAAACCGGGGGCCTGAAATTACACCCACGCGCCTCTCCCATCCGCCCAGTAAGGTAATGCAAGCATCGGAGGCCGGCTTCATCCCACTTTCAAGCACCTTCGATGCAAAGCGTAGGACGTGAATTGTTCCTCTGCAGCCAACGCCGTTGCAGGCCGAGCAGGTCAGCACGTTGGAGCTCAGCAACGGAGAGAGAAATCTCAAGAGAGGGAAGGATGGAAGAGCTGTTGGGACCACGAAGAGGAAGGGGGGAGACTGCTGGCGGTCTGAACGGCCGGTTAAAGGCGAAAGGTTGCGTGTGTTCTCCGCGTGTACGGCGTGACTAATATTCCTGACTATGCTTGTTTCCTCCGATTAGAGCAAGGGGAGGGAGGGGGGGCTGCCAGGCGACAAAGGGCGCCTTAGTCGATCTCGCCCAGCTGATGGTCCCAAGATGACCTCCCCTGACGGAGAAGAGCCTGATCGAGGGGCGCAACAAGATCGAGGGGCGCAATAAATACCAGAAGCCTCAGGCTCAGTCACCTCAGCCTGCGAGAAGAGCAGAGAACACGCAGCCTTCCCTTAGCAAAGCTCACTCTAAGCCCTCATTGCAACCCTTCTGAATCTCCCCACACCACCACCCGGCTATCAAAGCGCTCAGCAACCGCTTCACCGTCCTAGACGCGCACTCGCCACCTCCGACCGGCGCCCGCGGTGGCAAACCCCGAAGGCCACCACCGGTGTCGCTGCCTCTGCTGTCCTTCCCGCCTCGCTCCCGGTCTCCTGCCACGAGCGCCGGGGCCATGGAACCGCTCCAGCTCAACCTGCAGCCCTACCAAAACGGGGACTTGCATCCCAGCTGCCTCTTCGATGGGCCGAGCGGCGGCCAGATGCGGAGAACGTCTCTGAAGGGCCACGGCGCTCGAGAAGCGGAAGAAAGGGACCGGCTCCCGGTGCTGGAGGCCGCCTACGCCACCATCCTCCAGGGTTTGGGCGAAAACCCGGGGAGGCAAGGGCTGTTGCTGACGCCTCGGAGGGCGGCCAAAGCCATGCAGTTTCTCACCAAGGGCTACTATGAAACCGTCGAAGGTGAGTCTCCCCTTTCAATCCAAGATAGGAAAGAGGGCTTCGGTTCCTTCCAAGGGGCGGCTAACTAGTCCTAATCTTCACTCCATCTCTACTCAAAATAGGGTCTGAGAGGGAATTTTGAAGTGCCTTTTTCAGGCAGGATGAAGGCAAAGTGCTTTTAGTTTAGTTTACTTTGTTGTCATTGCACCCCATACAACGAAATTAAATACCATCTTCAGTGTACATTATGACTATGAAAATAAACACAAACACACATCCTTTACAGTCTATACATTGAATTGAAAATCCCTGATATTGCATTAATATTGCACTATACAATAGCATTCAATAGAGTTATTATTGCCCTGGGATAGAAGCTGCTTTTCAGCCTATTTGTCCTTGTTTTTATTATCCTGTACCATCTGGCAGATGGTAATAGTTTAAAAAAAAGGGGGGGAGGTGCCCAGGATGAGATGGATCTTTGGGAATGTTTTGAACTTTCTTAAGGCAGCGGGAGCTATAAAGCTCTTCCAAAGAGGGGAGAGGGCAACCAATGATCTTTTGGGCAATGACATTAATCCTCTGGAGTGCTTTCCTATCTGCCACTGTGCAATTGGCAAACCATACACAGGTGCAGTAAGTTAAGATACTCTCTATGGTGCAGTGATAGAAGGTCACCAGCAGTTTTTCATTCAGTTGTTGTTTTCGGAGAAGTCTCAAGTAGTATAATCTCTGCTGGGCCCTTTTGACCAGTGCTGCGATGTGAGCACCCCAGGTCAGGTCCTCTTTTATGGTAACACCCAGAAACTTAAAACTGGCCACTTGCTTCACTCGGTCTCAATTGGTAAGCAAGGGCTGGATGTCTGAACTGTTTCTTCTATAGTCTACTATAAGCTTTTAGTCTTATTGGTGTTGAGGACCAAGTTATTGTCTCCACATCACAAAAGCAACCGGTCCACCTCATCTTGATAGCCAGACTCACCCCCCCCGCCCGGGGATGAATCCCACTACTGTTGTATCATCTGCAAATTTAGTAATAGTATTACTAGCGTGAGTGGGAATGCAGTTATGCACATAAAGAGTATAGAGTACTCTTTAGCAGGATGGCTTATAGAAGCACTCTTGGAAAAAAGTTCAGGTAGAAATTGAGGCCAGCAGTTCTAGATCCTAGTCCCCCAAATCTTTCAACACAACATGTGAATTACATGAAGTGCAAAATGAAAAATCTCATGATTTGAAATTGCATTTAAATAAACAAGAGTATGGTCAAGATTGATGCTTTCCTAATCCCACCCCCCAAAAATAATTGTATATAGTATATGGAATGGGTGCATCTCATTTAGTAGGGTGTGCATAAGGTTCCAGCCAAGAAACAGTTTTACTCTTCATAAATAAAAAGAGACTAGAAAACAAGATAACTAGTGATTTTTCAGAATGCCATTAGACCAAAGTTTTCATTTCATAACACACAAGACAACTATATATTGTGTCCAAATAAAGGTATAACAAGTAGGATTTGTGTATTGAAACACAAAAATTACTTCACATGCCTTAAGGGATAGGTCTCTTCTTTATCAGAAGCCATACTATCGTCAAAAGGTTTTAATTCCTAGAAAAGTGGCTAAATTTGTGCCTCCTTCTAAATCATAATTTCCTTAAGCATGGTTTGCCGAATTATCATATTTGGCTGGATTCATTCAAGTCATAGACAAACAAGCTGCATGATAACTTTGTGCAATTTGGGAATCTAATCAGCATATTTAAGTGTGCAACCTCAGTCTTTCTTGATAAATGACTGTCTCACCATAATGCTAGGAAAGTGATTGGAGTCTTGAGTAATTTTAGTTGTACCTGAACTTTATCTGAGCATTTATATGGGCTGATTTGCACTTCCTGTTTATCACTGCACAAAAACCAGCCGCCAGTCTTTTGAGAAGGCAGAAGGGGCAACATCAGTCAACCCATAGGTTGCTGGAGAAATGATCTCCCTTGAATTATCTTGCTTTCCATCAAAAAATTATGTTTTCCTTCTTCTGCTGTTGTTGGAAAGAAGAGAATCATGGGTGAGGAGGATGTGAAAAAGAAAGACAGTAAAGATAATATTTAATGACCACAAAGCAGCAGTAAGTATAGCCCAGATGTTCTTTTATGAAGTAGCTAGTTAGCATCTATGAGACAAACTTTGTTTAGTCCTTAAGGAATAGTATTACATTTTCTAATCAGTTCTAACTGCTGTTTGGTGCTGAAATCATGATTCCTTTTCTCATTAATTTTTTCCTTGAGGCCAGCAGCAAAGTATTCTCAGAGAATTACAGCATACCCATTGATTTTTGAATATTGCGTTCATTCTTTTGGCTAGAAATTGGGTCGTTTGTCCACTCAAAGCAGTGAGTTATTACTTACAGATGATGGCATATATACCATGTTGAAGGATGGACTCTAATGCTAGGGATACAGTTAATAATTGTAGTCATATTATCAGAGTAGGTAGGAGGCAGAGTTGAGATCTGGATTCAGCACAGCATTTGGTTCCTGCATCTTTAACAGGGTGAAATAGTCTGTTGCTGCTGGTTAATAGCTGTTTTAAGCAAATAGCAGCTGCCTATAAGCAAATATATGGACCATAACAGGAATGGCTGAAGATCATTTATGGATGTACTTGAATGATTTTAGTTGGGACTTATAGATGATAGAACAGTGGTGGCTAACCTTTTTGGGCTCCTGTGCCAAAAATTGTGCATGCACTTGCACACTCGTGCTTGCGTGCCAGCACCCAGAAGGCAATGCCCGCCTCCCCACATCTACGCATGTGCGCGCAATCCTCACCCCCGGCCGTCCCCTTATCTGCACTGTGCCTCACAGCTGATTTTCAGCCGGTTTCAGTCCTTTTTTGGCCTCCCAGAGGCTTTAGGAAGGCGTCTGCAAGCTTTGCAGGCCGAAAACTAGCCCCGTTTTGTCACTTCCAGTATTTTTGGAAAAACAGGAAGTGATGAAATGGGGCTAGTTTTTGGCCTGCAAAGCCTGTAGAAGTTTGCAGAAGCCTTCCTCAAGCCTCTGAGGCTGAAAAAGGCATCAAACCAGCCAAAAATCAGCTGTGAGGTGTGCGCATGCCCAATGAGATAAGTTTGCCTGCAGTTCGCATGGTGGCACAAATGACTCTGCATGCCACCTGTGGCACGCGTGCCATAGGTTCGCCCTCACAGTGATAGAAGCTGTGTTCTGCAGTTTTCTGTTCTTGGCTGGCTTTTAGTACACTACTTCTTCAGAATCAGAGTAGATGATTTGTCATTTAAATGTAATAAGATAGATATTGTAGCTTAGATATAACTGAATAGAAGTCTCCTGATGATATGTATGCATAGTCTTTCTATTGGTTTTTCTGACAATAATTCAAAAGTCTAGGTTCAGTTTGACGATGGGTAAAAATCATCAAAGTTTGCCAATGCCTCTTTTCCTTTATTTGTGGAACTTTTTTATTACTTCATTATTCACTTCTAGACAGTTTACAGTCAAAATGCTGGCATACAATATATAATAAAATAATAAGTATAAACAATGAATAATTCTAGTATGCTGATCCAATATTAAGGTGCTGCATCTTTCTTACAACAAAATCTTATATGTACAAAGGCCTTCTGAATTAATCATGTCTTAACAAGTTTTTGGAAGAGAAGGGCTATTTGCTTTCGGGTGCAAGCTATTCCATAAGAGGGGGTCACCCAAAGAGAGTCCCCACTTGCATTCTTCCTTTTACCAAACATGTTAGTAAATGGGTTACCCAACACTTATTTTCACGCATATTGGGTTCTATCCAGAATAGCCAACTTCTGTCTTGAATTGCATTTGGAAATTAACTGACAGCCAGTGCATTTCCATAGTAATGGTATTATATGACGGTAATGGGTGAGACTTGTAAGCACATAGGCCATGGCATTTTACACTATTTGAAGTTTCCAGGCAGCTTTGAAGGATAGCTCATGTAGAATAGATTACAGTACACCAGTTGACAAATAGCATTAACACCCATGCCTGTCTTTGCTCCATTCTTTTCTATGAATGGCTGCAGGTCCATCACAAAAGCTAGATGGCTCCAGTTCTGATATCATTCTAGAAAAAGGGTAGGGTATTCAGCAAACCAAATTTGTCAGATGATTTATTTTCCATATAGTAATTTTTAAATTCATTTTATTGCATTTATTCTGATAGTGTGAACAGCTCTGAATTGGTATGGAGTCAGGCAATACCAAAGTGAAAATAAGTACAATAAAACATTTTTTCGCTTGTGCCACTTGAATAATTTCTCATGAGCCTTAAAATTGGCTTTGCTTACTAGTAATTTGCCAGTACTGCAATAATGGAAATAAAACAAATGCACTAGAATTGCCTATTCTGGAAAATAACATAAAAAACTAAAGAATGTTAATAATTGTCTATTCATGAATTACTAAAAGCATTTGCTCTGTACATTCTGCTTGTGGTAAACATACATGTGCAAAACATAAGCAAGGTAAACCAAGCCTGGTTTATATGATCTCAAAAACTGTAATGACAAGGAAAAAACAAATTTTGTTTAAGGGAATAATATTTTCAGTTTCATTGGTAAGACAAACGGAGATTATAATTAATAATCCTGGAGAACCAAATAATTTGGTTAAAATGATTAAAAAAAATTAAACAGTGAACCCTTATAATTAGCTTAACTTCCAGGTAACATAATTTTATAGCAATCCTTCAAATAAATATTAAAACTACTGGTGTCAATAGCAGAAATAAAGATCATGGATGTGCTTTCTATCAGGCTCAGAAAAGTATGGGAATTGTATTTCAATTTTGCTGCATGTAGAACCAGGTTGTAATGTCAGTTTATATTTTAAGCAGACAGAGAATTTGGAAAAAAATAATAAAGCAAATAAGTGAGAAAAAATAAAATTTGAATTTGAATTAAGTGCCCAAATAAAGTGTTGATAGGAAGAAGAAAAAATAGTTTGTAAAGAATCTAGCAAGTTGCTACAGAGCAATTTCTTTGTTTAGTTATTCTGCAGTAAAGGATAACAATTATGTAGATTGAGAAATCATGTTCTTCCCTGGCACAAAAATTCAAAAGTGTGAAACATAATTTTTTTGAAAATGCGAATAAACTAGGAAGATGGCTGGCATATAAGCTGGAAAAAAAGAAGGAAAAAAACTGATATATCGACTAATAGATGAGAAAGGAACCCTTTATTACCAAAATGAGGATAAAAAATAATAATTCAAGAGTATTACAGGAAACTGTATGACCAGGAGAAAATCCCAGAAAATAGAATAAAAAAAATATTTGGAAACAATCTGAACTTCCTGAAGTACCCAAAACAGTTAAGGTTATGTTGAATGAACGAATAACTATGATGGAATTGACAGAAGCGATTAAGAGATAAAAGAATAATAAAACGCCAGGGCCAGCTGGGCTATTGGCAGAATTTTATAAACATTTACAAGATATATTAGGCCCAGTTATGTTGGAAGTTTACAATGAAGTTCTGCTAGAAGTGAAAGTACTAGATTCATGGATGGAAGCAAATATTACTCTCATACCGAAAGATGATTCAGATTTAATGCAGATAAAGAATTATAAGCCAATGTCCTTATTGAATGTGGACTATAAAATATATGCTTCAATAATAGCAAAGAGATTAAAAAGGGGTTTGAATGAATTTACACATGTAGATCAGATTTTTTGCCAAAGAGGCAGGTTAAAAACAATATGAGAATGATTTTAAACATATTGGAGTATTATGAAATACATCCTGAAAAACAAATAACACTGATCTTTCTAGAGGCACCGAAAGCATTCGACAACATTAATTGGCAATTTATGTTATTGCAATTAAAATGCATGGATAAAAAGAAACGACAAAAATATTAGTTAAAAATCTTACAGATACAGAGAAAAGAGTGCTGATGGAAAAAACTGATATACAGATAGTCAAGGAAGTAAAGTACTTAGGGATACAACTAACAGCAAAATGTGCAATGATTAAAGAGGATAATTATATGAACTGATGCAACATCAAATTAGATTTGGAGAAATGGAAAAACTTGCAATTATCGTTGATAGGAAGAATAGCTATTATAAAAATGAATATTTTACCAAGATGATGATAATTTATTTCAAACAAGTCCAATAAAGCTGGGGGAAAATATTTTGAAGAATTAAATAAAATAATATTAAGATACATTTGGCTAGGGAAAAAAGCAAGAATAAGTCTGAAAACGTTGCAAGACTCCAAAAAAAGTGGGGGCTTTGGGTTGCCAGATTGGGAATTGTATTATTTTTATATGTTACATAAATAAAAAATAAAAAAATAAAAAAAGAGATTATGTTCATTTCTTTCGTTTCCAGAGATACTCAATGGTGCTGTTTTTGATGAAGACCATGATGAGATAGTTATCGTAAAGGGCATTGATATGTTTTCTCTTTGTGAACATCACTTGGTTCCTTTCTTTGGCAAGGTAATGACAGTGGAAACATTGACTCATATTGAATTCTGTGTCCATAATCTTGAACCATATAATCAGTGGAACAAATTTGTTGCTTTCTGTAACATGCCTTGCATAATAACTGAGTAATAATCCATTTTACTAATTTTCTGCAGCAGTATCAGCAGTATTTTTTCCAGATGAAATTAATAGGCTTCTGCTAATTTAGCCAGTTACATATATTCAGCTTCTTTTTCACTGTAATGCTGAGAAATTGAATGTAGAGTGCAACAGTAAATGTGGATGGAAAACTGATTTCTAAGTTCAACTGAAAAAAATACTCATAGTATGAAATACAGGCAGTCTTGGACTGGATATTAATACATTAATGCACATATTAATAATTCTTCATCTTCTTTTAATATCTGCAGGTACACATTGGATATTTACCAAGGAAAAAAGTAGTTGGATTAAGTAAACTTGCAAGGTATTTATTACTCTTCTTCTTAGTAATAAATCACTATTTTATATTATGGATTCAATAAGGCAACAGTAACAGATATTTTACATTAAGGTATGAGAGTGTGTCTGGTTTTCTTTCTAAGAAATAGCTATTAGATACGACAGTTATTTATTTTTATTTATTTATTTATTTATTTGATTTGCCAATTGTTTACAAGATAATAAGTATAAGTGTATACATAGTTGTGAATACATGAAATGGGTACATATAAGAAAAATAAAAGAAGAATAAGAGAAACAATAGGACAGGGACGGTAGGCACGTTGGTGCGCTTATGCACGCCCCCTACAGACCTCTTAGGAAAGGGGTGAGGTCAATAGTCTAAGGTTAAAGTTTTTGGGGTTTGGGGAAGAAACTACAGTCGGGTAGAGTATTCCAGACATTGACCACTCTATTGCTGAAGTCATATTTCCTGCAATCAAGTTTGGTGCGGTTAACATTGAGTTTGTATCTATTGTGTGCTCTTGTGTTGTTATGGTTGAAGCTGAAGTATTCATTGACAGGTAGGACATTGCAATGTATGATTTTATATACCATGCTTAAATCAGACCGAAGACGCAGCGTAATTCAAGGTTTTCTAGTTCTAGAATTTCAAGTCTGGTGGCATAAGGTATTCTACAACGAGTAGAGGAGTGGAGAACTCTTCTTGTGAAATATTTCTGGACTTTCTCAATTGTGCTAATATCAGATACGTAATGTGGGTTCCAGACTGATGAACTGTATTCGAGTATTGGTCTAGCAAATGTTTTGTATGCTCTGGTTAGTAGTGTGATATTACCAGAGAAAAAGCTACGTAGGATTAGGTTAACAACTCTTAATGCCTTTTTGGCTATGTAGTTGCAGTGGGCTCTAGCACTTAGATCATTAGAGGTGAGTATTCCAAGGTCCTTTACAGAGCTTGGGTCATCAACAAGATCTTGACTATTCAGCTTGTATTTTATTTTCTGATTTTTTTTGCCAATATGTAAGACAGAGCATTTATTTGTTGAGATTTGAAGTTGCCATTTGTTTGACCATTCTGATACATAGTCAAGATCTTTTTGTAGGGTAGCAGTATTGTCTGTGGTATTGAACAGCTTTACATCATCAGCGAAAAGAACGTTGTTTGAAATATCCATAAAAGTAAACGGGTGTAGACACTGGGGAGGAATACTGTACTTCGCACAACACTTCATCATACACAACTATTTCATAGTTGAACTATGAAATGAACTGTCACAGATGATAGATGATAGCCATGCAATTGCAGGAAAAGATGGAGCTGCTTTAAGGAATAACTGGCAGTTGATGTTTGAGCACCCATGTTCTCAGAAGTACCATTTCTCCTATGAATTTGAAGAACTTGTATAGCCCAACTGTGAACAGCCTTATTCTTTACCCATTTTCAAACACTCATTAATTCAGGCAAATTCTTGAAGTGAACTATCGTGTCATTATAGGGAATTTTAAACATTGAAATTACAGCTATCAGCTGGCAGGAATCAGGAGAAATATTGATGCGTTTTAACTCTGTACTTCCAAAAACATGGTTGGATATTTCACATGGAGATATCACCAAGGTAAAAATAATTGATGACTGTTATTGAGATCAATTTATAAACAAACTTAATCACTTTCTGATTTGCATTTCCATCAATGCCACCTCCCTATCTCATTAGTGCATCTTTTTTTTTTTTTCCTTTTTCCAGAATTGTTGAAATGTTTAGCAGAAGGCTCCAAGGTTAGTACTTTTTCTGGCACTGTGCTCTTCTTAATACATTTTTCAATTCAGGATTGGCTAAATGCAGACCAGGACCCATTGACAGTTCTCTGGAAAAGATCATCAGCTTCATCTGACCAGGAGAAAGGCTACATTCTCCCATTAGCCTGTTTGGAGGGAAATCCGGAAGCTGATCTGTGTGCATAAGAAACTGAAAACTCAAATTTTCATTCCAAAAGCAAATAACTTAGGCAGGACATAAGCTTGTGCTACCCGTGGCAAAGGTTCTAGGGATTTTTGATTTTTGTATTGATTTTATTGTTTTGTGTTTTATTATTGGTAGCCACCCATAAATATATGTGCCACAGAATGGGAGATCAATATAAGTTGTTTAAATAAATAATTATTTTTATTGAAAAACTCAAAATTTGTGATAACTACTGAAATAGACAATTTGTTTCCAGGCACAAAATGTACAAGAAGGGAAGTCTCTCCCTTCACAGTTATCTCTTTTATTTATTGAACAAGTTTGCATTTACTGTCTCAATTCATTCTGACGAATATGATTTTTCATAAAGTACTGATTGATTTCTAGTCCAGGAGCGACTTACAAAACAGATTGCTTCAGCAATTACTGAGGTTCTGAAACCTGTTGGAGTGGCTGTGGTGATAGAAGCTTCGTAAGTTCATCATTCCTTGTTTGATTTAGTTGAGTTTGTAATTCTTTCCCTCTGGTGTAAATTATTTATTTTCCATTTCCTTTTCAATACTATTGAAAAGTAATGCATTAGCACTTTGAAAGCATAGAAGTACAGGAATAGAAATATATAGCACTATGTGTATTCAGTGAGACCAATTTTGTGTCAAAGTGTGTAGCCTGGTATTACCATGCAATCCAGATGTTCCTTTTTCACAATTGATCTTGCTTCATGTGGTGCTCCTTCACTGAAGGAAAACACTTGGATCCAGAATTGGCTTCTATCATGGAAATGAGATTATTGGGGGCAATTATCCCTTCTTTATTATTACATCTGACAATGAGAAAATAAGTCGCCTGACAATGACCTCCGTTGAACTCTGTCAAACTCAATTTTGTTTTTAAGTAGTCCTTCATATGAATTGTAGTGTCACCAAGATACTGTAAATTTCCAAGGATATGTAGATTTTTAAAAAATGACAGAACGTTGATGCTCTCTGAGCTTGCTTGTTTTCTTCCAGACATTTCATTACCCAAACTAGGTAATGTCATCAATGCTAGTTTGAGTAATGAAACGTTTGCAAGAAAACATCAAGGACAGACCCCTCATGTCAACCCTGAGTTACAGATATTCTCCTTTATTTTTTAAAAATGTTTTATATTAGGAAGATTATTAGAATGAATGCATGCTTCTACATTTTGGGATAATGTAGTCCTAGAATGTATATTTAATTTTGTTATTGGTTTTATTATTTTTTTAAAAATCAGACTTGTATTAAGGGTTTTGAGGCTTGAATGCTATTGCATTCACCGTGTTTGCTAATGTTCTAAAAATGCTTCTTTTAACATTTTTTTTGACAGACACATGTGCATGATCATGAGGGGGGTTCAGAAAATGAACAGCACAACAGTCACTAGCGCTATGCTTGGCATCTTCCAAGAAGATTCAAAAGCAAGGGAGGAATTTCTTGCCTTGATCAAGAATTAAAGAGCAGCAGCTTGCGGTTACATCAATGGTTTGGAGCATACACAAGTGATTATTATAATTGCCTTATGTGAGCCATTGTTTTTGAAGCTGGATAATTAGAAAAAAGAGGAGAAGACAGAGTTCATAATTGTATCACAGCTTTGTTCCCATTTTTGCATATAACACCTTTAATAGCCTTCTACAATTGGCTCCCTTGGGAATGGCAGTCCTAGCACTTCTGAGGTGTGTAAATTTGAAGGAAAACATTCAAGAATTGAATGTTGTTGTTTTTTTTTGAAATATTACCCAGGCAGTGCACATAACAATAAATTGGTTTTATTCATATGGCAGCATATATAATTGTGATCACACATATCTATTTGCATCTTTTGATATACGCAAATGAGAATCAAGTACGAGACCTATCCTGCTTTCCAAATAAAAATGATATAAGATCTGCTTTCCCAACCCGAAGCCCATCAGAGATACTAGACTTTAAATCCCATATTGTTTTAGGATTAAGGGAGTTAGTCCAAGCATCTGGAGGATACTAGTTGGGGAAGGCTGGTTTTGGTACTTTCAGTTTGGAAGTTTGGATAGTGAAATTAGGGGAGACATATGGCTCCAGTGATGTCATTCTGCTAACAAAACCATGGAGAGAAAAATAAATAATGATTGCAAAATAGTAAAACTAAAAAACATAAATCTCATGCAGGGCATTTCTCTGTTGTTATAATTCCTTAAATTTCACAGAGCTATCTCTAGCTTGCAGTTATTGTTACTCAGTGGTGGGATTCAAATTCTTTTACTACCAGTTCTGTGGGCATGGCTTGGTGGGCATGGCAGGGAAAGGATATTGTAAAATCTCCAGTCAAAGGTGGTATTTGCCGGTTCTCCGAACTAATCAAAATTTCCGCTACTGGTTCTCCAGAATTGGTCGAATGCTGAATACCACCTCTGTTGTTATTTTTTTTTTTTTTTTTAGAGAAGACCACAAGAATGTTGCTGTCCTAACAAGTTCCACTTTTTAGGGGATCAAGGGCAAGATGTTTATTCTTGGCAATTTATAATCTAGAAAGAGATATTAGAGAAATATTAAAGCAATAAAGCCAATTTATTTCAAAGCCATCTAGTTAAAAGACAAATGCTATTATTTCATATTCCGTGCAAAGAAACTGATTGGGCAGGACCCAGTATTTCCCTGGCTAAACAGAACCATATGTTAATATGGTGCCTTCCAATATTAAAACAAAACAAAAGCAGACAAATATCTACTAAAATGGGAGGGAAAAGCCTAGAACCTATTGATTTATATAAGGGTTTTATTTCATGTGTGCTGCACTATCTGTGGTTTTATTTTTTTCCTGAATAAAAAGATTAATCATGCCAAGTCTCCAAAAAAAGAGGTAT
This sequence comes from Notechis scutatus, assembly GCF_049901735.1. Classification (NCBI taxonomy): domain Eukaryota; kingdom Metazoa; phylum Chordata; class Lepidosauria; order Squamata; family Elapidae; genus Notechis; species Notechis scutatus. Next base: position 44,175,133 of record NC_142009.1, read on the forward strand.
TTGGATTGCTGAGACCTCTATGCCTGGTAAAATGTTATAGATATATATATTAGATGATCCATCCATTTCTTCAATACGATAGGGCTGATTAAAAAGGTCTTTGATTTAAGACCTTGATATAATGACTTCAAATATGAAAAAAAGAGCAGGGCAAAACATTTATTTTGTAAGTAAATCATCCCAAGTGCAACATGTTCAGTGTAAACATCAGATATTAGGCAAGAAGCATTTTCTCTGTTTGAGACTGGAAACGTGTTATAATACACAGTATTTTGCTAAATGGATAATAATCTGCCTTGAATAAGGCAACTTTCTAGTCTTGGTAACTTCCAGACATACTGATTACACCTACTATCAGCCTCATTGGTCAACACTGATGGGTGTTGAGGTCCAAGTTGTTATATACATTGCTCAAAAAAATAAAGGGAACACAAAAATAAGACATCCTAGATCTGAATGAATGAAATATTCTTATTAAATACTTTGTTCATTACATAGTTGAATGTGCTGACAACAAAATCACACAAAAATTATCAATGGAAATCAAATTTAGTAACCCATGGAGGTCTGGATTTGGAATTACATTCAAAATTAAAGTGAAAAAAAAAACACTACAGGCTGATCCAACTTTGATGTAATGTCCTTCAAACAAGTCAAAATGAGGCTCAGTAGTATGTGCCTGTATGACCTCCCTACATGTATGACCTCCATGTGCCTGTATGACCTCCCTACAATGCCTGGACATGCTCCTGATGAGGTGGCAGATGGTCTCCTGAGGGATCTCCTCCCACACCTGGACTAAAGCATCCCCCAACTCCTGGAAAGTCTGTGGTGCAACGTGGAGTTGGTGGATGGAGTGAGACATGATGCCCCATATGTGCTCAATTGGATTCAGGTCTGGGGAACGGGCGGGCCAGTCCATAGCATCAATGCCTTCATCTTGCAGGAACTGCTGACACACTCCAGCCACATGAGGTCTAGCATTGTCTTGCATTAGGAGGAACCCAGGGCCAACCGCACCAGCATATGGTCTCACAAAGGGTCTGAGGATCTCATCTCGGTACTTAATGGCAGTCAGGCTACCTCTGGCGAGCACATGGAGGGCTGTGCAGCCCCCTAAAGAAATGTCACCCCACACCATTACTGACCCACTGCCAAACTGGTCATGCTGGAGGATGTTGCAGGCAGTAGAACATTCTCCATGGCGTCTCCAGACCCTGTCACATCTGTCACATGTGCTCAGTGTGAACCTGCTGTCATCTGTGAAGAGCACAGGGTGCCAGTGGTGAGTTTGCCAATCTTGGTGTTCTCTGGCAAATGCCAAACGTCCTGCACGGTGTTGGGCTGTAAGCACAACCCCCACCTGTGGACATCAGGCCCTCATACCACCCTCATGGAGTCTGTTTCTGACCGTTTGAGCAGCCACATGCACATTTGTGGCCCGCTGGAGGTCATTTTGCAGGGCTCTGGCATTGCTCCTCCTGTCCCTCCTTGCATAAAGGCGGAGGTAGTGGTCCTGATGCTGGGTTGTTGCCCTCCTACGGCCTCCTCCACGTCTCCTGATGTACTGGCCTGTCTCCTGGTAGCGCCTCCATGCTCTGGACACTACGCTGACAGACACAGCAAACCTTCTTGCCACAGCTCGCATTGATGTGCCATCCTGGATGAGCTGCACTACCTGAGCCACTTGTGTGGGTTGTAGACTCCATCTCATGCTACCACTAGAGTGAAAGCACCGCCAGCATTCAAAAGTGACCAAACCATCAGCCAGAAAGCATAGGAACTGAGTAGTGGTCTGTGGTCACCACCTGCAGAACCACTCCTTTATTGGGGATATCTTGCTAACTGCCTATGCTTTCCACCTGTTGTCTATTCCATTTGCACAACAGCATGTGAAATTGATTGTCAATCAGTGTTGCTACCTAAGTGGACAGTTTGATTTCACAGAAGTGTGACTGACTTGGAGTTACATTGTGTTTAAGTGTTCCCTTTATTTTTTTGAGCAGTATATGTTCTTCCAATACTAAGCTGTTTCTGTACTGATGGACAAGGCAGATCTTTGGTCTAATTTTACATTATTATTTCTTTTGTTCACAGTTCCACTTATTATTGACCGACCTCCACAATTACGGTAGCTATTATTTATAGTCTTCTCTATATAAAAGTTTTAAGGGTAGGCTTGTTCGGGAACTTCAGACCATGCATTGGTTCTAGGTTTAATGTTCCAGTTTAGAGGCTTGGCTTGTGGAAAAGGAGTGTATGGGAATCTAAATAAATATATAATTTGTAAAATGAGAGATTGGTCATTTATAGTGGCATACATACTTCCCTCATTGATGTCAAAAGAATACATCTGCCTTTCACGAAGATTGTTTTTATTAGCCGCTTAAACTATTGATTTAGGATTAAGAAACCTTGGGAATTATAGAAGGATGCTAAGAATTGTTGAATGAGTGAATGACTTCAGCACATTTAAAAAATTATTTGAATCTACCACGATACATTTTGAGTTATGCTACATCGTTAATACAAATCTAGGTCATTCTAAAGTCACCCATTCATTCAACCAAGTGAAATTCAACTTTTCAAATGTTGTACAGCAGGGCTGTCAAGCTGGATTTCTTTGATCAGCATTGTAGTTCTCCTCTGCGGGCTGGCGGGGGGGCAGGGAGCAGGGATGGATGGGACAGACATCTCCTGCAGTACTCTGCAAGCCAAAACAGGCCACATGGAGACCTGTTTTGTAGCTCTACAACAGGGGCATCAACTCAAGGTCCATGGGCCAGATCTGGGCCATGGGGTACTTAATCTGGCCCGGAAATATCAAAGGACTGGCCCATGGTGTCTCTGCTGACCGAAATGGGCCACGGGGACGTGTGAGGCCCTCACGTGGCCCATTTTCAGCCTCCACGGCCTCCTGCAGCACACTGCTGGCCAAAAATCAGCCATGCAAAGGCCCTGTGAGTGCCCCTGTGTGGCCTGTTTTTGGCCTCCACCGTCTCCAGCAGCACTCTGCTGGCCAAAAATGGGCATGTGGGGGCCTCATGAGGGCCCATGTGGCCCATTTTGGCTGGCAGAGGTACCGCGGGCCAATCCTTTGATATTTCTGGCCCGGCCCATGAGCCTTGAGTTGACACCCCTGTTGTAGAGCTACAGTGTTTATGTTAAGAATGTAAGAATCAGACTGGATCAGATTTTTTTTTTTTTAAAAAAAACCCTGTCTTGTCCAGCTTTCCCCGCAGTAGTCATCCAAATATATTTGTAGAGGCCATCAGCGGAACATGAGTGCAATAGCATCCTCTCACATGTTATTGAACAAGTGTTGGGAAGGATATTCCTTCATGGTTGAAACTAAGATATCTGCTATGCTACTGTGCTCAGGCAGAATGACTAAATAGTTAGCAATCCTTAGCACTTTTAATCTGGGGGATAAATTTGGGAAGCAAGATTGTGCTAGTATAATTTTATGCTTAGAACAAGTAGAAGGAAACTTGTCATACTGTATACCTTAGAAGACACAAAGGTCCTCGAAGACATATTGGAGAATGCTGAATATCAATTTTTGGTTTGAAAAGTTTTCAACTGCAGTTACTTTTTGTATAATGGCATTTTAAAAAACAACAACAGTAGGAACAAAAATAGTAAGGATTTTTGCTGCCCCCATTTTGACCTTTGAGCTATAAAGTACTGTAAAGATTACTGTATTGTCCTCAGAAAAACTGTCATACAACTTGAAATGTGCCTTATAGACTCCAATAACTTAAATATGCAAAAAATGTTGACATTTCCTAATGCAAAACTGTGTTGTCTGTGGAAAGGGAGGGGGGCTATATATTTTTACAATTTACTCACTAGAGGGATAAAGGGCTAATGTGTTATATTGTGATTTTTTTTAAAAGGGTGTCTGCCTGCCTAGCCACACATCAGGAACTGCATGTTAGCAGCAGAAACACTTGTCCCATTCATAAAAGTGAGGCCCTCTCTTTTTTCGGTTAGCTACCAAGTTCTTTAAAATAGTTTTATTATGATTGTGTCAAAGTGGTGCTAAAATACACATAACTACTTTATTTATGACATCAGATTCTTGCATGTATTAAAAGTTTGTAATACAAAACCTACTTTACATTTCTGCTTGATTTGTCATATTTAAAAATATACTTTATTAAACAGTGCTGTTGTATTCAAACGATAAAAAAAATCTTGTCCCATATTGCTGTTTCCTTGACTCTTATTTTTAGCTGTATTATATTATTATTAGATTAAATAAGCATAAGATCAAATCAGTTAAGTGCAATTTTATTGCAGGATGTTTCTGTACAATTTGTACAGACTTAAACAAATTAGTCTGCAAAGAAGCCTCTGAATCACCAGACCATGGCATACGGCAGATAGACCCTTGGTATCTATCTATCTATCTATCTATCTATCTATCTATCTATCTATCATCTATCTATCTAAATAATGATTTAAGTAAAAAAAATTTTTTTGCCAAACTGAGGAGCAGATCCAAGTCTTTCTAAATCTTACGTGAATAATTTAATTATTTTGTTAAGTGTTTTTAAATTTTATTTTATTGTACCCAGCAGAATAATGCATATTTCCGTCTCCCTTTCAATCTCAGAACAACCTATGAGATAGGTTAGCTTGCAAAATAGCTGTTATATCTGAATGAGGATGTGAACATAACTCTGCCCATTACCACACCACCTCTCCACTCTAACCATTAGATCGCACTATTGTTATTCTTCCTCTTCCCAATTCATATTAAAATTGCTTCCCCAAGCCAGCAATGCAAATATTAAAACTTAATGTCCTGTTATTATATCAAACATTATTTGCAGTGAATCTAAAATTGTGCTACACAAACAGGAATATAGTTTTGAAATGTAATGTATCATGGGCTAAGGTTGTTTTGATCGGGAAAATGGAATGAACTACTGCAAATTATGCATATGAAATAGGAATTTGTGTTTCTTCATAGAATGTTTACTAACAATGAGGAAACTGAGATATTTTAAATGTAAATGCTGGAAGAAAAATTGTGAGCAGTATGTGACCTGTTGTGAGAAATGTTTGTTTAAAGCAGTGGTTCTCAACCTGTGTTCTGTGAACCCATGGGGTCTGTGATGTCATCACAGGGGATCCATGAAGGCTGGTTGAAAAGTTATGATTTAAACCTTGAGTTAAGTCTTGGGTCCCATGCCCATAAAGGCATATAAAGAAGGGCCCATGGTGAAGAAAAGGTTGAGAATCACTAGTCTAAAGAAATAAACAAAATAGCGTTTGGATGTTAGGGTTTAAATTTTTTTAAAAAAATCCCAGGATCCCTGATCAAGGAGCAACACTTTTGTGATAGAAAATTGGCTGTATTCAACTGAAATTTATTTGGTTCTTAATGTCTCACAGAACCTCAATCAAGATCTTGCAGAATCCCAGAATTCTGCAGAACACATTTTCAAAAAACCTGATATCTGGAATTGAGGTGAACTAGATCCGACTCATGTTTCTTTAGTTTTTTTAATTATTACTTCTTACATCTTTTCTATGATTTGCACAATATTGCTTATGTCAAAAGAATAAAACAATGGTTATGTGAGATATGGATATAATAACCCTGCGTTATCATACCTGGAAAAAGCAACCTGTTTTTCCCAAAATGAATTTTTCCATTTTGGTTGCTGAATTCTACATCATTAGAAGATGCTGCTGCTTAACACTCAAAGTAAGCTATTTGTTCAAAATGAAAGCACAATAGAGGCTCTTGATTTTAAAATACAAAGAAAATTCATATATGATACACGTGTTCAAAATAAAAGGATGACTACCAACCATACAGATTTAAGCCTTTTTAGCTAAATTAGCTAAGCTGAGCAGACCATGTCTTCAATGTAACTGAACATTATGTTTCATTAAAATTCATGTTAACCCTAATAAATACATATGTATAGGTGGTGTGGCAAAAACCAGGCTCACTTAAAATAACCAAATCACACTGAAGATACAACATAGATTTATTAGCATAAAAACAGTAAAATAATATACATTGAACTCATGTCCCAGCTGGGCAGACTTGACCAAAAGCAGAATCGTAGCCTATATGCCTTTGACTTCTTACATTTCAAACACAAGGAAAGGGGAAAAGGCACAGGATAAATTGGGTAGGTGACTTTGGGCCAGGCATTTTCTCTCAGCCAACCCACCTCACAGGGCAGCTGTTGTGGGGAAAATAGGAGAAGGGAGGTGTGTTGGATATGTTCTCCACCTTGAGTTATTTCTAAAATTAATAATAAAGGCAGGATATAAATAAATAAAATGATACTGGAATGTTTTTGATGAACCCATCTTTGTAACATTTATCACTTCCTACTAGGTTGGTATGCTGGTTATACTACTTTTGAAATATGGTCTGTAAAAATAAACAATTTGGTTTACTGTCTGATTCTTCCCCCTATTACTATTCAGAATCAATTTTGCTTGCTGGAAATATTTTTTTTACAAGGTATCAGTTGGGGATGAGGGAATCCCATAGGTTTGGTATTGAATGCAACTCATATCGGTGTGTGGGGAGTATATTTATTAGTTGACAATTATATCCCATGGTTCAGTTATTGGGATCAAAGTTAAATAGAGTATTCATATGGGTTATCCATTTTTAAGATATTCAACTCAAAGGAGCATTTTGTTGGCCCCAGAGCCATTGGTGTTTGTGAAAATTAAAAACCAATGATATGGGCACCAGGATAGAGCCTCTAAACAATCAAAATTAATACTATCACAATAAAAATTTCAACTTCATAAAAGCTATTAATTAAAACATGATTGAAATTATATTGATTGCCCCTTTTTAATCATTTCTTTAAAATTTGACATTGCACCTACAATTTCAAATCAAACCAATACAACTCTATCCAGTTCAGTCATGTAGCCTACAGGCCAGTGTAATTCCCTCTGCAATTAAAAACTTGCTTGTTTTTTGCAACACAGATAAAAATGCACAAACATATTAACCATCAGATATTGTAGAAATGTATATAAGAGACTAACAAAATAAAATCCAGAATACGAGTATAACAAATTAGGAACTCTGCATTATTTAACAAGTAATACCTCTATACTAATTGTACCTAATCAAGCTAGATATTTATTTTAAAAATATTAATGCTATCTTAAATTTAAGCTACATTAAAAATGATGTCTATTTAAGTAAAAACAATTATCAATCAGGGTACAGTATTTATGTGCAACCAATCCAGCAGAATGACATTCAATGCTCATGTACTGTTATTTGCAAGCCTTTGTTGCAAGCAATTCTAGTATGTAAATTGAACCTGCCTATTGCTGTAGTTGGATTGCCAAAACTACACAGTATTATATTTAAATTTTCAATTATCCTATAAAACATCATATGCCAATTTTATTGAGAGTTTGCTGGTATGTTCAGCAATCCTTATTCTTGATGTAACAGTAGCTTAGTTGTTGGAAAAGTTAAATTATCTATTACACACTTCATTTTTTCTAAAATAATTATGGTGAACAAATATTTCTTACTCCAAATAAATATAGCCATTAATGCAGATTTAAATTTAGATCTAAGATAGCACAATTGTCCCATGCAAGTTCTCTAGAAGTCTGCCATCGTATTATCAGTAATGATGTTTAATGATTGATTCAAAGTTCAAAGTGGGTCAATTTTTAAAAAAGCATAATAATTAAACTGATGTTTGCTTGTAGTTTTTTGTATCCAAGACTTTCTTTCCACACATTGCACAGATACCTGTTAATAAAAAGCACAGGAATACTGAAATTACTTTTGATCATCCAGGATAACTTATTTCTCAGTGACCAAATACACTTTAAAGGGAAGAAACTGGGTTTACGGCAAATATCTCACCTTTTTTGTATGCACATCCCTGGCAGTAATGAGAGCCTGGCTGATGAACTGAACTTTTACAAATCCGGCATATTGCAAATTTGTTTTTGCCATAAGGATCAAATCTAAGAAGATAAAAACAAGTGAATTAGCTGTTTATCAAAACAATTTTTGTTTACTTTCATATATTTGCAATAAATGGGGTCAGAGGGAGGTGGTCACAAATCCCCCAGGAAAGCTAATAAATGACCCAATAGAGTTTGTCTGTTGCAGTAGCATAAAACAATCAAAATGCAATTTGTCATTTTGAACTATCACTATATTTTGCACAATAATATATTGTTGTGCATATATAAATTATTCATGTGTCCATGTTTTTTCTTATACCTTTTCTTTTCTACCTAGGCTCAATCAGACCATATGACATATGCATGATAATTTCCCAGTCTTTTATTTAGTTGTTCAGTGTCTTACAAAATTACCATGATCTACCCCAGTGTTTTTAAACTTGGCAACTGTAAGATGGGCTTCAGGGAATTCTGAGAGTTGAAGTCCATACATCTGAAAGTTGCCAAGTTTGAAAAACACTGATGTAGCCATTGCTCTTCAGGATGCAGTGATATTGGTAAAGAGTTACAGGTGCTAAAAGTACAGTGCAGTGGGAAAAACTTCTATGCCAACTCTAGGCTGTAAGAAGTAGGAGTGACTATATGTGGAAATATGAAAGAGACTAAAATTCAGAAGAACGAATAAGCAAGTTCACAATTTTTCCAGCATTTGATTCATTTGGTAAGTGAATTAAGATTTTAATTACCTTGCCTTTTTTGATGTCAATGCCTTGTTTTCATTTAATTTTCTCCCACCACTTTCTATAAATAAAAAGATATAATTTTGAAATCACTTCAAATTAAAGTTGAAGCCATTAAAAAGAAAAATGAATGTCCAGAATACTCAGCAATAAACATGAAAATGAGCAAGTCATCCTGAGAATGCTGATTTTTTTCCCAACCACATCTTAATCATATCCTTTTAATTTTTTACTACCACCTAACTACTTGTGAGACTGATCTACCATTAGATAAGTAACACTTCTACGTATACAATGGGATTTTGTCTTTCTTCTGCATCCACATAAGTCCACAAATCTTTTCTCCTAAGTTTTAAGAATTTATATGAACTGAAGGAATTTTGTTTCGATTCACTGTGTGACATATCCCTAGATACAACATTTTGCATTAATCTTCCTTCCACAATTTAATAATTTCTGTGATTGATTTTTCCTTGCTAATCTCAGTAGTAGATCCTGTTCTTTTTAGCAATTCGAACTACCAAAACAGAAAGTGTACATTGCTAAAGATCAAAGCAGAACTGTGGGGGAGTCACATTCATTTAAAAACTACTTCAAAACAGGAAAATAACTAAAATCAGGACATTGTGTATCTGTAGGATAGATATTTAACAGGTTTTCCTAATCTAATATGATTAAGAATGCTTGCATCATAGGACATGTAATACAACTAGAAGTCTAATGCAGATCTAAATTTTGTGATATTTAAGAATACCTGTTGTGTTTCTTGCACCATCTTTCCAGGTATCAGGTGTAATTACTATACCAAGTTTTCTTTCACCTATGGAGTAGCATTGAAAAGACAGAATAAAAATTATAATATAATAGATTGCAACAGCACAGTATATTCAGGTCAGGTCATCTCACAGAACTGATAATAATACAAATATTAGTAATACGAAGTACCACATTCCATGTGGCTTATTTTTTCTATAACTATAACTCAAGGAAACTTGAAAACCATTGAAGATACATGGAATTTATAAAATCTGTCCTCTAACTCTAGAAATTGCCCTTAGGGATTTTGTGAGTTTTTGATGCCAATACATGTTTTTAAAGCTGTGAGGTATTGATTCTTCTAAACACAGTAGAGATTACTTATCAATAACTATAAACAGCTCTCTGACACATAACTACAAGAAAGTATGATTAAATGAAAACAGGAGATAAATATAAAAATAACAAATGTAAATGTAAACAAATAGTAGTTTGCAGATTTTGAGGCTTACTGGTATATAGCAAATTGATATATGTAAACAACGATAGTTTGGGATCTAGATTTTTTAATGCATATCTTATTATATATTAATAACATTAATATTATTTTGAGTAAAAAATCTTATAGTCACTACAGTGTAATTATCTAGTTACCATAACCTTGTGTAGTTAAGTTGTAAGAATGGTAAAACTGTAATCCTACACCACTACACAATCCTTTGGGTTAAGAAAAGTTGTATTGATAACCTTGAATCTTGGTTTCGAAATGAGCTCAGCTGGTATCTTTCAGGTTCAGTTCTCTTTTTCCCATCTACATTATGAATTCTGTAACTAATAATCCCAAAAGCTGACAAAAAACTATAGCATAACAAACCTCTCCTACTGTTGTACCTGGTCAATACATTCTAGGTGTTTTGTTACCAGTGATTTTCAGAACAGCTGTTATTGCTAGGATTTACTGAAAATTTTACAGTATTCACTATTTGGGGGATGAAAACATCCAATAAACAGCAACCTTCAAGACACTTGCCCCTTTAAGTCACTTTTAAATGCTCTGAACCCTCATTCATAGTACATTCATAACAATAGAGCTACTGTACACCTCCAAACACAACAATCTAAGGCATGTGTATTCACAGACCCAAATCGTACTAAGTGCACTCAGGACGGCAACCTAAAAGCAGCTGTCCCAAAATTTCTGATTTAAGTATCACACAAAGAAGTAAATCCTTGGCTTTTAGAGCAGGCAGCCCTCCGATTTTGCTTGGGGCACTGATCTGAGTATCTGCATTAGATAGTGTCATCGACGCAATGCGCCTGATTTTGGGCAAAGCCCGGGAGACAGTGGAGGATTGTGTGTGTGTGTGTGTGTGTGTTGCTATGGTCCATAGGTTCGTGAAGAGTCAGATAGCGACTGAACAACAATAAATGATTTGAACACACTAGGTCCCGACTCCTTCAGACATATAACTGGGGGGGGGGGGAGGAGTAACTGTTCCTTGGACCCAAAATAGAAGCGTCAGTCAACCCGAATTTTACCCCTTTCTCAGGAACGGGCAGCTTCCCCCCCTCCAAAAAAAGACACACCACCCTGTACTTCAGTTGTTAAAGGAACCTTCTCACTTTACACCGCCCGTTCTCCCACCGTCACCCGTCCCTTCAACTCACACTTCTCGCACACCATGACGAAGGCCTAAAACACCAACCGAAACCGGCGAAAAACAACAACAACCGTCAGCAGCCAGCCGAGAGGGGCTCGAGCTTCCCCACCACCGCCACAACAACAACAACGTTCCACGGCCGAACCTCCGTGAGCCTCCACATTTCCGCTTCCGTTTTCCTCGTGACGTCCAGGGCACGAGAGCGCCTTCTACTTCCGTACGGTGGACTGCCGTACGGAAGTAGTCATGACGTAAGAGCCTGCGGGAGCGGGAGGGGGGGTTTGCGTGAGGCCAGTCGCGATAAAGGAGCGCGGAGGTTGTTTCTAGGTGGGTGGGTGGGTGACGTATTTTCGAAGCTTCCCCCTCATAGCATCTGGGAAGCGGCAGGTAAGCTGGATCGCCGCCGTTGCCTCGGAAGCCTTGTCTCCTGCCTGTCCTATAGGGCAGGGCTCTTCAACCTTGGCGACTTTAAGCCTGGGGCTTTGCTGGCTGGGGAATTCTGGAAGTTGAAGTCCCCCAGGTTTAAAGTCGCCAAGGTTGAAGACCCCTGGGGGCTACCTTGCCACCACTTGCCTCGATATTTTTCCGGATAGCAGCCTCCTAAAAGCCTGCACGCAGGTGAAGGAAAGGAAACTGGGAGAGACTTATGTCCTTATTGGTCCTCTGTTGATTGCAAGTCTCTTGCACATTTTCACCCACTTCCTGGCCGATCGATGCTAGGAAAAATAGCTTATTTAAGCTTTGTTTAAATAACTTAAACAAACCTTGCAAAGGCTGGCCTGAGTCTGTTGTTACATCCTCTAACCCTCACTCCTTTACCCTCAGACTAACCTCTGTTGAGCTCACCCCATTCCTGTAAGGGGCGTGCATAAGCGCACAATCGTGCCTACCGTCCCTGTCCTATTGTCCCCAATTATTACTTCCTATTTCTTATATTTAAACTTGCTTATTCTTGTTTCTGTTATATTGTATGCTTTTGACAAATAAATAAAATAAAATAAAAATAAATAAGTACCTTTCGGTACTCCGTTGGGAATAGAAACCTCAATTCAAATTGAGGTATAGTCCTCAATTTACGACCACAGTTGAGCTCAACATTAACGTTGCTAAATGAGAAATTTCTTAAGTGAGGTTTGCCTCGTTTTATGACTTCCTGTGCCACATTTGTTAAGTGAATCGCTGCCGCTGTTAAATTAGTCACAGGGTTGTGAAGTCAGTCTGGTGTCCCCGTGGACTTTGCTTATCAGAAGTTTGCAAAAAGTGATTATGTGTCCACAGGACACTACAATCGTTATAAATGGGAGTCAATTGTCAAGTATCCAAATGTAAATCATGTGACAGTGGGGATGCTGTAACAGTTATAAGTGTGAAAGATGGTCATAAGTCACTTTTTTCAGTGCTGTTGTAAGTTCGAATGGTCACTAAGCAAACTGTTGTATCTGTTGCCGAGGTCTACCTGTATCTGTGGATGTATCTGTTAGGCTCCATTCTTCACTGGTGCAGGTAACTTGGAAGGAGATCAAATCTGAACAGTGACTCAGACAGAGAGATACATTCTTTTTCTGAGGGTTTATTTATTTATTTGGCATATGGCAAATACATGGACTTATTGTAGTTCAGATGTTAAAGCTCTTGATGGACATTCCAACACAATGTGATGGATATTTTGTTGAGGAGCACTACAGTCACACTAAGGGGTAGCGACAAGACCCCTCTGAGACACCCCCCCCCGGCTTTCTGAGAGTAAAAGAGGATGTATCTCTACTTCCAGTTCTCTTCATTGGAATTGAGGTGTTTGCAGCTAAACCAACCCAACGCATAGGAGAAGACCTGGAGTCATTACTTTGGAGTGGCATCCTCTTAAATGGAAGTATGTTGAAAGTCTTAAAAGCCGTTTTTATCAACTATTTTAAATATTTTTATTTTCTTTCATACAACAAATTATAACTTTGGAGCTACTTGTTTTTTCCATGCCTCTAAAAGTTATTGCAGGGACATTTGCTATGCTATAAACCCATTTCATTTATGTAGGAATGCATTATCTTTTGTACAAAAGAGAATTGCCCTTACTACCAATGTTAATATAAATGCCTTAATTTGCTTCTCAACAGGTGGAAATTAAAGATAAGAAAACATGAAAGATACAGAAATAAAGAGACTGCTGACTGCCAATGTCATCTGTATCTTTTCTGTTATTTTAACTTCTATTATTCCTTCTTTGCTCTTGAAGAATTTCTCAATCCTGGACACACATTTGACATGGCTGTGCATCTGTTCATCAAGCGTTGGTATTATAAATATAATTTTACATATGATTTTTAAGCCGTATTTATCTACAAGAAGATATTCTCTTGCCCACAAGGTATGTTATGTTTGATAAAATTTAACTATTGGTATGAGGCATGGATAACTTTTTTATTTGGCGTTTTTTTGATTCTCAATAATGTTCTATTTGTTCCAATGCTATATGGAAGATTATATGAAAGAGTAAAATTGAATAAATGATTGCATGCTTTCAGCTCTTTAGGAACTTTATGGTTGCAATCAGAATAAAACTCAAAGCTCCATGTCTTCCATATCATTTCTCTCTCAATTGAAACAGTAAAATATTTTATAAGTAATTAAATGCTCTCTTGAAATTTCTGCTGTAAGGAATCTGGTTTTTCTTTGTCTAAATATGAGGTATACCTTGCTATTATTTAAATATAATCTTATAAAACTTTATTTTATAAAAGTCCATGTTAGACTGCATTTAAAGTTTTAAAAGAATCCAATCATATCAAGCAAAATTGCATATCAAATGAAACTGCCTTTCTAGTGTTAAAAGGATCCTAATCATATTTCCCAAAGAATGGCAAACAAATCAAGAGAGAAATGGTGGCCCTTTATAAACAGGTTAGGTAGTTTTCCTGGCATTGTGTCTGTGCCTGGGAGCTACGATAGTGCATTCTTGTAGAATATTTTCCAAACCCATCTTTCCAAGTCCACATGTGTAACCTTGTCCATTGTATAGCTTGTGTGTAGATTTATCTTGCAACAATGTGGTAATCAGAATATTGTTGTGGACTTACAAAAAATCAAAATTAAGCGTAAGAGCTTTCTAGCAGTTCTGATTAATAACTGTCACAAAATTGATTAGGACACTGACTGATTTTGTGAAATATGCTTGCAAAAGTATCCTTAGCTTGTAAATCTTGATTCAGATATATTGAATCAGCTGTGAAACTGCAATACAATAGCTCCTACAGGAGCATCTTCCTAACTTTGAGAATATCATAAGATTCAATATGGTATAAAACTAATTCTGATTATTTATATTTATATTTATATTACCAGTTTCAGCACGAGATTAAAACACATTATTATACATTTTATGCCATGAAAATAAATGTGACTTAAAAGGGTTTCAATCTGGGCATTTTGTTTCAGTTGAACATGTTTAAACAAGCATTTCATTTTAATAATAAAACTCAGTTTTTAAAGAATTTATAGCCCCAAAATGAGCAACCACTCATGCTATGCAACTCAGCCTTGTTCAAAAAGCCTTGCTAGAAATCAGATTGGACTTCTAGCAAGAGATATATATTGCTGTCTAGGAGACTGCAGGATGGGGATGGAGGGTCAGGCAGAAAGGGAGAAGTCATTAACTACTAACAGTAGTCATTGTTAGTTTTGGTTCTGCTATCAAGAGACTGTAAGAACCCAAATATTAGTTCAGTGTTAATGATCTAGAAAAGGGTTACAAGGGTTTTAATTTAATCTAAGTATAATTAATCATGTACTTCATGGTAGTACAAGAGCTTGTCCTCTACCAAAAATATGTATATTGATGGCATTATATGTATTTCATTCTCTTTAAAAGGCGACAAGATTTGTAAAATGCTGTGTTTACTTCTTCATATCTTGTATCCTCTTCCATGGAATTATTGTTCTTTACGGAGCACCGTTACTAGAGTAAGTATGTCTCTTACAACTCCACCTGGTAAATCACAAAGTTAAATTTTAGAAATTTGAACTATGAATCAGTCTGGATTTACAGTGTCCCACATAAGACCCTCTAGTGGGAAAAGGTAATATGGATTTGCTTTTAGATATGTAGTTCTGGGATAATATTAAATATTAATAATGAAGTCAAAAATAATATGACCCACTTGCTTAGTTAACTTAGAGTTGATAAAAAAGTCAGTGACAATTTTGCTCTCCTACCTTCAAGAATAAATAAAGATGATAATTCACTGCTGAAGTAAAGAGGGCAGTAATTCTAAGAAAGAATATGCAGTCAAAGTTAGACAAGATAATGAGAAAGAGGATAAATTATGGATCAGAGGACATTTAGTAAGATTACCATGGATTGCGGATAGCAGCAGCAAATCAATTTTGACCCAAATAGGTTGACCATGCGGGCAAGGAATTGATGGGCTAGAAAAAAGAAGTATATTTAGCGAAGTTGAGAGAAATCAGAAAAGTAGAGAACAGATAACCCGATAGATGTGATCAAAAAGATGTGGCAATGGTGAAATGAAATAAAGGCTCTATAACAGCGGTACTGGAGAAGCACCTGCTCGTTGGTTCTATGTTTCCAGAGTCACAGGGCCATTGTCTCTCCAAGTAGGGAATCTTCCTGTATTGGCCTTTTAAGAACAGCTGAGGGAAGGACATGACATTGAGCCATGGTAAATCCCTTCCGGTGGTTAGGTACTTTGAGTAACATACATAATTATTATTCATTATATTTACATCTCACATTGCCACAGGAACTCAAGATAGTTTATATTGGAGACTCCCCTAATTTTATCTCCAACAATAACCATCTGTAAGTTGGGTTACACTATGAGTAAGTACTTAGCCCTGAGTCAGTTTGAATTTGACTTTGGCTCCATTGATCAAAATGACATATTGGTAGAAATATTATTTTTCGTATGAAAATGGCTTATTTTAATATATTATTGCCAAGTTCTTAATGGTGTACTAAAATTGTATTTCAGTTGTAGGTAGGGCATTCTATCACAGATTCTACATTTTACTGCTATAAATTCATCATAATCAATTGTAGCATAAGGTTTAATTGGCAAAATATAAAAAGAATCCAGAGACTTTGGTGGCCTTAACCAATCAAACAAAAGGTTAGATTTTTAAAAATCCCATCTTTATTATTTTTATAAACAACTCAGGGTTGCGAACATATGCATAGATACTTGAAAGATGAGCAAGTGAAAACAGTTTAAGCTCATGATGTGACAGGATACATATTAAATTATAAAATATGTAAAGTGTACAATATGAAATTGAGCATCTATGTGTCATTTTAAGCTCATTTTAGAGAGTATTTTAATAGTTGATGCAAAAGGCAGACAAACGTGTTATTGAAACCTGATCATAATCAAAAGTAGGTAGACTTAAGGTGAATTTAATCACACTAAATTCCACTTCTGAAGGTTGCTGTGTCTCAAATAAATAAATACACACTGGCATTGCAAGAAAGACTGCTATGACAGAGGAAACACTAGACATGAATTCCCCCCTCCCTTCCCCAGAACTTCAAGTTGTCTTTGTAGGATATTATTTATTTACTTATTTGCTTACCTATTTGTATAGAAGAGCATTAAAATTTTCTATCTTTAGCATGCAGTCTGTAAAGTAGAACTAGCCAAAACTAGAAGCTTGTTTCTGAGTAAATGTGGGGGTGTTTTTAGATTCCCCCCCATATTTATTTTTATAAATAACTCAAGGTTGCAAACATACCCAATATTCCTCCCTCCCTCCTATTTTCTCCAACAACAGCAACTCTGTGAGGTGAGTTGGGCTGGCTCAAAGTCACCCAGCTATTTTCATGTCTAAGGTGAAACTAAACTCAGTTTCCTGATTTCTAGCCTGGTCCTTAATCACTGAAAACTGTAGTGCAGTAAAAAAAACAAAAACAAGATCGAACTATTTTAAATAAGGAAAAAATCAGGGTTGTGGGCAGAGCTGGGATCCGACAGGTATAACTACCGGTTCGGTGATTTTACATTTTGCATGCGTGTGTATATCGTCATCAGCTAGCTGCCTGGACAGCTGAGCAGCGCTGTGCGCGGGTGCGCAGTGGTTGAAAAGGTAATTTTTTCCTGCTTTTTCAACCGCAGCTGTGTTGCGCAAAGCAGCTGCGGTTGAAAAAGCAGGAAATAAAGGTCTATGTATGCTCTCTGTTTGCTGCTCTTCAGAGCAGCCGGTTCTACAGAGGTGGACAGAACTGGTAGAATCCCACCCCTGGTTGTGGGATGAGCTTTTTCATACATGATCATCAAATGTTGATGTTACAACAAATATCTTAATTTTTGATGGTTTCCACGGCAAAATATTCCAAAGGTGTTCCTTCTTCAAATCGCTACTGATGATCACATTATTATAGCAAAGTAACAAAATCAGAAAAGCACTTTTAAGATGTATGACAATGGAAGTTTTGAGTGGAAGTTTTGAGTTTCAGAATTGTGAAAACTCAGTGTTTATATAAGAGGTATAAACTGCTTCAGAATCAGTTTGTGTTTGGATGTCATATTAAACATTAATCACACATGCCCCAGATTATGACTTCAGAAGATCAGAGGCATTTGCTCTTATTTTGTATTCATTATGGCTTGATAAATCCCTACTGAGATTTTGTTTAGATCTTCATTTTGGGCGATGGCGATATACAACTTTTTCTAGGCCAAATGCCACAGTTGAATTTAGTGGGATGTACTACTTTCTAAAAACTAAAAGATAAGCTAGAATAAAGCCCATGTTTGATTTTAATTAACTTCTTTAATAATTAAACAATTTCCCTATAATGCTATTTATGTACATTAAAATATTATTTCTAAAGGATGTCATTTATTCACAAGATCAAATTAAGAGTCAATAGCCCCTCATTTTTTTCTGTTGTCAACAGAAAAAAATATGTCAATCTTTTCAAATGCATTTACAATTCAGCAAACTTGAACTAAGATATTTTGATGAATTCATTTTAATTTTACATCGACTCAAACAAATTTTACATTTTTAAAATATTCCTTTATTAGATATTCTGGTTCCTTAATTGTGCAAACCATCAATGCCCTTAATGTGAACTTTAAAAATATTATCTCATTTTTAATATAAAAATTGTATTTCAAACATCGAATCCATCAAGTATATATTTTTTATACCTTTCATTTCTCAGACATAGCCAAAACATCTTGTTCACTTTGACATGTTAAAATATGCTTGAATTGATAGTTATCACCCTTGTGAATTAGGGAGAAGTCAAGAAAAATGTTTAATCATTACAAAATAATCGTATTCCAGATTCTTCCCACAGCTTCCAATAGAACGCTTTGCCTCTAATTGACATTTAATTTTAATTAGAATTTAATCTAGTTAACATACTATCCAGTCATTTTGTATAATTTCCCATCCCCACTTCTCTCATTATGTTTAAGTTATCATTAACTACAAATTTTAGAAATGTCTGAAGCAATCCTGTGGCTCAGAGCTCTCAGGTTATAAAGACTTTCATTTATGCAACTGGCTGATTTCAAAAAAGCAGAAGGACTGTTAATTACTGTTTAAGTGTAACTGTTGTGATTAACTAAACTTCAAAGCAAAGTTCCCAATCTTTTGATAACCTTTCCAAAGGAAGAAAATGAGGAGTGTGCAAACCCAGAGAAAGGCTAGGTTCATTCGGTTACAGAGATTCTCAGTCATCCAGGTCATTGTTGCCTAAAGGTGCTTTTTCATGAGGCAAGAGGACTTTCTTGGGGTTTTTTTGTTTTTGTTTTGAAGATGTTTCGCTTAATCCAGGAAGCTTCTTCAGCTCTGAAGACTGGATGGTGGGGAATGGAAGGGTTTATACTCCTTGAAGACAGCTGGTCGTTTGCATTCTTTTAGAGAGTCATTAAAGTCACTTGGAGATTTATCTGTGTCCTCAGGGTCACCTGAGTAGTGCAAATGGGGGTGGAGCCAGAGGTGGTATTGAGCAGGTTCTGACCTGTTCTGGAGAACCGGTAGCGGAAATTTTGAGTATTTCGAAGAATCACGACTGGAGATTTTACAGTATCCTTCCCCTGCCATGGCCACCAAGCCATGCCCACAGAACCTGTAGTAAAAAAAATTGAATTCCACCACTGGTTGGAGCCTTCTTAGTTGCAGGATTGTCCTGTGTCCCTTCACTGTTGAAGACAGGCACAGGCTGTTGCAGATGAGTCTGTGTTGTCTGCATCTCAGACTGAAGTGCAAATGGTTCCTGTAGTCTGCAATTTTTCTGGAAATCCGTTCATACTTCCACACCATTTGCAGGGTGTTCATCCCAAAGTGCATAACCTAAAGGCTATGGAGATTCTCAGTCATCTAGATCAGCGGTCGCCAACCTTTTGGACCTCAAGGACCACCAAACTTTTAAAATTCCAGGGACCACTAACTGGTTCTGTGGGTGTGGCCTATTTTGTGGGTGTGGCTTGGTCATGTGACTGGCTGGGCATGGCTTGTATGTAAATATTATAAATATTTATATAAATATTGAATTTTTTATAAAAACAGCAACTTTTACCCAAAATCAGGCAAAGCAGGCAGGCAGATTGAGTTGCTCACCGAATCATTCAGTGATCTATCTATCTGCCATCGGCTAGCTCAGTCTGTCACATAAAATTTGCTTGCCGTGAGTCTGCACTGAATAATAGAACTTTCAGTCCTAAGGAAGGTTCGGCTGTGCTTAAAAGCAAAGCTGAAGATCTAAAGACTAGGTAGAAAGCAAGAAATCCAACCATTTCCTGCTTCCTAGCTAATCTAAATCTCCCGGCACAGCAGAACAGCTGATGGTCGGAAAAAGGAAAAATAGCAATTTAGCAGGCAAGTTTGCCAGGTAAGGAGTGGGCAGGGAGGATTCCCGTGGGCCATATGGGCAGCACAGCCTTGTGATTCTGTGCAGCCTGGATTAATTACTTTGGGGGGTGATCTGGGGTGACATTTCTCTGCAGCCCACCAAAATTTTCTCGGGGCCCACTGGTTGGCGACCACTGAACCAGATCATTGTTGTCCCAATGACTCAATACCCATCTGCACTATTCAGGTGTCCCTGAGGACACAGATAAACCTTCAAGTGGCCTTAATGACTCTCTAAAAGAATGCAAATGACCAGCTGTCCACAAAGAATATAAATCCTTCCATTGCCCACCATCCAGTCAGAGCTGAAGAAACTTCTTGGATGAGAAGTGAAATATCATCAAAAGAAAAAGCAAGACAGACCTGTTGTCTCCTGAAAAAGCACCTTTGGGGTGACTAGGTTCATTCCTACTGTAACCCCTGTTCACATGGTGTCTGAACACAAAAGCTTTACAATTTATTATTCTTACCTTTTCAATGTGTTTATCAAGATAGGCCTTTAAAATAGCTTCACTTTTTTTTTCCAGATCAGTTTGGGAGACCTTCTTATTTGCAGTTCTTTTATCCACTTTTACAACTTTGCCCTGCTTATGTTTGCTGGGACCAAACTTTCAAATATGGCTGAGAGTGTTTAGTAAAAATGGGTAAGTTGCATGCAGCTGGAATTTGACAATGCCATTAGTGCAGTTGAGATTAGGCATTTCTTTAATAGTTTAATCATAGTGAAATAATGGCCATATTCTTAACTGAGGCAAGACAGAAGGCTGCTACATTCTGGCTTAGCAGATCCAAGTAGTAATCTAATGCAGAGCTGCTCAATGGCTCCTTCTTCTACCACCAGAAGTAATTACAATTATGATTTCTCTTCTCCATCATTTATTTGAAGTTGAATCCATATGATTTTTTTTATCTTAACAAGCCAGGATTTATTGCTGGGTTCCAGTTCTGAGTTTTTAAAAAACAAACTAGAGGTTAGGTTTGCATGTCATATTATAGATACTTTTCTGATTTGTTTAAGTAGTTCTGCCAATAGGAGGCACCAAACTGCAGAATTCAGCTTAGTGGGTTCTTTGAATTAGGCATTAGCATTCTAACCCTAAATTGTGATGCAAGAACAAATCTGCATCATAAATTTGGATATGAAGCTGACTTCTATTTGCTTATCACATGTAAGATTAACTGCAATTAATATGTCCAATTGCATGGTCATACTAGATAGCTGAAGTTCAAAAGCTGAGGATTTCTGCACCATGTCTTCATAATGCTAAACATTCTTATTCAAGACTCTGGCTTATAACAGGTTTATATTATGCTAGTTAATATATTCATTGTTTATTTAATGTGTTTTGCTTTACTTGTTAAAAAACATTTACTCTTTGAAAAAATGTTTCTAAGAGTTTGGGTTTGTATCTTGCATCCTTTCAATAACAATTGCCTTTGGGGATGAAATTATTTTAATAATTTTTTTACATGTTTTGTAAATCTCCTGTTACATATAAACATGCAAAGCCTCAGTGGCGCAGTGGTTAGAGTGCAGTACTGCAAACTACTTCTGCTGACAGCCAGCTGCCTGCAATTTGGCAGATCGAATCCTACCAGGCTCAAGGTTGACTCAGCCTTCCACCCTTCTGAGGTGGGTAAAATGAGGACCCAGATTGTTGGGGGCAATAGGCTGACTCTGCAAACCGCTTAGAGAGGGCTGTAAAGCACTATAAAGTCTATTCTATTGCTGTATGCTGACTATCTCAAAAGCTGCTCTGTTCTTAGCAACTTGACATTCTGTTGAAAAGGTCAGAAACAGTTTGGTTAAATGATCTTTGAAAATTAGCTTGTTGGATCTTCTCTGATGTCTTTCATGTGCTGAACCCATTTATCTTAAGGCAGCCCAATGCTCTTCCCAATTCTCCTGTTTAAAATTGAAAGATTTCCTTACAAGTTTATACTCTTCCTTGAGTAGATGCCTATGATGGCTATACTTACCTAGCTAGATTGGAGGTACTACTATATAGGTAGCTCTTGAGTTATGATGTCACGTATCTGCATCATTTAGCGTCAGCAATCCTTTTCTGCGCCTG
The DNA here is from genome assembly GCF_049901735.1 of Notechis scutatus. Taxonomy (NCBI): domain Eukaryota; kingdom Metazoa; phylum Chordata; class Lepidosauria; order Squamata; family Elapidae; genus Notechis; species Notechis scutatus. The sequence goes on from NC_142009.1 coordinate 44,197,177, forward strand.
CCATGCTACTGCACGGTTGTCAAAATCAATCATGTCACATGACATATTGTGAAATATCGTATTGCCTTTGCAGAGCTGGGATGGCATGGCTTGCATATGATGCATCTTAGTCTACGGGCTGCCAGTTTTACACCCCTGTGTTACTATATTCTGTAAAGTGGCACTGCAGTAATTTTTTTTAGTGACTTTTCATCCAGAAGGCATTCAGTCACATCAACTGTACAAGACTTAATCAGTTCCTCAGTTATTGTGTATGCTTCTCCAGCCAATGCAAAATGATAACTTACCCTATAAAATGCTTCAGTGAGTTTTTCATTTCTGGTTTGAAAAGCTGTAAAAAAAATTGTTGGCTTCTGAAAAGCTCATTACATCTACTTTTAAAATACTTGATTTCTTTGTCTTTAACTCCACAAGTTTGGTCTGAAATGATAGTACTATTTGACTGGCACTGTAATACTTTTAAGAAATGTTCTGTTGCATAACAATGAATTGTTAGCGTCTTTACAGCTCAGGGAGAGATAGTTTTTATCATATTTTTGTTTCTCATTTGCATTTTTCCCAGTTTCTGTCAAATAGATTGCTTCCTTCTATGAGTCAGAGAACTCTGCAATATGTCAGTTTCATTTTTCCCCCAGCATCTTTAGACATAAAAGACATAGACATAGATGATGCAGGTGTGGGTTAAGAAGCACGTTATATAATCTCTTTGCTTTAAGCCAAGTTCATCCTTAAGTATATGAAAAATAGATACATTTTATTTTATAAAATATTAAATTTTAAAACAATATTAACTTGAAATGTAATGTAAACATCTAGATTTTTTAAAAAATATTACAAATAGGATAACAAAGTACTTCTTGTATTTCTGAATAAGCACAGGAAAGTTTTCGGATTTCAAAGTAACATTGATTGGATGATAATGATATTACGAAGATATAACCAAAGTTATAACCAAAGACAGCTGGAAAAAACACAATAGAAGTGCTAAGATGAACTGAATTAATTTCTGAAAACACATTTTTCTTTAAATGTGTAGCTTAGAAGAATATAAAAATACAAGATTACATAAGCACACACATTCCATTACCATCACATGATGGCAAGACATGTATTTAGTCTCTTGAAAACTCCCCTGTACATTTGTGAGAGAGTGATAGTGAAAAAGGCTAATAACGTCTTGGGGAGTTCTAGGGGTCTGGAGAGCACATTTTGAGAACCACTGCTGTAAAACGTCAAACAGTTAAGCGTCATCTCTTTTCTGCATCAACTAAGTACCATCGTGATAGTTTTGTTTTTATCACATATACAAATTGAATTAAAACCCCTGCAGAGTGTTTAAGGACACAAATATTGGTGCCTGACTCAGTCATCCCAAAGGTGCTTTTTCAAGAGGCAACTGGACTTTCTTGTTTTTCTTTGAAGATGTTTCGCTTCTCATCCAAGAAGCTTCTGCTCTGAAGTCCTTGTACTATTTGGCCATCTAATTTCTGCAAGTGATAAACCACCTACAAAAGTTCAAAAGCAACACAGGTGAAAAACAATCTATATAATCATCTCAGTGAAAAGAGTTAAAAAAAAATGATGCTTTGAAACTTCTTGGAATACTAGCAGACATGATCTCCAGGTCTTCTTGGAGCTTTGGCATTGCAGAAAGACTGGGTCCTTCATATATTCCATCATAAGCACCTCAATAGAAGATGTGCACAAGTGTCTTTCCAGCTAATTGAAGAGAAAGGAGAGGGCCTTATTCATCATAGGCAGATAGTATCATTTCATATTAATACTGGCTCTATACCTGTGCTTCGTTACAAAACTATATGATCGGGCTTAGTTTTTTGGGAGAAAAATAAGGGGGGGAAATTGTGCTTCTGCCTACCAGCATCCATCGGTATTCATCTGGCTAGTGTCCTGTCAGTGTGAGAGTTGAGGGCTGTTTGGAAACTGAAACATGGAAACTGAAACAGTATTTGCTGTGTGAGCAAGAAGACAGCAAGGAGCCTGGGCGTGGCTTAGCTCAACTGTTCTGTACTAAAGCTGCCTGATGCTCTGAAACTGAAACACCTCCTCTGCTTGTGTTTTGCATTTAGAACAGATTTCTTTTCAGGTGGGGAGGGGGAGTAGAACTCCTTAGCCTCAGAGTGTGTTAATAATAATATACGAAATACTAATGCTCTGATGGTCATTTCGGAAAATCCTTTCTTAGTGAGCATCTAGAAGGCAAGAAGAACATAAGTGCCAAATTTCAAGTTTGTAGGCTTTACGGTTCTGGAGATTTTGTGATGATGCATAGATAGAAGATAGAGAAGGGCATACTCAATACTTGTACATGTGTATTTTGTAATGCCTGTGCTGGCTTTATCTTATATATGGTACAGATTGCTTCTCCTTTTTTGGGCTGGAAGCATAGCATTACCAAAGTTTCTTCCTGCCCACCCAATACGTTTTCCTAACCAGCTATTTTCTGTGAAGGGGGTGGAATGAAACTCAACCAATTTTAATTGAAACCCAATGGCTGCTGTTAAATAAGCAGAAATCCCCTCAGACTTGAGTAGGGAGACATCTGGCTTCAGTTGCAGAAAGCAATAGCTCTGTTGCTTTTTCACATAAGTGCTATTCACAGTTTCCATAATCATCTGACAAGAATATAGATTTCACCTGTGTAAAAAGAGTGATTTTAATTATTTCTCAGTTGTGAATTTAAATTCTCAGCTTATGAGCTTTTTGTTCCCAGCTGAACATAATTGCTAACATAATGAAGAAATTGCTGTATATTCCAAGTGCCTCACAACCAAATCTAAAATTAATTAGTGAATCTTGCTATGCATGTGGAATCCCTAAATTGCATCAATGCCTCTGAGGATGGAATTCTTGTCCAGTTGACAGATTCTGTTCCAGTAGTTTTGCTAAACAGAATATGTGTTCCAATATTTATGATGCAGCATTTTTGCAACATGATTTTCAACAAAGGCACATTTTTGACTATTTTGTTCTCAGAATTATAAATGATGAATATAAAATTTGGACTTACCTTGTGATCTATTTTGTGTGCAATCAAGTCAACGTTGACTCTTAGTGATCACATATATTTTCTCCATTTGTCAATCATTTTGTATTTCCTATTGGTGCAGTTTTCTTGGTCAAAATACAGGAATTGCTTTTTAGTGCCTTCTCACACGCAGTATGAATTGATGTCTTTGCTCTGATGATCCTCCATTTTCCTATGCGGTTGACCTGGTAACTTGGTTACGTTTAGTGTTGCTGGTTTTATCTCAGCTCATATTTTTTTTAATTTATTGTTTTGCTACTGATGTTTTTAATCTTGTTTTTATTCCCTGTTAACCAACCAGAGTCATGTGTTTGAGATGAGCAGCCATATGAAATGATGAACAAACAAATGAACAAATGAATTAATAAATAAATGAATTAATAATAAATCTTTGCTGTCCCAAATAAATGCCTGTTTGCTTTAGCTCCATAGTTAGCATGACCTTCACGCCTTGAGTGTCCCTGCTGGCAATATATACTCTTGGCATACATTCCTGACTTCCTTTCCTCATCCCCCACAAGAACACCATCACAATGAGGCAGCATAGTTGGGGGCAGGGTGTTGCCTGGTTTATGGCTTGGTGCATTGTATAAACCCAAATAAAAGTTGCTTTTATTCAGTTAACCATGCATTAGTTATTCAGCCGACCTAGCCATAAGGCTAACCAAAATTTCACCCTTCAAGGCAATATCTGGAAGAATTTTCTATAAAGTAATACAACCATTACATCAAACGAAGATTTAGTATATGGCTCATCTTTTTCCCAAGTAACAGTTCCTTCCCTTTTTTCCTGCTTATACACTTGAGCAAAATACCAGACTTGCCTTCAGCCAAGAAGAAAGAAGATGCAGGAGCCACAGAAGGATTATTTTAACGTTCAGCAATGTAAAAAGTACTTTAGCAATAAAATGATATGCTTCTTAACTGCATCATATGATTTCTTTCCTACAGGAGGATCTAATAAAACAGCAGGTGCATGTGGAAAATTTTTATTAAAAAATTGAAAATCATTGGCCATTTTATCCTTTCTTAGAAAATAATGAGCCTCATTGGATATATAGAAAGTATTATTTAAAGAGTAATGTTTTCAGTATGGAAAAAAGATCATATTTAAATTTCATAACTACCACTTGACTCCCTTACTAGCATTTTCAATATTATCAGCATAGAATTAAATTGATTCGAGTTAGTAGGACAAAAAGGCATATTGCAGAAATTATCTTAATTGAGGGAGATACAAAGTTTTCATGCTGCAGGAGTAAAAAAAAAAACATTTCCATAATCAGCAGAAATAGAAGTGCTCCTTAAAGCACTTCAGAATAAAACTTTGCCAGGATGGTAGTTTATATTGTGACAGATAGTTAATGAATTTTACAGTATCACAGGTTCTTAAAAATATTGTATTTATTATAAGGAACATTAAAAAGCAAAATTATTTTTTGAAATTATCAGCAACAAAACAAATTATAGTTCAATCTGGAAGCATGCTTAATGTTTTCCATGAAATCCAAATTTTGGACTTCATGGAAATCATAATTTATAAATTAATATAACCAGAGAAAAAATAAATAAAGGGAGTTTATTATTATTTTTGGCAGATTATCCTGACTGATGAATCCATCTAAAAAGCACCCCTTTAGAGACTGGTGGTGATAGAATATTAAAATCTAATGTTGAAGTACAGTAATAAATAGATAATAATACAATCTTGCGTAGATAAGTCAAAGCTATGGTTAGTAAATAAATCAAGCAATAAAGGACACAAATTTTTTACGAATTAAGCTTCTTCCTCTTTTATAGGGCTATGTCCATCTGGGATAACAACCTCCAGATTACCACAACATGCAGTGTAGTGGGTGCCTGGCTTGGAGCATTTCCTATTCCACTGGATTGGGACCGTCCATGGCAGGTTGGTTGCTCTTTTTTATATAAATTACGTAAAATTGATCAGACCAGCTCCATCCAGTCCCATATTTAGTTTGTAATTACCTGGCCAACTCCCTTGTAAAAGCGTATAAGCAAAGTACTAAGGGTCTTTTCAGTATTTTTTATTCATAGATTGGTGATCTTTAATTGTAATTCCATTGTAAAGACTGTTAGAATATTTTCTCTAATAAGCTAGAAGTGGATGAAGCTACTTCCTCAATGTGAGTTCATGGTTGTCAGAATACTTTCAGATGGTACTCAGTGAAAACAAGGTTGCTATTGTACAGTTAACGACATTTCTCAAGTTCAAGGAGTAGCCAGTCAGCATCCGGCCCATTAATGTCATGGAGGCCCTACACTTATGCCATCTGAGTACGTGGCCTGTGGTGTGCTGCTACCTTCCATTAAAAGCACTTAACAAAATGCATTTGAAATGGCTATTGGCTTCAGATTGATCTGTGAAACAGCCTTAGCTGAGCCACCCTGTGCCGAAAACATGTTTTGTAGTTTTCCAACAAGCCCTGAAGCATTTTGCTGCTTGTAGGGAAAATGAGAAGCTGGCAGGATTGCAGGACAACTGTACATTCATCTGCCAACATTATTGTTGAGGAAGGGAGGAGAGAATAAAGTGATCTGCTAATAGTGTAAAGTGGATTAAAATGTTCTCAAAACAGATATACGCACAACTAGAGGATAACGGTATTTGGCATTCTGAATCTTGCTAGATTGAACAGAATATCTGATGTAAATGAATGTAGTCCAGTTTTAATTACTATTCTCCTACTGTTTTCGCCTCAGATTAAATGCAAATTAACTTGCTATATAATTCAGGAATAATAATGGAAATTTGGGAGATTGGTTTCTCCCTCTTTAAAAAAAAGAAGCATACATCTAATTATATTCCCACATGTTTTTACACTAGATAGATCTATCATAAATAACATGTATCAAAATGTAAATCAAATTGAGGACAAGCCCTCCCAAACTTAAGATATTAAAGGGGTGCGCCAGAGTCTAATTTCCAAACATGCCACAGCTATAGGAGGGAGGGGAGAATCCCAAGAAACAGGATGAGGTAGAGTTCTCTTAAGGAGCAAGGTTACCCGTCTCCTCCATTTTCAGAGGAAGACTTTAAAATCTGCCTTCACCATCTTTGTGTACCCAGCTCAGAGCTAATCTCCCACCAGCAGAATGCTTGATGGGAAGAGGACTCTGTTGAGCAAGGGTCTTTGAACAGACTTACAGAGATATATCACTTTTCATGCATTAGAGCTAAATTTGTGGATGAAACAGGTTTTAGTTCATTAAATCTACGTAATGATACCTTATGAAGCCTCTAGGTTCTTCGAAGTTTTAGAAAGCATCCTGTCAGCAATATTTTGTTTTACCATAATTTCTCCATTAGAAATGGCTAGGCACATAGCAACACATGTAATTATAGGTGTGGTACAAATTGGCACATCTTTCAAATTCACTACCAGGCTTTATCACCCTCTTAATAAGGGACATTGAATGAAAGTGTGTGTATGTTCACATATACTAATGTACAACAGTGGTGGATATCTGTAGGTCAGGTGTAGGATGAGAGTGAAGATTCATTCTTCAAGCTTGTGGGTTGGTTTCTGAATGTTTCATTACCAGGCGAGGTAACATCTTTAGCGGAGTTTAGGGGATAAACTAAACTCTGCTGAAGAAGTTACCTAGCCTGGTAATGAAACGTTCGGAAATGAAACCCATAAGCTTGGAGAATGAATCTTCACCCTCATACGTTAATGTTGCAAAAGCAATTTATCAATGAGCCTTTACCTCAAAACTATAAATTGTATCAAGATGAATCACCAGGATTGTGCTGGAGAAACAAGGCTCAAGAAATAATCAGCTGGAACATTTATATTGTTTTAAGAACAATTTTTTTCTTTTTTTTGAAAGAAAATTGACTTATAGGAAAAGGAATAATTTTACAAATGAAACGTCTAGCATTGCAATACAGAAACTTACAAGACCTATACAGAGGAGTTCACATACTTTGTGCTTCCTCTTGGCATTGGTTATAAAGGAAGACAAAATGATCCTCTTGATACGCACTTTTGAGAGCTTCTGAAACCTTGAAAACTGCAGCTCCTGGATTATATCATAATATGTTTATATTCAAGTAACCCTTTTCTAGTTCTATGGATTTGCCTTAGGCTGATGCAAAATTAAAAGTCTGTTACATTTTTTTGCCTCCGCTTATTTCGAGATCATATCAGTCCTTTAAAACCATTTCTGCAATATCCACAAGAGAAATTGCGAACTCTGTAGCTCTTACAATGCCTCTAACATCTTTAATAAAGAAAATGTGTGGGAGAATGGAAAAATGATGACTGCACAGTATGAGAAGCAGAAGAATGCTTACAGAGGGAGTGAGTTATTTTTGTAGTCCTAGTTTGGAAAACGATTTTCGTAGCAGAGGGATTTGGCATGATAGTTTTTTAAAAAAAGAGTTGGAATAACAACTTTTGGAGTTAATCCAAAATTAATTCCCATGCAATTTGTCTGTAGTGGTAGTGCTAACCTGTAAATCAGTACATATTTAGGGCAGCCTTGTATTCTAAGTGATGGAAAATGAGACACTATGCACCCCTCTTCTTCCTGACCTAAAGGGGGGGGGGGAATAATACCCTGAGCCAAAATCAGCTCGTTTCCAATTTAACTAGGCTTTGGTTCCCCAAAGAATCCTGGTTATGCAAGGAATAAGAAACAGCCTTTAGCAGTATTAATCGCATTAAGTCTGATCTTGTGAACCTATTTGCCTTAGCTCCTTTCTGAGTTGTGTTAGGAAATCTGATCTGTACCTTTATGATAGACTTCTGAGAAGGAAGCTGTAATCAAGGAGATAGCTAGGAACATAGCAAAACAATTACCTTTTTAACAGTAGTTGATCAGATTCAAATATGTTGGACATAAGCGGAATGAATGTTACAGGTTTTGCATACAAAGACTAATACACAATTGCCTAGATTATTTTTATTATTGTTTAATGTCTGGTTAATTCCTGAAGAGATTGAATTTATTTCGAAAGAAAATGTCCGTTAAAAATTCAGCCTTCACCAGACGAAATAACGCAGTATGTTAGTACACTATTTAACATTCTGCAGAAAATATACAATGCCATGTTACTGAACATGAATAAGCAAATCTTTGGTTTGAAAAAGCAGGCTTGACAAATTGAAATGGTGACCTTTCTCAGGCTGTAAATAAAAGGCCAAGGCAAGGTCAGTAAGAGTCCCTAAGGCACCTCATGAACATACTATTATTTTAACTGCTCTTCTGAAAACCTCCAAATAATGCTATATATAACATTAAATGCACATTTAGTGATATGAAGATTAAGCACAAAAGATCAAATCAAAACAGATTACAAAAACAAAGGAGCTGGCTTGATGTATCCCAGGTAGTCCTTGACTTACCACCATTCGTTTAGCAACTGTTCAAAGTTACGAGCACTGAAAAAAAGTGACTTACAAGCAGTCCTCACACTTATGACTATTGCAGCATCCCAAGTCATATGATTGTGATTCGGGCATTTGGCAACCGTCATGTATTTACAGTGGTTGCAGTGGTCTGGAGTCATGTGCTGATTGTTTGTGACCTTCCCCGGTGACTTTCAACAAGCAAAGTCAATAGGGAAGTCAGCAGGGAAGGTTGCAAATTATGATACCTTGCTTAACAACCACGGTAAAAAAAAAAAAAAAAAGAGTTTTAAAATTGGGTGCAGTCCCTATTTACTGAACAATCATACCACTTAACGAGGAATTTCCTTGTCCCAATTGTGGTTGTAAATTGAGGACTACCTGCGGAATATGATGGAAAATTTAACAGCCAGGAGAACATATGGAATAAGTTGACTCTTTTTTCCTGCCTGTTCTTTTCAAAACTGAAATAGTTTCATCAACCTGGACCCCTCCTCTCCCCCAGGTAGAATAGGACGATATCTCAAATATCTGTCAACTGGCTTTCCAAAACAACAGTAAGGAAAGATATTCTAGAATTTGTTGGTATGCGTGCATATTGCAAGTTGGAGGAGACAGGAGCTAAATGCCACCCACACACAGACTGTTTTGCATTATATTGCCTGGATTACATTTCATTTGTAGTCCAGGAGATGAATAAAGAAGATGATGAAGGACAAAGGATTGTAAATTGTGCCTTTTAGAAGGGTTAAGGAAGTACAGTGTGTACCTGTACCTTAGCATAGCAAAAGGCACTGTAAAGATGGCCTGGACCTACAGCATTCTACAAAAGAGGACAGATAAATTGCAGCGTAGTGTTTTTCTTCATTTGAATTAAAAGATGACCTCTGTTGTACTATTTGAACAAACAGGTTTTGGAACTGAAGTCAATTCATTAATCAAATAATTTAATCGTTAATTTTTCCTAAATGTTTAAAAGTCTTTATCTAAATAAACCATTGGTATTAAGAAAGTTAAAAGTTCATGGATTTGGATAGCAGTTCTCTGGTTTGTCTAACTGGGCATTGCCTTATACATATATAAAATAAATTCTAGTAAATAGTTGTCTGTATGAACTCCCAAGCAGGTAGATCAGTTTTCAAGCTTGGATGTACAATTCTTTGGATGTACTTCATTGCAAGAGCCAAATCCCTAATCACAATGGTCGAGAACCATGGGAATTGTTGTCCTAAGAGATTTAATCATAGAGTATTACATGAAAATAGCTGAAAGAATGTACTAAGGCAGGAGGGGTGATCAAACTTGTGGCCTGCAGGCTGGATGGATCACGCGCTGGCCATGCCCATCCCCGTTTTTGCAGGGAGGGGGGGAGTCGTGATACGTCATGTGACAATGCGACGCCACGAGTTTGACATCCCTGTACCAAGGGGTCCCACTGACATCGGGATGATAGTTGAAAATATCTGTGCATACTTTTAATACCATAGAAATGGTATGGATCGCTGCATATCGTCCATATTAAGAACATACAGTGATAACGTTAGGATTGGAGCAGATAACTGTGATTGCTGCAATGTTATATCTGCAACTCCAAAAGTGAGAGCAAAACATTCCCTGTTCAGATTATTTATACTACATGCAATGGCTGTGTGTGCAGGAGCTGTGTCTTTGCACAAAGTTGGGTTTTGGCCACAAGGTCATCATTCTAAGAATCATTTTAGAGTAGCTAGCTTAGAGCAGAATGTGAATCATGCCAAGGAAGGCTATTGTGCCAGCAGTTTGCATCCATAGGTTGAGAATCCCTTTGCTAAGAGAGTCGGCAAACTCAGCAGAGTGGAAATAAATGTAGGCTTGTTTAAGAAAGATGTAGCCCTGTTCAGTGACTCTCATGTTTTGTGTGTGTGTGTGTGTATGTGTGTATGTAGGATGGGATGGGCAAACCCTTCCTTCATTATTCTCATATATGAAGGGTAGCTGTACAGCAAGACTTCTCCCTGGGTTACAGAATCTTTGAACAATTGATTTCAATGTGGAGGAAGCAACCAGAGCAAGAAGGAAGAGTTGAACTACTAGACATTCCTCTTTTTTCTCACATGTAGAGCTCAGGCAAAAGAGCTGTGAGCGAATGCCACTTAATGTGCTTTCATGTTATCTACATTTCTGCAAATACTCCTATCTGCAATTAATTTTATTTTTTATAACAAAACAAGTAGCTTGCTTGAGACTAATGTCCTTTCAAATATTCACTGAAATGTTTTTATATTTATAGCTTGTAAATTTCAAATCTGAAAGCTCCTTAATAAACTCACACCATTTTTAAAATTTATACCATTTTCAAAATGCTTTAACAATGAATTTGCAGCTGCAGGAGACATATTCATAATTATAAAAATGTAGTCCTGTTAAACCTCAACTCATCCATTCCTTCTGTGCCAGCAATCCTTTCTTGCTGTCATTACTGAGCAGCAAAAATGAAAGAGGAAAGCGCCTCCTTAGAGTTATGTATAAAAATTCTCTTTTTATAATTCCACCTATTGTTAAGCATCAAATATTTCCTGTCTTGCCCAAATAAATCCAGCTTGGACTGGATTTCACTTCAAGAGAGAAAAATGATCAAAATGATGCCGTGTCTAATTAAGGAACTCAATTGATTGCATGTCCAGTGGAATTTAAAGCAGCATTCATTTGCAATGCATTCATTTTTATTACACGGACATTTAGTGAGTTAATCAGTAAAACCAATCAAAACTGTTTTATTGCTAAAATGGTACCTTGCATAATTGACCAACTTTTTAATCTTATTTGTGTGTGTGTGTGTGTGTAATACACACACACAATTTAGGAAGCAAGCCCTATCTTGGAAGAAGCATTTTTTTTTTCGCACTCTGAAACATTCTCTAGGTTATGCTATGATTTTTTTAAAATAACAAGTAGGTTTTTTCTCTGTAAAGTTATTTTGTTTTATTCAGACTCTATTTCAGTTTATCATTTAGCTGGCTTGCTTAATTATGTCTCTGACTATAGCCTGAGTTCTTACATACTGTAAAAAGTAGAATAGTATCCTTATTTTGTTATGGGTGGGTCTGGCTAGCTACTTCTGATTTCACCCATCACAAACAGATCTTGGAGTATAGTTTTAAGGCTTAAATTCAGTTAGTGTTACACAAATGGGGGATTTTGCTGCTATGTTTATATCTTCAGCTGTGTAATACTGAGTAGGGAATTCCACATAAATAATCTGACACTGCTCCCAGGATTTTCATCCTTAAATGTTTCAAATCTTGACAAAACTCCGAGAAATATTGAGATATTAACTGCAGCTCCACATTATCTACCCAACTTGGAATTCTAAATGTACGTATAACACACAAGCAGCAATAATTTAGGAATTCATTGATGCCAATTAAATTCGAGAACAACACCTAGAGGTAGGAAGAGTTAAAAAAGAGAGATCAACTGTTTTAATGATGGCTGGATCTAGTTCCAACCATGGGGCCATTCCCTGAACCAACTTCTGCTCAGATTTCTCTTGGTGGTATAATGGAGGCATTTTGGTATAGATCCCAGTTTCATTCCCCAAATATTGTGGACCATAAGCAGCTTCAAAAAACTGCAGGTAAAGCAGTGAATTGGGAAAGACCAGCAGTTCTTCCATTTTATTACAGGGATTCTTCTGTTGGATCAGAAGTCACCAATGATAGAGAACCTTCTATCCACAGAAGATAGATGGTCAGATCTAATTCAATATGCTTTCTAGCATGATAGCAGAACTCTGTCTTCAAATATTCATTGTCACTGCACAAAGCAGTCATTATGATGTGTGCCCCTGCCCTTCCCTTTGATGTCTCCTTTAATATGTTTCGTTCTGTTGTGCTTCAATATTAAATCTGTTAACCAGCTACCTAGGACTGAAAGAATGCAGTAGGGAAGGGAGAAGGAGCAGCTTAAAAAAACAAATAGCAAGTTAACTGGAAAATAAGAACACATCAACTGCTCTGATCACAGATACACCACATATTTCTTACCTGGTTCTGATCAAGCATCATATGTAATAGCCACCAGCTAGTTACACTTTAATGCACAGGAGTTTAAAAACTGTACAATTGTTCATATTCCCAACACATGCTTGATGGCTATTACCCTCCCCCCCCCCCACCATTCTGGATAAAAGCACATCAAGCTTGGCAAAGTATTCTGTACCCCGTTTTGATGCCTTTCAGTTATACCAAAAACTTGTGCTCATTGAAGTTCATATTTTTCTTCTTCTAATGCAGCATTTTCTTCTTTCAGGTGTGGCCCATTTCCTGTTCACTCGGAGCCACCTTTGGCTACATGGCCGGTCTCCTTATTGCATCTTTGTGGATATATTCGAATAGGAAGCATCTTACATACAAAAGCAGATAACTGGCGCAAGGAGGAAAGGCATTTTGATTGTGAGATTCCATGAAGATTGCACAGGGCTATGGTCAAAGCAAAAGGCTTTCCAAATCTTTTCAGAGCATTGTTGGGCTTTACTCTTCTTTTTTTTTTTTTACAGCATGGTCAACATGCACTGGTAATGTGATCATACATTTGTTGTATATCCTAAACTACATTACCCCTGAGAGATTGTACATTCCTTCCCATATGAATAAAATCTTCACAGTAGATGGTGCTTACTTCTTCACATATTTGTGGTTTGCTCCCTCTCATTCTGGGTTTCACCAAATGCCAGTTCCTAAAATCCGCTTCCCTGTCAATCAGTGGATTTCTTAATAAGGTGTTGCTGTCTTGAAGTGTATATTTGCACATGTCACAAGTTTCACAGTACATGTGGCTATTGTCCCAGCAGCTCTCATGTGATCAGGCAGCAATTAATGCATCTTGAACCTATTCTCTTTTTCATTGTGTGTTTCTTTGGAGTTAGAATGGCTATAATGGCTTCATCAAAAACAGTCTTCAATCCTTTCTGCGTTAAAGCTGAGCATTCCACATAGCAATAGGCTCCTATCTGTCAAGAAAACAAATGCATTTAATAGCTACATAGACAGTGGGCATCTTCCCTAAACTCTATTAGTGAACTCAAGGGGCTTTCATTTTTATTGAAACATCAATGTTTGGTTTTTGATTTGTCTTTACCCTGAGAAAAACATTCTAGCACTCTACTTTCCAGAAAAAGAAGTTTGTCTTTTGATGACAGATTTAGAATTCTTTTCATTACATTCAGGATTTGGGGGAAAAAAACCATTAAATACACTGGACTTTTCAGTTTGTTTTACTTTTGGCAGTATATTTGTATCTGAGTCACTTTAGGAAGAGGTTAAGCAAATGAAGTGTACTAATATTTAATGCACAAACAGGGATTACCATATTTCAGACAAATTTCTATGGCTAAATACATTATCACACCTGATATTAATATTATACTTTGGAGACTTAAAAAAATTCAGATGATTATTTTAATTTTCTCAAATGTATTCTCACTGTGTTCCGCTGTCTTATATTGAAATAGGTTATCTTTCAATTATTGAAAAATACTAAATGAACTCTTACTTAGCATTTAATACTATATATTATTCACAAAAAAATAGCTGTATTAACAGATAAGATTATATATGCTTAATTCTTACACAGCTGCCTTTAAATGTAGTATAAAAGTCTGCATTCTTGCTGGTCCTTCTCACTGAAAAAAAGGAAATATGAAAATACTTGCTCATTGTTTTCAGTGGCACTGGTCCATTTGAAAAACAGAGAAATGCTAGAAGTTTATTCTCTGAGATTGTGGGCATAGTTAGAATTTTGGGAGCACATGCTGCCCATGCCAAACAGTACTGGCAGCTGGAAATGCAGGAAGTCTGCAAAGAAGTCACATATGGAGGAAAATGTGGAGCAACGCAGTATTAAATTTTAGGGATAATGTAAGAAAAATGAAGCATGTGCAGAAAAATCGGTGTTTGTAATTCGTTTAAATGCAAATCCTCCACAACAGCTTCCTTATGGCCCTTGTCGTCTGCAGTTATCAATGTGATGTGTAGCATAACATATCAGGAGGGCATTAGGTTAGGGAAGTATTGTGGTTATACAGTTTATCTGGAAATAATTGAACTAAAGGGCAATTGTTTCCCTTTTTCTTTGACTGATCTTTTTTCATTGAAAAGGCTATACTAATGTCTGCTGGTTTTATATTTTTATTTACTTGTTAGAGTTATGTCCTCTATGAGGGTGAAGGGTGTTCTCCAAGCTTGTGGGTTGGTTTCCGGACATTTTGTTATGTCCTCTATATCCAAGGATTCAAAGGGATTTACATGGAGATACACTTTCTTGTTGCCATGAAACAGCAACTTTCAAAGTACAGGTAGTCCTTGAGTTATGATGGCATTCCTGACAGCCATTGCAACCTTAAGATGTTTGGGTTGTTAAGTGGGGTGGGTGGGTGGGAATGTGCCACGTGGTGGTCCAGGTGAGGCGTGCTGGGTAGGGGGGTGCACAACGTAGTGGATAGGAGCTATGATGTGTGGATGCGCTATGGAGTGCAAGTTCCGTAGGATTTTGTACTCTTTAGTGGGCTCCTCAGGAGAAAAAGCAGCAGGAGTAACTTTACTGAGGTGACATGCAACCTTACCTGGCAGCTTCCACATTGACTTTGCTTGTGGGAAGATGACAGGGAAGGTTGCAAATGACAATCACATGACATGGCACACTGTGACAGCTGGGCACCTGAGCATCTGGATTGCAGTCACATGACCACAGGAATGCTGCAACAAACGGAACTTCGAGGACTGGTTATAAGCCGATTTCTTCAGCACCACTGTAACATTGAGCAGTTGCTGAATGAATAGATTTAAGTCAAGGATTACCTGTACATTGGGCTGATCCTGCAAGTCTTTTCATACAGAAAGATAAAATAAGGGTAAGGGAAATATAATATACATATAGTAATACCAAGAAGATTTGAACTCTTAAATCTCCAGCTTACCTCTTTTGCTAATTTAACGCCCTGCTCCATACATATTGGTTTTTCTTTCATGTCATTTAGCCTTGCTAATGTTTTAGGATCATCACGAAGATCGATCTGTTAGGAAAGTTACAGAAGACATGTACACTTCCTTCTACATGTTACAAATCAAATTTGACATCACAGACTTTATCAAAAAAGGAAAATACAAGGTAGCCTGCTGATGTCTCACACAGCACCCTGGGGTTTAAATTAGAACTTGGTGAGATTTAATCACACTAACTCAGGCTGATCCAATCTATAACCTTTGCTTTAACTGGAATCTCAAGCCTATTTCCGTAAGGTACATTCTGGTTCAAATGAACTGTGCAAATTAAAAGGCCCTATGGCATTTCCACAGAATGCCCTCAAAAGGCATTTCCCCAAAATTTTAGCCCGGCATACAAGAAGATTAAGCTCAGATTAAGTCAATAATTTGAATATGAGAGGCAGGGATTCTTTTATCTTCCTACTTATTTTCTTCTGTTTATTCTGAGACCAGAAATCAATTAAGGAAAATGTTTGGAGCAAATGTGCAGAAGAAAATTGGTAGCTGAAAGAAAGGCTAAATGTTCCCCAGCCCATTTGTAGTTATATATTTGTTCATTGATTTATTTCACTTAGGCACCACCAACTACGGAAAACATATGTACAAATTACATTTTTTAAAAAGTAAGCAATGTCAATTCCAGCCAAAGGCACAACACACATATCATGCACCTACAGCAAGAGTCTTCATCCATCTCAGTCAGAACCTGAGAAAACAGCCAGATTTTCAAGGTCTCCAGAACATCATTTTGAGGGAGAGCCTGGAAGTGTCTCTGCATGACTACTGGTAAACTGGTGCTTGTGAAAGTATTATTTCATACACACAAATACTCTTTGTATCTTCAGAATAAATTACGGACCTTGTGGTTTCAAGGATTCATGTGTTGAGAGCCAAGCCAATTTATTTCTGGCTCAACTGTGGCATATTCAAAGCCATAGTAAAACTTGCCCTTTAAAATTGCTGCAGTTCTATGGAGCTAGCTTGTTTCTATATTTGTGAGCTCCCTACTACTGATTCAAGCAGGTCTTTCAAGGTAAGAGTGAGCTGATGGCTTTGCAGCCAACTCATTCATAGAAATCATTTAGATCAGGGGTATCAAACTCATGTCATCACGGCAGTGTCACGTGACATGTCGGGGCTCCGCCCCCACATTAAACTGGAAATGGGCGTGGCCAGCGCATGATGCATCTGGCCCACGGACCGGGAGTTTGACAGCCCTGATTTAGATATATTGCACAGAGAAAAATGGATAGGTGGGGATGAGGAATACAAGCGATTTTAAATTTCCTTGGTGCAGAAAAGGAATTCGGGGATTTCCAGCTTTCTAGCATCAATGGCAGGGCAGTAAATACATGAAAATATTTGCTCATTGTTTTCAGTGCATGAAGTCTACCTGATTTTCAGGAATTAAGAGAATAGGATTACCGATGATATGCCCACTGCATGTAGCTCTATCTTGAAATTCAGAATTAATTTTATGATTAACTTTTCAAGATGGAAAAAAGACGGAAATGATAAGATACATAAGTTGCAAATAAAAACTAGGAGAAAAAAGCAGGGTCTGAAATCATATATGGGGGTTGATTGAAAAGGAGGGTGGTACATTCTTACCAACAGAGTACCCCCACATTTCTATTTGGAAAACCAATGTTGGGCACTGAGCCACAGACTGCCAGTGTCACATGGGTAAAAATGGGCGAACCAATTCTTCTCACCCAGAGGATACAGAGAGATGTGTATCTATGTATCTATCAGCCACAAGACTCTTCATTCCATTCAACTGCAGCATGTGATACCCATGCTTGTCTGAATCAGCTGTCAGGATCCTATAATTGCTGCTTTATTGTTTATGAGCAAGCACCCTTTTGGTTCACAGGCAGAGCACATCAAAACACAGAGCTTTGCTTTCAATTTAAATGCTGAAAGAAGTTTTAAAAATCCATAAAGAGGACAAAAGGAATGGAGGTATTCTGAAAGGACTTGGTTCCCAGGTATTCTGATAGGACTTGGTTCCCTAACAAGAGCAACAAAAGCAGATTAAGATGCAGTTTTGTTTTCTCTCTTCAGTGGGAGGGTTCCATAGTTCATCTTTCAAGGTCTGTTTACAACTAATGGTGTTAATCACAGAAGGACTAGAGGGCTCCCAGTTGTCCCTTCTGGCTCTAAAATTAGATTGCTTTGGATGCATTTCTTGTAATTTTAGTTGCAAACTAGAAATGGAAGCCTACATGCTTGGATAGTGCAAGGGGTGAGGAAACTGTTGCTTGATCTGGAAAGAGGGAGAAGCTACATTTATGTTACAAAGAGGAAATTATAGGTGTTTAGACTTCTTCTGAATTGTAAGTGCCAAAGATTTCATGGGAAAGGATGGATTTGAAAAGAATGTTCAGGGGAAAAGAAAAGTGGCACTATACTGAGAAGGGCATTGTGACACAAGAAAAAAATTAGAAAGGGCACAGCCCAGAAGAACTTAGGAATCTGTTTGAGAGCTGATAGTAGTAGAGTTAGAGAGGTAAAGAACACAGGAAAGAACATGTCAGTAATTTTTAAAGGTTCTGATAACATTTCAAAGGCAAAAATGAGCAATGCATGTACTTTTGTAAAGGAAGAAGAAAATATCTTGCTACTTTGGATGGATGGATGGACAGGCAGGCAGAGATAGAGATAGATAAATAGACAGAGAGACAGATATTTTGAGCCACATACCTGGGTTCCAACCAATAAATAAGGTACATTTGGTGCATATTCTTTAAGTTCTGGTACCCATTCCTCCTTCACATTCTGGAAAGAAGCCGGATTTACCACAGAGAAACAGATGAGGAAAACATCAGTCATGGGGTATGACAACGGTCTGAGGCGATCATAGTCTTCCTGAAGACAGACAGATATATTATTACTTTTCACTAAAATCTTGCATTTTGATCACAGTCATTTCTAATGGATACACATGTTGGTGTTTTTAAGCAATCACTATTCCTAGTATTCCATGCTAAATAAACTAAGCGTTAAAACCCTTTTCCAATATATTGCAGATTATCCTTTCCTCCTACTTTTGGCCCATTTGGATGTACTACTATAAAAATCAGTTACCTTCCCTGTTGGCTTCTACAATATATAGAATAATAGATATATTTTTAAGAATTATTTCACACATAGCAAACAATTATATATATATATATATATGTGTGTGGGGTGTTCAGCTTTGTTAGGAGTATTTTCCCACGTCATTGTAGTTGTTCTTTTAAAGTTGTAGCAGCGTTTCAGCAGAATCTCATCTGCCATCATCAGGCTTCTGTATAGTGTTCATCTGTGAGTCAGACTTTTACTGTAAAAGTCTGACTCACAGATGAACACTATACAGAAGCCTGATGATGGCAGATGAGATCTGTTGAAACGCTGCTACAACTTTAAAAGAACAACTACAATGACGTGGGAAAACACCCAACAAAGCTGAATGCCATACATGTAAGTACCAAAAACTTAAGAATATATATATATTGTGGAGTGTCTAAAAGAACAACAACAACGACAAAAACCGTGAATTGAACTGCTTGTTTATTTGGTGAGGTCCTCACCAAAATAAATAAAGAGCATTTTTTTCTGGATCAAACCAAAATTATCCACAATGGCCAATTAGATGCCAATAGAAAGTCCACCTACAGAGCTCAAGCACAATGGGTCCCTGTCCCGATATTCTTAACAGTTGATACCCAGGACTTGCTGCCTCTGATCCTGGAAATAGCCTAAAACAGCTGTCACAACCAATAGTTGTACTTTATCTAATTCCTCTTTGAAGTAATTCACTTTAGCAGCCACAACATCTTGTGATAATTGTTTGAATTTCTGATATCATATATCTGTCATATCATATATCTGTCTTGAATGTTTCATTATGCAGCTTCCTTGCAAGGGATTGGATATTCTTATTATATGGGATAAAAACTAATCCCTGTCTACTTTTTCAGCTCCATTCATAATCTTATACATTTCAATCATATGGTATCTCAAACACTGGCTTCACTTCTTTCACATGTTGCTTCTATTACTGCCTCTCTGCCGCACTAGAGGAGTAATACAAATGTGTTGCAAGATGTATTTCTACTTCCTTCCATATGTTCCATATTCCAGCTGTATGTTAACCTCTCTACTGTGCTATCTGAGATGCAGACATTTCATTACCCAACTAGATAACATCATCAGTGTGATGTTACTTAGTTCGGTAATGAATGGCTTTAAGCAAACAAGCAAGCTCAGAAGCAGCAAGACCACCACAGTTCAACCCTGAGCTAAATATATTCTCTTCTATTGGAACCTCTCAATCATAAACTCCAAGTTCTTTCCCTGTTCTGTCACTTGTAGTTCTTACTCTAGTAGCATATATGTGAAGTTAAGATTTTTTGTCTTAATATGTATCACTCGCTCACACTGATAGCTGACATTTAAAGCCTAATTTGCAGAGATCCTTTGAGAACTCTTCACTATCCCTTTTTTGTTAATTGCTCAAAATAATATGATGTTGTCCATTATTTGTACAGCCTGACTGTTCATTCCTAATTCTAGATTATTCTTCATTGAATCAAGACTAGTGCCCCCGAACAGATTCTTGGGGAATCTCATTGTTTACAAACCTATATTTAAGAATACCTCCATTTTTGAGTATTTCCCAAATGAAGTAGTACTATGGAATGGAAACCATACTGCCATAACTATGTATTTTACTTAGTAATTAATAAGGAAGAGAGAGTTTTTTTATATTAGTTATTATATTATATTATTATATTTTTATATTAGTTTTTGTTTTTAAAAAAGTCACTGAGAACAAAAAGATGTAAAATATGTAGCTGATAAGAATATATTCTTCCTCTCAAAATACAGTACTTTCAAGATTATCCAATGAGACAGTTAACTAAAACAGATTTCACACAAAACAAAAATTCATACAATACAATCAACCTATAAAATTTACAGTTATTGGATGTGCTGAAAGCACGTAGCATTTTAAACATCCATTTCATGGAGACTACTAGCCATGAACAACCAAAAAGCACAACTTTCATGTACAAAAGACAGTGAACCTCTGATCTGACAAAAAAGCCACCTGGGACATTGTAATCTTTAAGGTTTTTAAGACTAGCTTTCTGTTTTCTTGTCTCATATCCAGGAAAACATGATTTTTTCTGGATGGAAACCACAGCAAAATCTGAAAGTAACTCCATAATTGCAAATTAAATCTGTTTTCAGAAAGTACTGTCTTCAAACTGTTGTTAGATTGAAGATAAAGTCATATTTAAGGAACTGAAAGTCTTGTAAAAAGGACCTCATTTCTCAAGATACACGCTAAAGCTGCCTTCTTTCCTGTACTAGAATTCAATTCCAATAATACACTCAAACTGTTGTTAGATTGAAGATAAAGTCATATTTAAGGAACTGAAAGTCTTGTAAAAAGGACCTCATTTCTCAAGATACACGCTAAAGCTGCCTTCTCTCTTGTACTAGAATTCAATTCCAACAATACACAAAGCACCATGGCTATGCTGGGATTGTTTCAACACATTTGGACAACAGAAGGTTGGGGAAGGCTGATATGTAGACTTTACAATATTTTATCACTTCTTTATCAATTATTCAAAAATCTACTATCTACACAAGTCAAAGGGATACCTTGATGGGTAAATGTAAACATGACAAAGGCTGATCCCCTTTACATATGCATTAATTATTTGAAAAATATGACTGAATAGATACTTTAAACTAAATCATAATGTGATTTAAGCTTTGCTTTGGCATGATATATATATGGGTTTAGTAAATAAACCATTGTTTGTTTTAGGGCAGCTGTTGTTTTTTTTTTTTTTTTTTTTTTTTTTTTTTTTTTTTTTTTTTGTTGGGGGTGGGGGGGGGTGGTGGTTTTTTTTTTTTTTGTGTGTGTTGGGGGGGTTTTTTTTTTTTTTTTTTTTTTTTATTTTGGGGGGGGGGATAGGGGGGAGGGGGGGGGGGGGGGGGGGGGTGGGGTTTGTTTTTTTTTTTTTTTTTTTGTTGGGGGGGGGGTTTGGTGGGTAAAAAAAAGGGGGGGGTGGGGGTTGGGGGGGGGGTTTTGGGTTGGTGGGGGTGTGGGTTTTTGGGGGGGGGGGGGGGGCCTTTTTTTTGGGGGGGGGGTGGGGGGGGGGGGGGGGGGTGGGGGGGGAGAAGGGGGAATTTGGGGGGGGGGGGGGGGTGTTTATTTGGGGGGGTGGTGGCCTGGGGCTCTAAAATATATATATTATATGTTATATAATCCAAATATTTAAAGACTTAGATAATTGGGCTAAACTACAAATATCTCTATTAGGCCGTATTGCAATAGTAAAAATGAACGTTCTGCCAAAATTGTTGTTCCTATTTCAGACGGTGCCAATCAAGTTGGAAAAAAGCTTTTTTTAAGAACTAAATAAACATATATCCAAATTTATATGGCAAGGGAAAAAACCCAGAATAAAATATAAATTATTACAAGATGATAGAAAGAAAGGAGGCTTTGGTCTTTCAGACTTTGAAATATATTACTATGCTGCGATAGCAACTTGGCTTAAAGACTGGGTTAATTTGATAAACAAAAGGATCTTAACACTAGAGAGTTTTGATCTCCAACTTGGATGGCACGCATTTATGTGGGATGGAAAGAGTAAACACCACTTTCAAAGGCATTATATAAGGAATGTGCTACTAAATATTTGGGAAAAGGTAAAAAAAGTACATTACTGCAAGGTCCCACTGTGGTTATCTACAATGGAGGCAGTTACACATCCAAATGTTTTAGATTTTGTGATATTGTAAGATATAAAGATTTATTACATCAAAACGGAGAGTTAAAGCTAGGAATCAAATACAAATTCTAGGAAAAGAAATACCATGGTGGCCCTATGCGCAGATACAATCGCATTACAAAAAAGATAAAGAACAATTTGGCTTTAACATGACCTACCAAGAATTAGATAAAATTTGGCAAGGAGAGGAAAGGAAGATGATTAGTAAAATATATAAATATCTATTGGATTATAAACTAAAAGAAGAAACAGTCAAGGAGTGTATGATAATTTGGGCAAAAAATGTGGGCCACAGTATTGAATTAGACAAGTGGGAACATATTTGGAAAACAAACTACAAATTAACTTGTCAGCCTCGTATAAAGAGAACCTCTATAAAATGGTGTACTGTTGGCACTTGCCACCCGCGAGACTGGCTAAGATGTTCCCAAACCTCTCCCCAAACTGCTGGAAGTGTAACTGCATCCAGGGAACATATTTCCATATGTGGTGGACCTGTCCATTTGCGCAAAAGTTTTGGAAAAATATCAAAAATTGGATTTTAAATATAACTAAACAAGAAGTAAAACTTGAACCCGAAACTTTCTTGCTGGGTATGATAGATTCAAAAATGGAAAAAATATATTTAATTTTACACATTACACAATATTTAATTTTACACATTATAACGGCAGCTAGAATAAGCTATGTACAAAATTGGAAATTGTCTACCATCCCTTCAGAGCAGATGGTCATCAAAAAAATTCACAAGTGCGCAGAGATGGATAGCCTAACTAAACTACTAAAAAATAACCAAGATAGTGATTACTATAAAACATGGAATTGCTGCTATGAATGGTTAAAGAAAAGGCAATATTTGACAACTGGATAAGTTATAAAGTTATTGAAGACGTGCGTTTAATCATAAAGCATTTTGTGAAACTAAAACATTGAAAGAACAAAGAAGGTATTGAAACAAGGCAGATCACATCACTGTTAAAAAATGTTAAAAAAATGTGTAACCATTGCTCAACTTTCGCTGCAAAATGTATATATGTATATATATCTGTTTATATGTTCGTTTGTTTTTTAAATGTTTTAAATGTATGATTGTAAAAAATAAAATAAAATAAAAAAGGTGTCATTCCAAAAGCAGATGAGAAAAAAAAAGAATTAAACCAAAAAAGGTATCAAAACCAACAATCAGTTTTTGGTTGCACAGTGGAATGCTAACGGGTACGACAAGAACATCTAATCTGTTTACTCATTTGATACTCACAGGTACATGGCCTCTGCTCAACAGAATTTTGATTTAGCTCTCAATAGCTATTAATATATCTATTCTCCTTATATTGACCTAGCTCCTTTTTAAAAAGCAATGTTAGTCATTCAAAATATGGCAAACTATATTAGGCAATGCAGTATCTATACCCTTTTTTAAAATATGTACATACCTCTCACCAAGTAATAAATTTGTGCATTGTTTTCTATTAAGCAAAAACAATGTTGGTGCCTGATCTGAAAAACTATCTTTAGAACCAAAGAAATTATCACTGACAAAAATGCTTGGGAGTTAGGAATTTTGTACTGGACAATTAAACACAGAGCACTTCCCATGACAACGAAAAATATATCTTTTTATGAGAGATGTAACCTATGTGGCAGAACATAAGATCTGCAAACAGAAAATTTCATTTTCAGTACTCAAAATAGGTCTGGGGGCACTTCTGCAGAGCTGCAAAACTGTTATCAGTCAGTGGCTGTTTTTGCAAAGAACACTATGGCAGATTCTTTTTTTTAAACCAAGGGCACAGTGGCCTAATTACACACAACCCATAATGGATTGCTCTGCACGTGAGGTTAATCCAAGAGATTGGGCAAAAAGCTATCATACAATCTTCTGTAAATGGACGGTCACCTCAAATCCCGTGAAATCAGAGATTCTCATAAGTCTGTGCACACTCTCTCCTGAGATCACAGGCAAGCTTTTTACAGTCCACAATAATACAAATTAACGATCTCTATCAAATGTACTAAAGAAAATTATATTAATCTTTCTCCTTTTGCATTATTTATTCTTTCCTGCCTTCCCTCTCTTCCTTAAACCATTTCATATCATTTATTATGACTTTATTCATGAGAGGGCAGATAATCAAATCTTTATTGAGACTACTATACGTAGAGACCTGTATACAACCCCAATTACTGTATCTCTAAAAGCATATTTGAGAACTGAAAAGGATGATGAAAAAGGATGGTGAAAGTAATTCTGGTGATGGAGCCACTCTTCTGCAAGGAAAGGGGATACCAGTAGTCCTCAACTTACAACAATTCATTTAGTGATTGTTCAAAGTTACAACAGCACTGAAAAAAGTGACATATGACCATTTTTCCATGTCTATGACCTTTTGCAGCATCCCAATGGTCACGTGATCAAAATTCAGATGCTTGGCAACTGTTTCATATTTATGATGGCTACATCATCACATTTTTTGTGACCTGACAAGCAAAATCAATGGAGAAGCCAGATTCGCTTTACAACTGTGTTATTAACTTAACAACTGTAAGTGATTCATTTTACAACTGTGGCAAGAAAGATAATAAAATGGGGAAAACTCATTTAACAACTGTCTCACTGAGTAACAGAAATCTTGTGGCCATAAGTTGAAGACTACCTGTATTAAAATAAGAGAAAAGGAGAAAAGAAAAGGAGAATAAAAGAGCTGTGAAAGAAGTCATTCAAGCTTCTAGTTCAAGAATATACTCAAGTCGAACTGTGAGAAAACACGTGCCCCTCCCCAAAGCTCTATTTTTGCTGGCAGAGAGCTGTAAGAGGCTGTCGCGGCCGAAAAAGCCTGGTACGGCTGCATGCGGTCCTCCCAAGCTCCATTTTTGCTGGCACAAACACCGCGGGCCAGTCCTTTGCTGTTTCCAGGGTGGTCCCGCTGGTCAGATCTAAGCATCCTGTGGGCCGGATCTGGCCTGTGGGCCTTGAGTTTGACACCCCTGTCCTAGAAAATTATCCTCAGCCAGAAACTCTACAATCAATAACTGAGAGTCAAAGAGAGCCTACAGAAAGGATGACAAACCGCTCAGTGAATTTCAATCTATGCCCCTGTTCTTTCTCAGGGAAAAAATTAAACTGGGCTCCGATATAGGGAAGTTGTTTTAAAAATCAATTCTATAAATTAGCATGTAGTCTGATTTGTACTGAATTTTCTCAATGGCATTGGATATCTAAAAGCACAATTCTATGGAACAATTTAGTAATTCTTTGGAGGAAGTATGGAAATCCTAAACTGGCAAAGGACTCTGATAAAGCATGTGCTTTGAAGTAGAAAGTTTCATTCCAATCCACAGCATTCTTTTTTTTAAATCACACAATTTGAAAAAAAAAAACCATCATTGCTTAATTTCCTCTAGTCCAATCACTACAACCCAAGTCCAACATCACATGGCAGTACTACACTGGGCTGTTTGAAGATGAAGCATTTACAGTTTATTCATCCTATATCAAACCCAAAATGATGGTGTTTCTCTGTTGGAACCTACCCTCCCATATTCCCCCATACTTTATTCATCTGTTTTTTCAAAATAAATTCATAAGAGAAAGATGATAAACTACTCAATTCCCTTCTTCTAAATAGAACAAGAAGTATTTTCTTATTTTAAAATGTAGTACGTAGAATGTACTAAGCAGAATCAGAATGGAATTTATATATTATTTTAAGTGTTAAATTTAGGGGAAAGATAGAAAGGCGTCACACTTCAACCAGTGATTACAGGAGAAATTTTGTATTAAAGAGAAAAGATAAATAGATAATTGAAAAAGAACGGACAAAAAATACAAGTATAATGATTTAAATTGAGATGAAATAAATAAAATAGAATTAAGAGAGTGAAAAGAGGGGAGAAGACATATAGAAAATATAGAATGCTAAATAAGATATGAAATGGTATATAAGGTGAGCATGAATTTGATTTAAGTCTGTACAAAAAGATGTAACCCGGGACTAAGCCGCTTTCCAAAAAGAAGTTTTATGTTTTCATATTTTGTGTTTTGTTTGTCTATGTTTGTTTATTGAAAATTAATAAAAAAAAATTTAAAAAAAGAACAAGAAGTATTCCATAAGGAAGCAACTGTGCAATATATTACCTTCAACATATATCATCTAATCTACCTCTGTTCTTCCTTGAGAAAAATTACTAGACTATATCAGACCATCCTTAAATGGTGCAGAAGAAAGAAAAGTCTGAAGAATTGGAGAAAGGACTGAGGTGCACTGCAGGACACCCTGAAAATATGTGGGGTAGATATCTTTCACTTAATACGGTCCTGGGATAGTGAAATAAATTCCAGGTATTTTTTGTTCTTATTTTGTGCAAGAAAACAAATTGTTTAGTAATACTATAAATTAAAAGCTACAAAAAGACAAGTAAAACTGCTCCATTGATGTATCATGCAATAATCTTTGTGGGCTGTCATCCGATGGAAACTGGGCTACCCTCCTCTATGTTCATCTTAGTAAACAGAAAAGAGGACTGAAGCAATTGCCCTACTTTCTTTTGATTGTACCCGTCAAGTTACATGAAAACACGTCCACAGCAAGATCCACATAGAAAGGAATAGGAAGCATAAAAAGTATTGGAGACAAAGAATTTGAACATAACGTTTATTTCATGTTTTAATTCTTATATATCAACATTTATATATCAACATCATCATTAAATGGAAATTGGAGAAAATTTGGTAACATATAGTGTATTGCCTATAGTACCCAAATTATTTCTGAATTTTCAGACAACAGGAAACCTGAAAAACTCAGTTATGTGTCCTTCAGGCTGTATTTTTTTGGCCATTTTATGGACAGTTCTACATAATTATTTTAACAATAATGCACAGAAGTAATTTTATATTGCTGGCTTCCAGGATGTTTATTTTTACCTATCTTTCCAGTCGGATCAACAGCTCTAGTATATTATAGTTAGAATTCTCTCATCCAAATACTCTCCTAGCCAAACCTTGCTTAGCTTCCTAGATATAGTCAGCCAGTTGTTGCCACTTGCTGAGAAGGAAGTAACAAAGAACCCAGGAAATGCTTAAGCTGGAACACCTAATTGTAGTTTAATCTATATATACTTTTGCCTTTAAGTATGTGCTTTAAAATGTTTACTTTTAAAAGCTGGCTTGCAACTTCAAATGTTACCTCAGACAAAAGACACACAGCATCATAGGGCTTCAAATAATCTTATAGCCACTAAATATACTACTTAAAGATTTTTTTTTTTAAAAAAAGATAGAATTAATTATTTTCTCTGTATATATCAGAAAAGGGCAAACATCTCATGCTGAGATTTGGAAGACAATTTGCCAGAATATCATGACAACTTGGCAATTAAAAGAGACCCTTTAACTGATAATGGAGGATATTTATAGCTCAGGGCTAAAATGGTACTCTGAGTTTGGTTGGTACTTTTTGAGTTTGGTTGTTTTCTTGAAGATGTTTCATATCCAAACTATTTAGTACTAGTTTGGGTAAGGAAACGTCTACAGGAAAACAACCAAGCTCAGAGAGCAGCAAGGACCCCTCAGAACTTTTAAGCTCCATGCTTTAATAGTTTCATTATAAGACTGGTTTCTGCACCTAGTTTAAAAAGTCACATTTTCAAAATGATAGCAACAAGTCAGATAGTGACCTAGGACATTTCCAAAATCTGATTAATCTGAAATTCTTCATGAATTTTATACTTCTTAAATTTTGTTTCAGGAATTGAACTGATATATGTCATATATGTCCCAATGTCCTAAGTTCTCTCTCTCTCTCTCTCTCTCTCTCTGTGTGTGTGTGTGTGTGTGTGTGTGTGTGTGTGTGTGTGTGTATGTGTGTGTAGAGTCAGTTTGGTGTAATGGTTAAGGCACCAGGCCAGTTGGGTGACCATGGGCCAGTAACTCTAGGAAGCCCTAGGAAGCAGGCAAACCACTTCTGAAAAACTTGCCAAGAAAACTGCAGCTACTTGTCCAGGCAATCACCATGAGTCAGCACTGCTTTGAAGGCCCCCCACTCACCCCCCCCAAAAGCCTGTATATGTGTGTTTCCCAACAGCTTTCACTGCCTTTGTATCTCTATCTCCATTCTCATTAGACATTTTTCAAAGGGAGACTCCCCTGTGTAACAGCTAAAGCTATTTATTCATTTGGGTCACTATAGCAATCAATTTAGCTATGCTTAGATTATTGTGTTATCACTACTACAATGGGGGCCTTCATTCTTAATATGGAAGGATGATCATAAAACATAGAAAAATAATTTATTAATATTCAAATAGATAGATGCACATACATACACATCCTTTTCCTAAGGTCTTTTGGAGCTCTTATGTATGCTAAAATGAATTATGATGTTTAATGTGGAAAAAAGCAACTAAACTAAGAGATGTTAAAGATACCCTTCATTGTTAGGCACCAATTCTATAATTCCATTTTTTTTCTTTCTTTCTGTTCTTAGGTTTCTGCTTTTATTTTATATTACAGTATTGTAATACAATTCTTAATAATTAGGATGATTAGGAAAATGTCTGAATGATATTTCTTACTCTATTTTCCCCCAATTTTGCAAATTTCAGATGCATTGGAATTATAATTTCCAGAAATTCTGCAGTATGAAATACAGTTCTATAGGTCCTAAAATATATATCAGGACAGATAGAATATAAGGAACAGAAAACACAGAGATTATGTCAGTTTCAGGTTCAGATAGAATGGTTTGATAAAATATGTTCCATAAACCTTCTACTTGCCTACTTAGAAGAGACAACAGACAAAATCTGTAAAATGGAAGGCATATATAGCTAGGATAATCTAGGGATTGACAGTGGCTTCCCTAGAGAAGTAAGGTCTTGGCATATGTTTAATTATCCAAGACTTCCACAGCACAAAGAAGAAACAGCACAGAGAAAAACTTTTTCATTATTCCAGATTGTAACAATCAGCTGACAGAATTATCATTCCATGAGTCATTACAGAATGGTCAGATTCTCTGAAAAGGATGGGTGGTGATAAAATTAAAAACCTGTGTAAAAGAATGAATAAATTGGTTACAATCTTGTTCCCATCCCCTTCCAATCCGTGCCAAATGATAAAAATCTCTCCTTTTCCCTCCAGTTTCTTTCAACGTTCTAAATGTATTATTTTATACTATGGTAATGCCTTCAAAAAGTCCAAGTATCAACACAACGGGTTGGGCAAATGTTATCAAATATTACACAAGGCTTCACACTCTTGAGAAACTTCTCTAGATTTTGTAACTGCCGAACTGCCAACCATCTATTGCTTAGAATTGCAGGAAGCAAAGGTTCTCAATCAAAACCATCTGTTTTTAGAAATCGAACCAAAAATAGCAATTGGTCAAAGCTAGTGAAAAAAGCCAGCCAGCCTGTGCTGAAGGGTAACCATTAGTGCTGCTAAAAATGGTACAAGGAAACACTCCTCTATACTCAAGGTTGCCGGCTTAAGAGAGGTACAGTCCCAGCCCTGGATCCACATTATAATCTCTTTCCACAGCATAACTCACTAATGAGGACCTGCAAAATTCTTCAGAAGATGATTCATCCAACTCCTCTCTTTTATTCATCCAACTCCTCTCTTTTATCGTATTCTGAAGTTCAGTGCTTTAAAGTTGCTTTTTGATGGTGTTGCAGAAAAGCCAGAGCATGGCTTGCTTTATTATAAAGAGAATAAAGAGTATATAATCTTCTATAAAACACAACGAACACAAAATCTTTAAAGCTGCAACTCAAATAAAGACAAAGTTGGAGACTATGGCAAGTCTAAAAGAGAGAATGGACTGTAATAATCTCAACATACATGCTTACAAAAATAACACGCACAACACACCAACATTAAACAATTTGGGACAAAGAAAGCTCTGGCTTATGCAAGTTAACATAAGATCATTGTAATTTTTAATTATTGGGGTGATTTATTTTCCTTTTGAGAGCCATGGAGTAAGTACGGCAGAACATGAAGCCTGCATAGAGCTTGGTCAGCCTGTTGCATTCTCTAAATTCATCACTGCCAAATGTCACTATTGTCAGGAAGGAATCACTACCCAAAAAACCCACAGCTGGGCACTTCCAATGCCTCACTGACACCACTAGCTCCATCTCTGCTGCTACTCTGCTAGCCACCAAACAGTTATTTCTTTGCGAACTGCAATTATTTTAAATTTATCAATGTCCTTTTCCCGTGTGTGTGCATGCCTGCTCTCTAATCTTCTAATAAAAAATTAATTCAGGTATCACACCAAAATCTGGTTCATACTAGTGGTATTTGGTAACTTTTGAGCCATAGTTTGGGCTTCCAAACCAACCTCCTGCATAAGTTAGTCAGCCCAAGAACACTGTGGTCATGTAAGTACTTTATTTCCTAAGCATAGGGGATTCCCTAAACTAACTTCTGTGGTCTGTGTATTGAACACATGCGCTTGAGCTGGAGTCCTGTAGAAGTAGCTTACATTCAACCTCCTGTAAGTGGGTTTAGAGACTTAATTGTGCAGCCACAGTTATTGCATCTTCACATGCACTAAATAATTCCTGATTAATCTTTTCTAGTTTACAAAATGTCCTTCTTGGTCACTTGATTTTACTGAACCCAAAATTTCCTAGAGCAGATCACACAAGTTAATATCTTATTGGCATGTTGCCGCCCCTGTGATGAAAACACACAATGCATACTCTAATCCAGTGATCCCCAACCTTTTTATGCTGCGGCCCGGTACCGGCATCAGCTGGCGCCACCATCTTTTTTTTGATGAAAAAGTGCTTCCGGTGAGCTTTCTGCCGGAAAAGCTCACGGAAGCTTTTTTCATCAAATAATGGCGGGCATCACAAGCCAGCACCGGTAGGACTTGTTCCGCGGACCGGTGCCGGTCCATGGACCCGATGGTTGGGGACCCCTGCTCTAATCTACTAGCTGATGTATGTCTTTTAAAAAATCCACGTTTTCCACTGACTTCATGTTGACAAATCTTTTAAGTGTTTCTGACTTTATAGCTTATCAAGAAAATGCTTTTCAAATTAATAAAAACTACTTATGAAAACAATAAGACTAGCATTAGTGAGTTGACTGATTCCTGGCTCCAGGGCATTTTTAAATGGGAGTTTTCCTAACCCATAAGTACTCAATATATTTTGCACATTTATTCTTTTTCCTGCTAACAGATCTTTCTGCAAAAAAATATCAAGGAGGAAGGAGTGGACAAGTATTTAGACAAATGGAAGCTTACCATACCCCAAATTATAAAATTTGGGAAAAGTAACAGGGTAATTCCACAATAAAATCTTATCTGAAAGCATTTCCAAAAATTTGAACACAACCTCCTAAAAATGCATCAGTCTGCAATCTGAATTTTGAGATGCAATCTAAAATATAGACATCACAGGCACAATATCTAGCCCAATCCTTGCATATTTTTATTTTCCTCCCTGTCTTTTTCTTCCTTCTCTCTACATTTGTTGAGTATTAAGTGGCACAGTGGTTAGAAATGCAGTACTGCAGGCTTCTGCTGCTGGCTGCTGGCTGCTGGCAGGTCAAGCCTTACTGGCTCAAGGTTGACTCAGCCTTCCATCCTTCCAAGGTCAGTAAAATGAGGACCCAGATTGTTGGGGGCAATATGCTGATTCTGTAAATTGCTTAGAGAGGGCTGTAAAGTGGTATATAAGTCCAAGTGTTATTGCTAGCAACTAGTCTGCTGAAGAATTTTAGAGAACCATTTTATTACTTTGTGATATATTGCTTGGTTCCCCAAAAACTAACACCCAACTATAGTTTTGAAGTTGTTTTTCCTGTGTGGACCACTGCAGAGTTTTAATTTTTTCCTACCATCTCCAAATATATTACTACGTTTCCTTATACAATCAAGAAAGTCTTTAAAAAAAATCCTTAATTCTACTCTATTTTGTTAATAGAAAAAAAACCCTGCCTTTGCTAGGAACTGATGGGAGAATGCTATGTCCGCTAAAGAGTGGCATTTTCCACCCACTTCCTAGAAATAGGAGCTAGTCAGCTGCAGAATAAAATAAGGAATCCTTGACCGGCAAGTGTATGTACAAGTGGCTATTTTTTGCTCCACAGAGCCTTGAATATTTCAACCCATAAGGCGGATGAGCTAGCAACAAAATGAACCTTTGTGCGTACATGTGTATGCATGCATGTATTTATCCACCCACTCACATTTCATTCACACCCCCAAACTTCTGCATCTAAAACTTCGGATGAAAAGCTGGTTGGTGGTATGGATTTATATTCTTACATCTTTTCATAACAACTTCTGAACTGATGTTGCAATAACATTTACAAAGCAAATAAAGCATGAAGTACGTGATTTCTCTTGTTTTAAAAATCTTCTGCAAAGCGGTCCTAAAGCATTTTACAACGTTCAAAAACTAAATAGAATACATTACAGATGCACAATTGAGCAAAGCTGGAATCTGTGAACACAGTAGTTTCCATTTATAATATATATTAGTCATTAATTGATTTCATTAAACATTAAAGAAAAAAAATAATTTCAGCTTCATATTCTTTATTTTTTAATTTTCTTCAATCTAAAAACTTAGAATATTTTGGGGACTTCCAGTTTGCAAGGCTTCGGAGGCGGCAGGAATCCGCGATCGTGCGCGGTTCCTGCTGCGCTCACTGCTGGAGTGCCCCCGATCCAGATAGATTTGGAGGCTATGGTTACCCCGTAGAGGTGACTGAAGATAGGGGAGATCCGGGCAGGGGTCTGGGGAATCGCAACCCCCTCCTCAAGCCGGGCTTAACTCCCTTTTCCAAAGGCGGTGGAGTGGTGGTCAGCAATGGCCGCCACAAAAGCTTTCAGCCGGACAAGAATGTGCAGGAGGAAGCTGAGAAAGTGAAAGATTTTGGCTGAACCGGGACAACAAGTAACATCTAAATACCCTGGAAATTCAACTTTCTTAAAGATACATTGTTCCCTAAGAAGATCGTAAAGCGGCGGATGAAAGTGAAAAGGAAAGTTTGTTTTCTCACTCTCCTTCCCTACGGAGATAGCAGATGGAAATCGAAAAAACCCGCTTTGGCAACAGAAGGTAATTAAATTTGAAAATTAAAGCCAAGGGGACTTTAAAGATTTCTAAACATAGGAATTAAAAATTAAAATCTTTTTGCTATAAGTGGGAAGGGAGAGGTAAAGAATTTATATTAGGACTTTGCTGGAGGAGACTGCTTGGAGCTTATAAGCTCAGAGATAAACTGCAATAAAACTTCTAAAAATACACTTTGGAACTTTGTAATTGAATTCTACCCCAGGAAGAAAGTATAAAAAGAAGAAAGTGCTAAATGAAACAGTTTGTGTTGATTTGGATTGCTTGGTGACTTTGGGACTTTTGGAAACTATTTTTTGAAAGACTAAAAACATTTGGGTTGTTTAAAAAATATATATCTCACAATGGCATTATCTGTTGAAGAATTGAAAATGGAATTCAAAAAGCTAAAAGAAAAGGAACAAGAAGGCAAGGGCTCTTCTGGATCTGTTTTCACTTCTTAGAAATGGCAATTTCTACCTACCAGGAATTACAACAAGAAGGCTGGGATGAAGAAGAAGAAGCCATCTTTAATGAACAAACAATTTTAGTTGAGGAAGAAAAGGGAAAGAGGGAAAAGAATGGAGAATTCAAGATTTAAAAAAACAACCAAGAAAGGGAAAATAAGGTGAAAAATCAATACAATGTCAGAAAGCAACAGAAAGAGGAATACAACAGAGAGGGAGACTAAGTGGGTGGAGATTAAGAGATGGGGGGTAAAAAGGCTAGATTCGACAAGAAAGGAAGGGAAAGGGGGAAGAGAAGTTATAAAGGCTTGAAACAAGATGTCAAAAAACAGGTTTTTTTTAGAGACAAAGGGTAAAATATAATTAAAAAAGAGGTTCTGCAAAAGTACATAAGATTGTATTGTAGTATTTGTATTTGAAATAGAGTTAGAAAATTGGAATATTATATGAGTTAATAAAATATTAAAGGGAATGTGTAAAATGTCTAAGACTTAATGATAGAGTTTAATTTGCTATGGAACTATATTATAAACTTATTATTTTCTTATTTTAAAATGTAGTACGTAGAGTGTACTAAGCAGAATCAGAATGGGAATTATATATTATTTTAAGTGTTAAATTTAGGGGAAAGATAGAAAGGCGTCACACTTCAACCAGTGATTACAGGATAAATTTTTGTGTTAAAGAGAAAAGATAAATAGATAATTAAAAAGAACGGACAAAAGATACAAGTAAAATGATTTAAATTGAGATGAAATAAAATAGAATTAAGAGAGTGAAAAGACGGGAGAAGACATATAGAAATTATAGAATGTTAAATAACATATGAAATGGTATATAAGGTGAGCATGAATTTGATTTATGTCTGTACAAAAAGATGTAACCCGGGGCTAAGCCGCTTTCCAAAAGGAAGTTTTATGTTTTTATGTTTTGTGTTTTGTTTGTCTATGTTTATTTATTGAAAATTAATAAAATTATGGAAGAATGTTGGAAAAGAACATATGAAATTGTAAACAAGACAGACGAAAGTATAAGTATAATGAATAAAAAGATATAGAAATTTAGGTAAAAGAAATACAATTGAATAAGAAGAAAATGAGATAACTATAAAAGAAAATTAAGTAAAGGGAGAAATAGTGAGAAGTTGGAAAAAGAGTAATAAGATATGAAGTTGAATACATAAGATGAATATGCATATGAAATTGTGTCTGTATGGAAATGTGATAACCTGGAACTATGCTGTACTCAAATAAGATGTTTTATTTGTTTTGTTAAAACCCAATAAGCAGTTTTCAGAAAAGATGTCTTATGTTTTTATGTTTTATGTTTTGTTTGTTTGTGTATTGTCTTTGAAAATTAATAAAATTTGTTTAAAAAAAACTTATATTTGGGGCATTTTAGAATCAATAGTTTGCTATTGTTTTTGGATGTGCATCTGTATATGAGTGTATTCACACACACAAACTATTATTTTAATATAAAACATTTAATAAATTTAATGAACATTACAATTTAGTACCTGCTAAGTCACCCATCACCTATTTTGTGTTCTTAAAAAAGCACTGGAAGAATTTTATTTGCAGAGTTTATCCGCAGGTGGGAGCATCATCTGACAGTAGAATAGATCTCACCTCTCTTCTTCAGCACCTTCCCTAAATCCACTCTTAAGCAATTATGGATTCCTCTAAAGAAATATATGGGATCCAATATCATGGGAAAGAAAGGGCAGCCCTATTGAATCAATATATATAATCAAAAGCAAACATAACTCAAGACATTAATCTGTTGAATTACAATTTTTAAGCAACTGAAACAGTATCTTCCATTCATCGGACAAAGGTATCAACAGCTGAGGGAAACTGGAAAACTATCAAAAGACATAACAAAGAGAACTTCTACAAATGAGGTTGGAAGGACAGACCATTCCAAAGAACATACATAATTGTCACATTTCATTGTCAGACGGTAAAAAGAAAATAATGGAAAACTACAAAAATATTTCTCAGCATCAAAAAGAGAATAGAAAGCATTGTTCTAGAGACATTACCACAC
The DNA here is from genome assembly GCF_049901735.1 of Notechis scutatus. NCBI lineage: Eukaryota > Metazoa > Chordata > Lepidosauria > Squamata > Elapidae > Notechis > Notechis scutatus. Next base: position 44,233,027 of record NC_142009.1, read on the forward strand.
AAAAAACTGAAAGTCTACACCTATTCAAGAAGAGGTGCTCTGAATAAATTTTGTTTGCTCTCAATAACCAGATGGGGCTCATTATATGACCCCTCACTGGTTAAGCTTTCCATGTGAGCAGTCCAGGAAATACATCTTCAGTCTCAATTGGTCGTGTTGACATCAGGGATCAGGGATCACCGTACAACCATAAACAATTAAAACATTACTTCACCATGAAATTCATGATATCTGATGAGATAAGAAACAGACATTCTTGGGAAAAACAATACATGAACAGCAGGGCAGAAAACATCAACACTGTGAATTGTTTATACACTAAAGATTTGAAGGGAGAGGGGGAATTTACTCTTTTGAAAGCATTGTTTTTATCTGAAAATTTAGGAAGAGCATATTTACTACTGATTCCTAATTTAAATATCAGATAATGAGTTTCACTTACCACAGATAAGGCCAGATACTCATTTCAGCTTAAAGCATTGATGAAAGCAATCTGTGGCCATCCAGAGATTACTAAATTACAATTTCCAACATCCCATGTCAGTATGGCTAATAGTGAGAGATACTGGGATTGTAGCTGTAAAACATTTGCAGTACCTTAAACTACGCTAAGCGAAATTAAATAAAATTACATTATGGCACACTTTGATATATGCATCTTCCTCAGAAACTGTTTTGATTCCCATTTATTATGCACACTCATGCAAAGAAATATTTATTACTGAAAGGCCATATGTCCTTAATATCTACCTTAAGCATTAACAAGTTTCCTGCCTTGAATGTCTTACAGTAAGACAAACAGCATATTCAACATGTTAGGAATCCTGCTTACAGCCTTCCTCATATGTAGTCTATGGCCTCTAATGGTCATCAGGCTGAGAAGTCTGGCATCATATATGTCACAAAGTAGCTTTAGCAGAAGGTCTAATGAAGTTTGATATGATACTCTAAAACAGTGGTTGCCAACCAGTGGGCGGGGACCACTGGTGATCCACGAGAAAATTTTGGTGGTCCACAGAGAAATGCAACCCCCAAAGCAATTAATCCAGGCTGCGTGGGAACTCAAGGCTGCGCCACCCACACGGCCCACAGGAACACAAGGGTTGTGTCGCTTGCACTGCAAACAACACGAGGTAGTGAGGGGAGGGGGGAAAGGGCAGAGGGGGGAACTTGTCCTACTTGCCCCATGTGCCTGGCCTGGCCACTGGGCTGCTTCTTTCTGCTTCTTTCTTCTTCTGCTTTTGGCTGCACACAAGGAAAGCAGCAAGTCTTTTTTTCTCTCCCCCATACTCTGCCAGAAATGAGTCTTTGGGACCCTGCAAGGCATCTGGCTCCAAGAAGCTGCGCCGATACGACAAGTCTTACAAAGACTCATTTCTGAAAGAGTTTGTGGGTGAGAAAGAAACATTTCTGCTGCTTCTGCTGCTTTCCTTGCATGAAGCCAAAAGTCTCTCTCTCTCTCTCTCTCCCCCATAGAACAGAGTTGGAGACAGTATCCTGTGATCCCAAATAAAGAATAAATCAGTAGGAAAACAGGGCGGGGAATTTTCCTGCAGACTTTTTTTGGGATGTTCCCAAGGTCTGTGGTCTATGGGATTTAAAATTATGAGTTTGGTGGTCCCCGAGGTCCAAAAGGTTGACGACCCCTGCTCTAAAACAACTACTTTTCTGAGGTATGCAATTAAGTGCAAATATTTCCATTTTCCCACTACATGAGTTGATACTGAAAAAATCCCTAGTTTTGTCATGTAAACAAGCAGTTAGTAAGAGATGTCGATCAGGCTATGAAAATGTCATCTGGCCTCAAGTCAAAAAAACCTTATGACAAATCAGTGGCTGGGCGCTTCTGAGCTGTCGTCTAGAACTGCACAGGAAGTCTTGGTCATCAAAAGACTGACTTGTGATTTTACAGATCATCTTGTTTGACTTTAATGATTTAAATTTTCTTTCTTTTGCAAGGCAGCCAACTTACAATGTATTTTTCTTAGCAGCAGAATTGTTCCTGACAAATGCTCTGTTATTATATATGCAACTCCTAGATCCTTAGGATATGCTATATAGTATAATATATATAATATACATATGTAAAACTTTCAACTATAAAAACATTCAGCTTATTTCTTTTACATTTGTCATGTGTTAATAAAGCATAACATTTTGAAATCAGCCCTAGCTTAGTGGTGAAATGTTTCATAATTTTCTAGTTCAACTTTCCAGCCTGGGTTGAGTGGGGGTGCAATTTACAAGCAATATTTTCTCTGTTCCCATTTGTAATGTAGAATTAATCCGTCTGGTTTATTGTACAGGTCTGCTGTAACTGCTTCAGAATTCAAAGACTTGGATTGCAAAGATAAGTACTATTATACCGTATTTTTCGGTGTATAAGATGCACTCCACCCCCCCCCCCCAAAAAAAAGCAGGTGGAAATGTCTGTCTTATAGAGAATGTTGCTGAAGCCCCGCCCACCCGTTGCCCCCATCCTTCAGCCTCTGTCTCCCAGCAATTTGCCTCCTTGCAGCAAACAGCAAACAGCCTGGTCAGCTTCAGCACAGCCTGATTTAGCACGAGCAGCTGATCGGCGGTTGGATCAGCCTCCCAGAATACTGATGATCAGCTGTTCCAGTCTGCAGGGATCACCATCGCCCTATCGCTGCCTCCGTATGCCCTATTTTCAGCCTCTGCGCATCCCATTTTCAGTGTGCGGAGGCCATAAACGGGGCATGCGGAGGCTGAAAAATGGGGTGTGCGGAGGCAGTGATAGGTGGTGGTGATTCCTGCAGATTGGAACAGCAGATCATCGGTATTCCATGAGGCAGATCCAACCAACAATCAACTACTTATGCTAAATCAGGCTGTGCTGAAGCTGACCAGGATGTTTGCTGGAAGGAGACAAATTGCTTGGAGGCAGAAGCAGATTTTTTCTTCTTCTTTTCCTCCCCAAAAGCTAGGTTCGTCTTATAGTTCAGAGCGTCTTATACTCTGAGAAATATAGGTACTATGCTACTACATGGCTATTGGCAATGCTGCCTGAGAATTGTCTCAATACATCAAGAGGGCATGATGTTGAAGAGGAAAACCCACCTATATTATTTCACTCTCCAAATATTATATACTCAAACACTGACCAAAAAAATCCCTTTCAAATGTGCTTATGAAATAACACTGAATAAGATCATTATTAATAACTGTTAGTAATGCTCTGGATAGCAGCAACTGTGATTTTCAAAACCCTTTGGAGCTTTGGGCTACCATGTGAGAAGGAAAGCCTCTTAACATATATGTGCCTAATCAACTTCTAGAATCAAGGCTATCGTTCCTCAGGAACAGGTGTCTTCTGTAGCAGTCTCCCAACTCTGAAATGTCTCAACCAAATGACATTTAGTTATCCACCAAATAACTATTTTGTAGGACTATTTCAGTTTAGATTTTAAAAGTTAAATTTAGAATAAACTATCACCCAGGTAGGTTTATTTTTTCAGCCCTCTGGAGACATTTATCACATTTCATGTATAATTTCTGAAACATCAATTAACATGTTAGTCACTGCAACAAAACGAAACTTGCAGCAACTTTAAGATTATGAGAGTTATTATAGCATTAAATTTCCTCATTACATGCTATAGTAACAAAGGAAAATAGAGATGCCTTCTAGTCAAGTTTAACTCCTTGTCTCTATATGGATATATAGATGAAATTTTCTTGGCACAAATACAATTATTTTCTTCCAGGACCTTGGGGGTTTTTTTGTTTTTATTTCCAGTGTGCCTATAGGCTTAGGGTTCTTTGGGATTCTCCCATTAAAGTATTAACCAGACCTAAACCTGTTTATTTCTGAACCCAAAGAAGATGAGCCAGTTGTTCCCACCTGCTGAAATCTATCACAACTAAAGCCTTCATTTTTAAAATGCTACACTATAGGAATCTTTATTGCTTTTTATGACTGCCACCAATTATGCCAACTACTTGAACCCTATATGGAATCCTAAATCAATAGCTATTGCAGCTACAAGCATTTCAGATGAATATTCCACTATTTTGCATTGCTTTCTTGAGCCGCTAGGCCTCTAAGAGCACCAAAAACAAACACAAATCTAGCACTGCAAACCTCTAATTGGCATTTGGGATGTTTTATGTGGATTACGAAGACTCTGCTGCCTTTCTTGTAAAAAAGGAGGGAATTTGAAAGGCTTGATATAAGTCTAATTATAGAATTTACTAATTCTAATTAAAGTCTGGGTCCTTGAAATTTTATCAAGGGCCCTGGTATTTTTTTTTTAGACATTTTATTAATGCTTTAGCTGTTAAAACAAAGCCTTTGGAGTCAATGGCTCTAGAGAAAGGTTGATAGTATGATTGCAACATGTGCTAAATAACTTTTAATAACAGATTGAATTGACATATTAATATGGAGCTACTAGCCAAATAACCAGTTCTACATATGTCATACCTTGATTCTCTGTGACTTTACAAATAAAATCTTATTACTCAAACCATAAATTGTTACATGTTTTAGATTTTCACATAAATCTTTGAAGTACAAAAGTTCAGATTACAGGCCTAATTCTGTGTATTCAAACATTCTCAAACTATTTACAGAAAATGCAATGAATGCATTTGCGCACAGCATAGGAGACATGGTTCTGCCAATGGGCCCTAAGTGATATGGAACCCATCAAGCGGATTGTCTGATTGCTGTCACCAAGAGGGTGGGGATTTATTGGGTTTTTTTTTTTTTACTGGGGTTTTATTGTCATAAGCTCAGTCAGTGAATTGGGTGGCCACCTAAATATTCTAAATAAATAAACAAGCCTCCACTTCAGGAACAGAGGAGGGCCCTGACTTAAATGGTTTTTAAAAGGAATAAGCTTCTCAATGTTTACTGGACATTAAACCAGAAGCATCTTGCCTTTTAGTATCAATCTATGGGAAATACGGGTAGAAGGGGACTAAGTGCTTTAATCATGCTATTGACTGGCTACTGTGAGACAAAAAAGTAAGTTAGTTTTAGCCCTTTCAGAGCCAGAGTTTTCTAAAGCACTGGAGCCTCAACATTCATAGAGTTATGCTGCCTAGGGAACTATGGAAGTTGGGGTTTTAAGAGATCCACCCGGATTAGAGAAGGCAGAATAAGACAGACTTTGTATATGATGAGGCAGAATTCTTTTTAATGAATTGCATTTGATGCTTCTCAGATATGCAGTCATTAAGGAAGTGAGTCATGGACTGCATCACTATTTCCCAAATATACTTTGGCTAAATCTTTTTTTTTGATCCTAGTAGTATCATGACTGTGAATGTCTTTATTTAAAGCATTCTAGCACAATAAATACTATATTAATTCTCAAAGCGATATCACTTAGGGGCCCATAGCATTACATGCAAACTGCAAGAATCAGTGGCAAATCATAGCTCTGGATGCACAGGCAATAGTTTAGGATACGCTTATTTTGCTTCCCTTGCCTCCGAGTAGATGTGTCCCAAGGAGGGAAGACACACATTCTTCCTAGTCTCCTATGCTCTCAAATTATTCAGTCATTCCTTGCAAATGTTTCAGTTCAAAGGACTTCTTTCAAGACAGAAAAGCAATGGTCTGCAATAAACAGACAGGATGCCTTCCTACCAAATTAGATGATGCCATTATTCACCAATCAGAGGCAGCAGTTCTGGTTGCCCATTCACCAATGAGAACTAACAGGCAACTCAAAAGTCAGCCCAGGCATCGGGCAGTGCAAAAAGCTACCTTTTTTTTCCCACTGTAAAGCCAGGGTTGCACAGTCACATTAACAGAGTTGTTTGTAATGTCTTTTAATGAGAGCTGTGCAGAGAAAACAAGAGGGGAAGAAGCTTCATTCTGAAAGCTCTGAAGCAAGACAGCAAATGAGGCGATTAGTAGAAGCTGCTGTAGTGAGACTTCTCAACAAACAGAACCTTTGAATAATTCAGCATGTGCAAGTGAGCATAAAAACAACTAAAGCTTTAGACTCTAAACTGGATTTATTTTTAAGTCCACTCTCTAAGCTGGACTTATTTTTTTCCCCTTCAACACAACTCTTGTCTGGTTCTACTAGATCAGAAAGGTACTTACCTGTCCAGCAGTGTCATAAAGCCCAAGAAGGTACTGCTTGCCCCCAACTGTCACACTGACTGCAAAAAGAAAGAGAGAATGAAGTGGGGAAGGGGGACAGGCACATTTAGTCCCTTCTCTCTAGAAGAGGACAAGCAAAGGATCATTTACAATCACTCACCACAATTTGGTGGAAGAAGGGGGGAATCAGGCATTGAAAATACAAAGATATACGTACATTGCTAGTTCTTTGATAACATGAAAGACTACATTAACACTAGTTCAATATCACAGCATCACCAGGAAAGATGTCCTGAGTGCATATTTCTCAACCCCCATTAACAGGCATGTGCTCAAACAAGATCAAACTACTGCAACTAATTAAAGTGCTTCAAAAGAAATATTTCTCCTAAAGCTTTTTTGTCATGATTCGCAGGGTCCCACTTAGTATGACTAAGGATATTTTCTGCTAAAACAACTTTTAACACTTTGCTTTCTCTTCCAGAGGCTTTGTCATCGGGGAGGGGGCAGGAGGGATACTTCTGGTTCATTAAAAAAAAACCAGAGAACAGTTGAAAAATCCCGTCACTTTTCCCTTTCCCACCTGCCAGAACTAACACGCCAACCGTAATGCAGGGAAAGGAAGCCCTCCAAGGGAGGTGGAGGAAGCTGTACACAAGCCATTTTGAGGAGCTGCCACAAACTGTCCCAGGAGCAAAAGACAATCCAAGCCGTTGTAAATTCCAGATTGACGTTCCCTAACTCGCTGCACCTCCCCCCCCCCCCAGCTTTTCTCAAAACTCGTTTGACAGTGGTACACATCCTGAAGACTCCCAGTCGGGGAAGGCTGACTCGGGTTTTCGTTGAAGGGCGGCAGACGGGAAGAAACGAGAAGAGAAAGGGGGGGAGAGAGGAAGACGCGGGAGGGGGAGAGCAAAGTTTTTGCCGAAGTTCCTGCTTTGCTGCTTTTTCCTGCTAAGGGGCGGGAGGGAGCGACCGAGACAGCCGGGGAGAGGCGGTGGAAGGCGGGGGGCGTTCGGGAAAAGGTGATAGGGAGACACTTACTCAGCACTTGCAAACAAGACACAATCCGCGCCCCCCCCCCGTTACCTGCGTAATGGTCAAAGACTGTGGGCACGTATTCCTCCGGGAAGGCGTCGTTGGCATAGCTCATGAGCAGGCAAGTTTTGCCCACCGCTCCGTCGCCGATCACCACGCACTTCAGCATGACTGTCGCCGCCGCGGCCGCCGCCCCCGTCCCGTTGGCCATGATGAGGTTTCCGAGCCGATCGTCATTTTAGAGAGAGGGAGAGCCGAGCAGGGAAAAGGCGGGGAGGGGGTGGCGTAGGGGAGAGAAGAGGAGGACCGGGGGGGGGGCGGGAAGCGTTCACGCGCCGAGCCGGGAAAGGCGCCGCTCCTTCGGTGGCATTTCCAGCTCAGCCACTCCGGGAGTTGGGCAGCCTTAGACTGCGCCTGGCAAGCAAGGCTTGGCTGGCTCGCCCGTTTCAGCAGGCGCCACAAATCACTGAAGGTGGCATTTCTTCCGTCCCTCGCCGTGGTCGAAGTCCTCCTCCTCCTCCTCTTTTAGTGCCAAATTTGTCTGGCAGGGAATTTCCTCCCCTGCTCTCGCCCCAGTTAGGCACGATGACACAGGCTTTCATAAGACCAACAGCAGCAGCAACAGCAGCAGGCTTGGAAGAGGAACTTAAGAGCAGCAAAACCCGCACCGAGACGGGCACCACTTTCGTCCAGCTCCTCCTCCTCTTCCCCCTCCTCTTCGAATCCAAACTGCTTCGCATGTGCCGGGTAAGCCCTCCTCCTCCTCCCTCCCTCCCTCCCTCTGTCGCTTTTCCGAAGGGAGGAGGAAGAGAGGAAGGCCCAGACTCCCTTCCAGAGCGAGGGTGGGGAGTGGGATCCCGCTTGACTTTCTTTCTGCTCCCTTCCCCCTCCCCTCCCCTCCCTTGGCTTCAGGCACCACTTTTCCAACGCGCGCAGAAAGCAGGGAATTAGCGAGGCCGCCTCCGCCTCGCTCGGGAGGAGAAAGGAGGAGCGAAGCCAAATACTGTCCTGTAGCTACAGAAGAGCTGAGGGCTCCTCTCCAAAGAGCCCGCAGCGCCGAGAAACGTCGACGGCTCTTGCAAAGTGCCCGCCTGCTTTGAGCGATGATGTCAATGATCAAGGCATCCTAACAATTGGATGTGATTCAGGGTTCCCTCCCCCCAGTTCCCACGACAGAATATATATTTTTTTTTGCACTTTGCTATTGGCAAAATGCTTTAGAAATCGTTCTTGATTGAGAGTGACGAGCTGCTCCTAAAATTCTTTCTTCCTATTGAGGGAGGGGAAGTCATGTATACTTATATAAATTTGGAAGCCCTTTTTAAAAAAATTGAACGCTGGGGTTATAAACTGTACGATTGGGAAAACATCTATCAGTGTCAATTTAAAATCCTTCAGCTAGCAACATCAGCACAATGGAATTGATGTTAGCAAAGTTGTTCTATTTTTGTATACTGTATTAGCTTCATATTTTATGCCAACTCAAACATATCTATTTTCATAACAGCACTGTGATAAAATCAGTTGGTGAGGTAGGTCACTGAGGAATATTTATGGCTAAGGGAAAAAAATCTAACCCAGCTTTCTTCCAAAGTGATACCATCTAAGGCATCAGGCAAGGGTGATAATAGTAACTGAACACATCAATTTATATATTTATATAGTATAGTAAACTACAGATGATTGTCAACTTAACAATAGTTAATTTAGTGACTGTTCAAAGTTACAATGGCACTGAAAAAAGTGACAACCACTTTTCACACTTACGCTTACAGTATTCCCATAGTCAGTGATCAAAATTTGGATGCTTGGCAATTGACTCATAGTTATGATAGTTGCAAGTGTCCCAAGATCATGCAATCACCTTTGGTGACCTTCCAAGCAGAGTTAATGGGGAAGCCAGATTCACTTATTAACTTAACAGCTTCAGTGATTCATTTAACAACTGTGACATAAAAGGTCGTAAAATGGACCAAAATTCATTTAAGCAATATTTCACTTAGCAACAAAAATTTTTGGTGCAATTGTGGTCGTAAGTTGAGGATGTTAGGGATAACATTGTTTTACCCTAACTGTTTTGGGTAAAGATAATAAAATGATGAATCATGGTTTGTCAGATAAAGTGTATGTGACTTTAAGCTAAAGGAATGTAATTAAGGGTGCAGCTGTAAAAGTACTATATAAGCAGCAAGGCACTCTCTGGCTCTTACTGGCTGGCTTATTGAAGACTGCGTTCTTGCTGGATCGGGGAGGAGAAGAAGTGTTGGATTACTTTGAAGATATTTCTCAACGGAGAGAAGATAAGTTTTGGACAGATTTATTATGTGTACTGACACTGGCTATTCGACACGGACTTTGCAATTAGAGTATCCTCGACAAGACTTGACTGAAATTGGTATATGACTAATGGACCGTTACATTTGACTATGCTATAATTCTTAAATGGAATAAACTATATTTTTGATAGCACAAGCGTATCTGTATTTTTACTGCGTGTTAACTAGAAAACTTATCTCACACATTTACCTGTCTTCCTATTTGACTTCGCTGCACATTCTGTTTAGTTTGTTTTCCTTAACACCCGTTGGGGAATCCAGGCTTAACAGAGGATTACCTATATAAGTTTCTTCCCCAAACCCCAAAAACTTTAACCTTAGACTGTCTACTATTGACCTCACCCCTTTCCTAAGAGGCCTGTAGGGGGCGTGCATAAGCGCACCAACGTGCCTACCGTCCCTGTCCTATTGTTTCTCTTATTCTTTTATTTTTCTTATATGTACCCATTTCATGTATTCACAACTATGTATACATTTATACTTATTATCTTGTAAACAATTGGCAAATCAAATAAATAAATAAATAAAATAAATATAGCATAACTAATACAATATATTAATTTTACATTGCCCCATCAGACAATTCTAGGCTATTAATGGAAGAATCCTAGATAGCAAACTCCCAGAAAATAATTCAAAACAGTAATTGAAATAGACTAAAATAAATGCAGAAGGTACCATTCATATGTACTGTGGAAAGGGAACTTCACGAAGACAGTAGTGTCACAAAAACAGGAAAAGCCCAAGGGGAACATCAGGTCAGCCATAAAATAAACTTACATAGGAAAAGGAATCAAATAAAAAGGTATTAAAGAATCCCTATAGACAAAAGCCTAAGTAATTAAGAAAACTAGACAAATAAGAAAAGGAAACCCTTACAAACACAGGACATACCAAATAAGCAAAACAAACAGACAAAAGACACAAAATATAAATTACAAAAGGGACAGACAGGAGATTGCCACAGAACAAATATGAAAAAACCATCATAAAGCTAAAAGAGATTAGGAAAAAAACCAATAATACAATCTAGCCACCCTGCGGAGTTTGTCCTCCGGCGGGAATAAAGACAAACTCAAACAGGATTTGAAACATTAAGCACAAATACAAACATTCACACGAAATCAACTCACAAAGGGAGAAAAGGGTATAAAAAACCAGGGACTTACCATAAGAAGCTAGCTTCCCCAGGAACGCAGACTTCTCACTGTCCCCCGCCTTCCTGAAAAATAAAAAGATCCAGCTTTCAAGCAGTTGTCCGTATCCTTGCGCCGGAGCTCTCCCAGTGGGAAAATCGAATCCTCGAAGGAAAGGCATTTTGACACCTTTCAACAGTACTAGAGATGAAAAGTTGCCAAAAGACTGCTTAAATAGAAAATATTTTTTAAAAGTTTTCTGAAAGCCAGAAGTAAGAAGGCTGTATTGAAAAACTGCCTTCCTCACATCTTACCTCATGTGGATTGAGACCCTAAGCAGACCTCTTAGATAGCCTGACAAAATGGCAGAACCCTTATAGTACAAGACAATGGTAACACAAGGTAACATCTGGGAGCCCTTGGGTTGGGAAAGGCTATTTGAATCAAAATCTCTAAAATCCAGTTTCATCATTCAGCCCACCATTTAAAAAAAAATTAAGATAGATCCAACCTTTATATCAGGGATCTCCCCACTACCAGGCTATAAAATGATTGGCCCAGCATCATCTTGTCATCTTCATGGCTAAGAAGGAGATGGGTCTTTAGTATTTTCCAATCTTCATCACTTCCAAACAAGTGGACTTAACCTCTAAGAATTGCTCAAGACAGCATGGCAATTGCAAAAGATTTTGGGAGCTAAAGTCCATGCATCTGGACCTTGCCTAAGATTAGGAAAAACACTTCAAGATCATATTTAATCCCATTCACATCTACTTTAAATTAACAACATTAACCTGTAACACATTCCAAAACAAAAAGAAAATGATTGTTCTCCCAGTGTAACTTGTGGGATTGGTTCACCAGGCCCAAATTCTTTGTTAGTATCATGGTAAATTAAGAACGCTGTTTCTTGGTGTACATATAGAAGTAGGAGAGATCTCTGCCCATTTTTTCTGACTATTGATGACATGAGACGATGCCGTGACTAAATTTAACATATTGCAATAATATTTCTAACATTCTCTTATGTCCCAGTCCACAAATCTCTCATCTCAACTCCTTGACTTGAAGAAAATTGAAAATAGTGGCATTCATTAAAACATGGGTTCAAGGATGGCACCAGGAATCATGACTGTGAGCATGTGATTGTTGCTGATTTATCAAAAAAGAAACACATTTGGGCTAATTAATAGCAGAACTCTTCTTAGAAATGCTAAGAACTCATGGAAGCAAACATACTCCTAAAAAGAAGAATAAACAACCTACAGTACCCTTAGGTTCCTGAAAAAGAACTACAAAAAATGGCTTCACTTTTAACTAACTTATCTCCATACTTTCTTTGCTACATTCAGACTTTCTAAAATTATCTCTTTCCTGCCCCTTTGCTAACCCAACAGTGTCATTCCCTATCCCAAAGGCATAGAAAAGAGTTTTTAAGCCATTAAGGAACATTAATATTCTTTGTTTAATCCCTGGCCATCCATTAGTTGCCTAGTGATAGGCTGTTTCACAGTAATCAAGATGACAAACTCATAATAGTGTTATAAGCAAGCTCATGGATATAGTTTGCATAGTGGAGAACTGATGTTTGTTGACTAAACTATTATATACCTTGCAATGTTTAAACTTACAGTAACATTTAAATAATAATGAAACGGAAGTAGAGGACACAACAACACACCACTAAAAATTAACAGGTGCAAAAGAATTAAAAGTTTTAAAAGCTAAGGGAAAATAAGAGAGGTAACTGGCATTGAAATTGAGTTACTTAAGTTACAACTGGTCATTTAGTGACTGTTTGAACTCATAACAGACCCTCCCTCCCAAAGCTACTTATGACCTGATTTTGAAATTACAATGACCATCCCTACCCTTGCGGTCATATGATTGAATTTTGACAACCAATTCACATTTATGGCTGTGTGCAGTGTCTCACAATCTCATGACTGCAATTTTTGATGGTTTTGTTTTGCTGGTTTCTGGTATTTACTTCCAGTTTTGTTGGGTAAAATGAATTAGCTTAACAACCACTGCAAAAAAAAAGAAGTCATAAAATCAGCTCCAGTCACATGATGATTGGCTTAATGACTGCAATGACAACTGTAATTCCATACTTATTTCTAGATGTAAGTCAAGAACTACCTGTAAAACAGAACATTTCGCATGGATACCAAGCTGAAAATTGGTTGCTAAATGCAATAAAAGCACCATATGATGGAATTGAAGCATGCATGAAAATAAATGGAATGCTTAACAAATAACAGAAAGTTCTAGTTGGATAAAATCAATGAGAACCTCAAAAATAAAAGGAGAGAATTTTAATATCCAAAGGCAATGTACAAATCAATGTATGGATGCAGTGGAAGAAAGGATAGTTCACAAGGATAGAAAGCTATGGTGAAGGTGGCGATTCAAAAACAAAAAAGAAATAAAATGCCAGGCCCAGATGGGTTACCAAATGAGCTATATAAAGAAATAGGTGATATATTAGAGACAATATTATTAGAGGTTTGCAATGAGGTATTACTGGATGCTAAAATACCAGAATTTTGGAAGGAGGCATACATAACATTAATTCCGAAAGAGGGCACAGATGCCAACCAAACAAAGAATTACAGACCAATATCCCTTTTAAACTCAGGCTACAAGATTTTTATGGCAGTAATGGTGGAAATTCACCTAAACCAAAATGGATTTCTTCCCACGAGGCAGATCAGATATAACACAAGAACAATAATAGATATATTGGAATATTATGAAAAGCATCCAGGAAGCCAAATGGCTTTGGTCTTCCTGGATGCACAAAAGGCCTTTGATAATTTAAATTGGGACTTTATGAAAAAGCAGATTAATTTGGTGGATTTTGGAGATAATTTTGTAAAAATGTTGAATGCAATCTATGCCACACAAAAGGCCAATGTATTATTAAACGGAGAAATTACCAAATCATTAGAGATAAGGAAGGGAGTCAGACAGGGATGTCCGCTTTCACCTCTGCTTTTTATAACTATTTTGGAAACTTTGCTGGATAGAATTAGATTAAATAAGGAAATTAAAGGAATTAAAATTAAAAACCAAGAATATAAATTACAAGCCTTCGCAGATGATATGGTTTTTGTCATAGAAGACCCAATAGGCTCAGGACCAGCTCTACTAAATGAAATAGACAAATTCGGTAAATTAGCAGGATTAAAAAATTAATAAGGAAAAAAACCAAAATTAGTTAAAAACAACAAATAGTAAACAAACAAAAAAAGGAAGAAAAGATGGGATTACAAATTGTAAATAAAATTAAATATTTAGGAATCTGGTTAAGAGCTAGAACATTAAACCTGCGAGAGGATAATTATACTAAATTACTGAAACAGATTGAAAAGGACTTGGAAAATTGGAATAAGATGCAAATTTCATCATTAGGTAGAATAGCAACAATCAAAATGAATGTTCTACCTAAAATATTATATTTATTTCAAACAATCCCGATATTGCTGGACAAAAAATTCTTTAAAGATTGAGATAAAATTGTAATGAAATTTATCTGGGCAAAGAAGAAAACAAGGGGAAAAAATTATTTACAAGATAATAAAAGCAGGGGTGGATTCAGACTACCTGTCCAGGAGACATATTATACAGCAGCAGCATTAGTGTGGATAAAAGATTGGATTGACTGAAGGAATAACAGGATTTTACAATTGGAGGGACATGATTTACAACTAGGCTGGCATGCATTTTTATGGAACCCAAATAGTAAAAACAATTTATATTTTACCAGACATGTATTCCGAAAATCTTTACTTAAAGTTTGGACTGAAATAAGAAAGAATCATTATACTAAAATCCCGAGGTGGTTCTCAACGATGGAGGCAATGTTTCATTTAATCACGATGGACATCAGTAAAAAACTTAAATACTACCAAATATTAGATAGCGAGGGAAGAATTAAAACGAAACGGGAACTAGAATTACAAGAGATAGCTATTGATAATTGGTCATACTTTCAAATAAAATTGAGATACAACAAAGACGTAAAAGAATATGGAATTGAGGTAAAAGATACATATTTGGATAAAATACTTCTAAATCCTGAGAAAAGCTCAATTTCCAAATTATATAATTATTTATTAGAATATGAAATGGCCGAGAAAATTGTGAAAGGTCCCATGTTGGCTTGGGAATTTTTTTTTGGTTATAGCATTGATCTGGATGACTGAGAAGAAATCTGGCAGAAAAATTTGACACTAACCAAATCAGTAGCGCACAAGGAGAATTTATACAAAATGATGTACAGATGGCATCTGGCGCCCTCCAGATTGGCCAAAATATTTCCGACAGCCAATCCTTGCTGTTGGAAATGTAAAGGGAAATTTGGTACATACTTTCATTCATGGTGGACTTGTCCTGAGATAAAGAAATATTGGCTAAAAATAAAATGTGGATAGAAGAAATTATAGAGAGTGGGCTGGAGTGGAAACCGGAACTATTTTTGTTGGGAATGATTAAAGGGGACTACCCCACTAAAGTAAAATATCTGACCATCCATTTATTAACTGTGGCACGTATCTCACTAGCACAATATTGGAAAAACCCAAATGTACCACCAATTCAGGTTGTTATTCAGAAAACATATGAATGTGCCCAATTGGAGAGGCTTACACTTAAAATTAATGGGAAGGAGGATACAGATTATTACCAGATATGGGACAAATGGCATAAGTGGGTAGACAATAAAAGGGGAAACATATAAATGAACCTAAGATACAAATTATATCCAGCGATTCATAATATATTAAGTACAATTAAAGGTTTTAAATCTTCTTTTCTTTGTTGCTACTATTATTAGTATTAGCTATTTATAATATTTTTGTGTTTATTAGTTAAAAAACATGAATGTATTAGTAATAGAAGAGTGGTTATAATCCAACGTGAAAATAAATGGAGTATATTGTGAATTATTTAGTACTTAGGATGTGATAAGGTGTGAATATGTGACTAGTACTAGCCAATAATGATTTTTGGACTCACCAAATTCGACAACAAATGTAAAAAACTATGCGTTATTATTGTTTCTGTATTTTTGAAATTGTACATTTTTAAATTTGTAAATAAAATTGTTTTTAAAACTTAAAAAAAAGAAAGAAAAGGAAGGAAGGAAGGAAGGAAGGAAGGAAGGAAGAAAGAAAGAAAGAAAGAAAGAAAGAAAGAAAGAAAGAAAGAAAGAAAGAGAGAGAAAGAAAGAAAGCTAAGGTGAAATTCAGAGAATGGTGTTGGAGTAAATCATTTTGATGATATTTCCTTTTATTGTGTCATGCCTGTAATTCTATTGGTTACTGTTTTTTCTCCTTTTTTTCCCTTTGCATAATATTCCTTACCCATACTAAACAGTATGACAATATGTAAGTATGTATATATGCACCAAGGAAGCCTCCTGGGTAGCCAATTCAATTTTGCAGATCAGGTACTTTTGAGCAGAAATATTACTAGAACACAACCGTGTTATCAGTATGAAGAAAACTAATGTTATTATGCAAATTCCATTTCTTCCATACACAAGTAAAACATCACAACACACATGCAAAAGGTCTGGAGCTTCTCTCACGAAAGTCATTTTGTTATTTGCCTCTTATCCTCTGCATGGATAGTGATGCTATTGAGAGGGCTGAGATTTGTTTAGCAAATATCTGTGTCTCGTGCTGTGAAGTTTTGGAAAGTAAGCTAACAACCATTTGAACTGAGCTGAAAGTGAGATTTGATAACAGCAAAGCTTTTGGACAGCCTTCAGAGCACTTACTACAATAATCCGCATTACCAAAGCTCTGGTAACTAAGGTTAAGTTTTCTTTGTCTAGGAAAAATTGTAGTTAGCCCTCGTTGTGAGGGGGAGGGGCAGGTCTTCAATCTTTTTAAAATGTGTAATATTTTATCTACTTGTGAAGGTCACTGAAGTATCCCTATGTAGATCTTGAAGGAAACAGGAGTCTCCTTCAGGAAGAGTGGCCTTAGGATTCATACATCATGGTGTGCTGTGTTTTGATGAATAGGTTACTACTGCTTAATAATGGTAATAATAGACTAGTTTTATGAACATCAGCTAAATTCATCATCTTATGAAGGCATAATTAAACAAGCAATGTTTTGTTATAATAATGCCCTTTGGGGAATTAATCCTCAATCAGTGGAAAGAAAGAAAAGAAGAAAAGAAAAAAGAAAAGAAAAGAAAGGAATAGAAAGAAAGAAAGAGTTTTACCTGCAACCCACTCTTGGTTTCCAATACAAGTAGTTCTTGACTTATGACCATAATTGAGCCCAAAATTTCTGTTGCTAAGCAAGACAGTTATTAAGTGAATTTTGCCTCATTTTATGACTTTTCTTGCCACAGTTTTTAAGTGAATATCACTGCAATTGTTAAGTTAGTAACACGGATATTAAGTGCATCTGGTTTCCCCATTGACATAAAAGATGATCCCGGGACATTGAAACCTTTATGAATATGAACCAATTGCCAAGCATCTGAATTTTGATCTCGTGACCATGGGGATGCTGTAATGATTGTAAATGGGAAAAGCAGTCATAAGTCACATTTTTCAGTGCCGTTGTATTTTTGAATGGTCACTAAATGAACTGTTGTAAGTCAAGGATTACCTATGTCTTTGTGGCCTATATTTCCAGACTCGTGTTTTTACATTTTTAGATTTATAATACTTGCCATAAACTTTGGAGAGCCTAGAGGCATCCATTGGGTCCCTAAAGCCCCCATGGCTTAAAAATTATGATGCTGAAACACAGAGAGCATTCTTCTATCTGCATGTGTAAATTACTTCCAGTTATAACAGTGTAAGCTGCTGTTTTTAAAAAGGGAAATTAAAATCTGGGCTTTCAAATAACAAAAACTAAGAACAGTTGCATACAAAATATAATTATTGTAGTCTGATTCAACACTTTTTATGACATGATTTGCACAAAAAGTTCACCTTACTATGCTCTCTGCATGATCCACTTCCAAACCAAGAGAGATAAATCACAGTGCATTGGTTCTCATCTCAAAGGATGTATAAATCTGATGGAAGCTTAAAGCTGTTTAGAAACCTGCACTGATTAATGAGCTAATTATCACAATCATATCTGTTGTGTAAGAGAATAAGAAAATTAGCAAAACATTTATCATGTGACAAAGCTAAATATATTGCTTCAGTGGAACAAATATATGTGTGTGTGTGTGTGTGTGTGTGTATGTAGATTTTCACGGGTACAGGTATGCAGGTCTTGGCGTGTTCAGGTCTTTTCCCGTATAAGATTGAGAGTATCTTGGCGATGTTTTGACGAGATCCCACTCGCCATCTTTAGGCTGGTGCTTTCAGCTTTGTGCTTGTGTGAGCAAAGCATGATCTGAGCTGCCGTCTTTCTATAAATACTGGTGGGGAGGTTGGCTGTGTTGTCATTTCTTGATTGGTTGAACTGGTAGACAGGTGACTTACCCTCTGGAAAAAAAATAATATGGGGGTAAGACACCCCTAACACTCCTCGGGGTGTGTGTGTGTCTTAAAATGGCTTCTACTGTACAGCTCAGTGGAGTTGCCATGGTAACGTCTTCACAGTACTCCATAAGTGGGCTCCCTCTGGTAAGGGAGATTAGTTCTTACAAAAAACAAGGGGGCTCCCTCTGGTAAGGGGCCCTAAGCTTCAAGCAAAGAGGGCAAGTTGTCGGGGGAGGTGCCTGTTAATGCAAATAATCACCTCAAAGGCTGTTCTCTGTAGAATTTTTCCAACACTGTTTGGCCAAGTCTCTAATTCTCACCACAGTGAGAATTAGGTGTCTAATTCTCAACACAGTGGTTGAGGTAACAGGGCCAGGCCCAAGATGCCTCCAAGGAAACATCAGGCGATTGGCCAACTGCAATCAAAGGCTACAAAAATGAAACACCAGCATAGACAAGAAACTCCCAAGGAGAGGTATAGAAGACTTGCTGCACAAGAGAGCTACTACAGCTAGAACTTCAGAGACAGTATAACAGCGTGAGTCCCGACTACAGGATAAGAGAGATAGAGCTTTGATTTGACACTATAAATATAATTCATTCCTTTTCCTGTCTAATACAGGATTGGGATAAATAAATACCCGTGCAACGCCGGGTTATCAGTTAGTCATGTAATAACAAATACGTGTGATCTTCAGGGATAGAAACAAGGCCTGAATGGATATGATGCAGCCACCTTGCTGCAGCTAAATAGATCTGAGGTAATACTTAGAGATTCTATGTGGGAACCTACTATAACCTCTTGTTTTTCATTTGGCAAGACATAATGAAATATAAACACATCAAATAAGGCTGACATTTACCTATGGCAGATAGTGGTTGGTGATAGTATCAGGCATCTGGCAAGTTTTAAAACATTGTAAGGACCATGACAGAAGATCTGTTTAGCATATAGGAGATCTCAGGCCAGTCTCCAGCATCTCTGCTTAAAAAGAACAGAGTCAAAAGGAAACTTCTATGCCTGAAAACCCGGAAGCTGCTATCTGTTAGCAAGCAGAGAACTTGCCTAAAAGAATACACAACCTGATTAAATCCAAAGCAACTTTCTAAAACACATCCAGTCTCTTCTAGAGACAAAGTGAGGATATTGTGGTTTCCCAGTGTTGTTTAATTACAATTTGCAGAAGCTCCTGCCAGCATGCCCAGTAGTAAGGGATCCCAAATGTTGTATTTCAACAACAGGTCCTTGGTGCTCTCTGAGCTTGGTTGTTTTCTTGAACAAATTAGGTACATTACCCAAATTAGGTAACATCATCAGTGCAAGCTAGCACTAATGATGTTACCTAGTTTTGGTAATGAAATGTCTGCAAGAAAACAACCAAGCTCAGAAAGTACCAAGGACTACCCAAAAAAGGGTGATCTACAGATAGTCCTTGACTTACAACAGTTCATTTAGTGACCATTCAAAGTTACAACAGATCTGATAAAAGTGACATGAGTGTCTTTTTACGCTTACAACTGTTGTAGCATCCCCATGGTCACATGAACAAAATTCACATGCTTGGCAACTAACTCATATTTATTATGGTTGCTGTGTCCTGGGATCATGATCACCTTTCACAACCCTAAAGTCAATGGGGAAGCACTTAACAACCATGTTACTAACTTAATGCTTGCAGTGATTCACTTAACAACTGCAAGAAAGTTTGTAAAACAGGGCAAAACTCACTTAACAAATGTGTCACTAAGCAACATAAATTTTGGGCTCAATTGTGGTCTTAAGTCAAGGACTACCTGGATAGCATTTACCAAGCAATTCAACCCTTACACACACAGCAGAGAATAGTTCGGAGGGGTCCTTGGTGCAAGAAAAGAATCAAGCTCAGAGAGCACCAAGGACCCCTCATTTCAACCCTGAGCTACAAATATTGGCCTTTATTGGAGAATACAATCTGGACTTTCAGAGTCTTTCAATAATGGTGCACCCAATTAAAGCTCTGCACAAATGTCTTCCAGTGCAATTAACAAAGTGGTGTGTGTTACTCTCTTGACTGATTGTTTTGTTTTTCTGCCTTTTATAGTGAAAAGAACTTGCAGTGTAAGGAAAAAAAGTTCCAAAAGCTAGTCAAACTCACAATTAACAAAAAGATTGATAAAGGTTTTGAACCTGCCAACTTCTAGTCCCTGTGCAGAAAATATCACAGTTTGGCATAAATTTGCTGTTTTACACACACCATACACACACAAACACACACCCCTATGGGATTTGATCTGTTCACACTGCACATTTCATCTGAAGTATACTTAATTAGCAATTTCTGTTTGAAACAGCAAGTTTTGTATTTGACTAATGCTCGTGGATTCCTTCTTTTTGAAATAATTTCTGGTATTATTTTATTCAGGAATAGGGTGACCTATTTCAAACATTACCAAACATTACTACTATTGTCTCTTTTCTGAATGTATCAAAGATGGATGAGCTAAATTACTTGCTAAGCCATTCATGCCTTCCAAAGGACCTATTCTCAGGTAGGCATTAATTATGATCAGTTAGGCTGATAAACAACTTCCTTTTAAAGAAAAAAATAACAATAATTCACAAAAGAACTGTTGTTTTGAAGCACATAGCTTTAAACTCATATATAGAGATGGAGTAAGATGAAGCCACATCTTTGAACAGCAAGCATAAGTCCAATGATTTTACCATTAGCATCTTCATCAAATGCTTTTTTATTCTAAAGAAAACAATTGAAAGGAAAATTTAATCACAATATCAATGTGATATAGCCAGATTCAGGTAACAGATTAAAGATACAACAGGTATTGCTTTATGATGAATGAAACCTACCATATTTAATGTATTTGCAAATAGCTGAAAAGATAAAAAGCAGTCTTAAAATGCCTGTGATATAAAGTCACTTATTAGGTCATGTGTCTACACTGTTTGTGAAATATGATATGGAGACGAATTAAACACTGCATGAAAAATGGATGCAAAATTTTAAAGAAATATCATAGTGGAACAATGGGAAACATAGGGAAAATCAGTAAAATTTGTTCTAAGCTACAACTTAAAAGAAAATTGGTATAAAAAGTTTTATAAATGATATATAACTGTCAGTTATTGCTAAAACTAATCAATCATGTAACATCAAGTTTTGTCATTCTGCAATATCTTCTTGCAACTGTATTTTTGACAATTATATAAAGCAGGGGTGTCAAACTCAAGGTCTGTGGGCTGGATCCATCCCATGGGAGTGCTTAGATCTGGCCCATGGGGCCACTCTGGAAACAATGAGGGACCGGCCCATGGTGCCTCTGCCAGGGAAAACAGATCTCGGGAGGTCTGCATGCGGCCCTCCCGAGCTCCGTTTTCCCTGGCAAAAGGTTGAAGGAGTCCATCACAGCCGGAAACAGGGCTCAGGAGCCTGTTTTCACTGGTACAGCACTCGGGCCACCACAGGCGTCCCAACATGAGTGACATTGAGCTGACTGCACCTATCCTGGCCTCACCCACCTCGGCCCCCAGAGGTCAAACACAACCCTGATGCAGCCCTCAATGAAATTGAGTTTGACACTTCTGATATAAACTTTATTACAGTGAAGGACTAGCAGATCTCTACTTTTGATTGTTTACTTTTGTCGGATACTTATGTAATAATATAACTAATTAATTAAATAGTGAAGGCAGGGGAAGAAGGGGATCAGGTGAAAAGCGCGTCTTCCAGTCCAAGGCTTTTTCATGCATCAGGAAAATAAACAGTGGAAACATGTGAAGTACATATGTTCTTGCTGAACTGAAGAAATGTTTTGGGAAGCTGCAGAGGGATCTGGAATCTGAATATGATTTCCTGCAGGTTCTTGTCCTCGAGACAAATTTTGAATTATTATTGTAACATTTATTTCATGTTTAAAAAACAGAAAATGCTAATTTAATGACAATTGGTAGCAGTAATGAACATCAGATATTCGATCTTATATTTTGAGAGGTTGACAGCAACAATTACACTGACTAAGCGTAACTATATAAATATGAGGGTGAAGAACTGCTAGCGGTCACATCAGAGGCAATCCATTGAAGATACTCTTTTCCAGTTGCTAACATCCTTTCCCAAGAGAAATTAACTATCATTTGGGGAGGAAGGATGGAATTAAACATTTGAAACAACAGAATACAGAACATTCATCTGATTGAAGTCTGTTCCACAGATCACTTTAATAGCCATGATTAGTAAGCATAAAATTGTACCAATGAGTTAATTACTGCTTTTACTTATATTCATGAATGCTAAAATGTTCATTATTAGGAAAACAGAAACAACAACAGAGAGCCCAGCATTTGCACTACTGAAGGGTTGGCTCCTGCATATTGTACTGGCTGAAAAAAGGCAGGAAGAATTATTTATATATATTGGTTAGAGTATGAGCTGCAATGCAAATAAATCTGTTAATGTACATTGAACACTATTGGACAATTTACGTTGGGTAGTCCTCAGTTTCTTTAAGCATTATGTCAGAAGTATAGCCTCATTGTCAGTGTTAACAACTTCCTGAGGAAGTTTGGCTTTGTGACATTGTTTTCCTGAAGCCTTTCTGCAACAGAGGTGAGGTTCTAATAAAATGATCTGCTATTAAAGAGAAATGGGATTCCTGAATCTCTAGCAGAGTCTCTGGCAGTTACAGCTGGCAGTTTTGTTCAGATCTTTGTCTTACTATAGAATTGTGAGACAAAGTGGATCATTGGTCTGATCACTAAATGCTCTCTGTAGTCCAAAAGGCTCCATTCTTTTTTGCAGGTTTTCTAGGTATGATACACAATGTCTGATAGATTGAGAAGAAAGATGCTTTGGGAAGCTATGAAACATCTCATTTTAATTCCAGATGTGACAGATCATTCCATGAGTGGTATGATAGTTTTTCAGAAGTAAATCTGAACAAGAATTGGTTATTGACAGTTCAGAGAGAAACAAATCCCAAAACACATTTTGCATTGAGTTGGAGGCATTTATGAAATGTTGTGGGGATGATCAAATAAATGTTGGAATAGTCTAGGACAGGGATCCCCAACCTTTTTGACGCCGCGGCCCGGTACCGGCATCAGCTGGGCGCCGCGGCCCGGTACAGGCATCAACTGGGCGCCGCCATCTTTTGACAAAAAGTGCTTCCGGTGACCTCACGGAAGCACTTTTTCGTCAAAAAGATGGCGGCGCCAGCGCCCGGTGAGCTTTTTCGGTAGAAATGGCTTTCTACCGGAAAAGCTCACCGAAGCGCTGGCGCCATCTTTTTTTGATGAAAACGTGCTTCCGTGAGCTTTCTACCCGGAAAAGCTCACCGGAAGCACTTTTTTACCCAAAAGATGGCGGCGCCCAGCAACCAGCGGCCCGGTAAGAGTTGTTCCGCGGACCGGTATCGGTCCGCGGACTGGCGGTTGGGGACCCCTGGTCTAGGACATAGTCATGCTTAAGCTGTGACAATGAAAAAAGCGAAGTCTTCCAAAAGTTGTGGAGCTTTTCTAATTTGAGATTTAATGTCATCTGTCCTATGAGATAGTATACTGGATTCCTTGCTATAATGAATTTCCTAGATATTTTGAGGATAAAATTCCTCAACATCAAAGTCATCTGAATGCTGAAATTAGTAAAGTGTGCAATGCACTGTCTTCTACAGCTTTGTAAAATTGATTTCAGCTTGTTTTGCCTGTGGCTGAAGAAAGTATTTTTTGTAGTAATGAAAAATGCAGATGCCTTCTTGATTCTTTCTTTTATTAGACCTAATCTATTGGCTGGATGGGTTTGACGTTCAGTCTTGGAATGAAATCAGCTGTTCTCAAGAGGCAGTTGTACACCTAATTTAGAAAATATCTTTTCTCGACCAAATAACTTATTATGATTATAAATATTCTATTGAAGGGTGCAAGAAATCACAAAATGATCCAATTGTGCTCTTTAAAACATCTAAGAAATTGACATTTCAGTGGTCTGAATTCATTTTGTTTCCTCCAACACAAGTTATCCATATAATCCCATTTATATTATGGCACAGCTGATAAAATTAGATTCAATCATTATCATTCCAACAAAAATGATAAGGTAGATGAATATATCCATTGAATATTTCCTGATTCACAGATTAAACTCAGGATCCAAAAGCATTTTCTTTAACTGTACAGAGCAACAGCCTGTCTCTCTAAAGAGGCAGAGTTTCACTATTCTCTACATCCTATAAAAGGAGGATAATGTCCAAGAAAAGGAGACTAACAGGCAGTGAACATTGAAATAGAACAAAATTATCATTCTTTAATCTGCTTAAGTACATTAATATTGACTTCTTATTGAAGTTACAATTATTTTCTATATTATATATACTCTTTAGATCAGCAGTTGCCAACCGGTGGGCCATGACCCACTGGTGGGCCCCGAGAAAATTTTGGTGGGCCTCAGGGAAATCTCACCCCCAGAGCACCCCCCAAAGCAATTAATCCAGGCTGCACAGAAACTCAAGGCTGCGCCGCCCACATGGCCCGCAGGAACCCTCCCCGCTCACTCACTCCTTACCTGGTAAACTTGGCTACTAAATTGCTATTTTTCCTTTTTTTGACCATCTTCTGTTCTGCTGTGCGGGGAAATTTAGATTAGCTAGGAAGCAGGAAATGGTTGGATTTCTTGCTTTCTACCTAGTCTTTAGATCTTCGGCTCAGCACAGCCAAACCTCCCTTAGGACTGAAGGTTTGCTTGCAAGCAAATTCAGTGCAGACTCACGGCAAGCAAATTTGAGAGACTGAGCTAGCCGATGGCAGATAGATAGATCACTGAATGATTCTGTGAGCAACTCAGTCTGCTTGCTTTGCCTGATTTTGGGTAAAAGTTGCTCTTTTTTAAAATAAAAAATCAATATTTGCATGCATGGTGTGTTGTGAGTTAATTTTGTGAGTTTGCTTGCTAGCAAATTTTATGAGTTTGCTTGCAAGCAAATTTTATGTGACAGACTGAGCTAGCCAATGGCAGATAGATAGATCTCTGAATGAATCTGTGATTCTGTGAGCAACTCAATCTGCCTGCATGCTTTGCCTGATTTTGGGTAAAAGTTGCTCTTTTTTTTATAAAAAAATCAATATTTATATAAATATTTATAATATTTACATACAAGCCATGCCCAGCCAGTCACATGACCACCAAGCCACACCTTACAAATTAGGCCACGCCCACAGAACCGGTTAGTGGTCCCTGGAATCTAAAATTATGAGTTTGGTGGTCCCTGAGGTCCAAAAGGTTGGCGACCCCTGCTTTAGATGATCATGCGATTAAGTCAATGCTGGGATCAAAGTCCAACACTGGAGTTAAAAAAATATGATCAATATTTTGATCATATGACACTGTTCATTCTGGTCATATCAGATTGCGCTACCTTTCTGCCAATCATAGGTTGTCTTGTTACTCTTACAGGTCAAACAATCCAGGAGAAAGAAGCAGAAAACTTTGCTTCAAGATTTAGATCAGGGGTGTCCAACCTTGGCAACTTTAAGACTTGTGGACTTCAACTCCCAGAATTCCTCAGCCAGCTTTGCTGGCTGAGGAATTCTGGGAGTTGAAGTCCACAAGTCTTAAAGTTGCCAAGGTTGGACACCCCTGATTTAGATTATCTTTAAGAAATAAATAAATATTTTAGACAAAAGTTGGAGATTGGGGGAAGGATGATAAGGTGAGGCACCTCTTGGAAGATAGGAGGTTGAAGCAGGAACTACCACCAAGCTTCTACTACAGACCAGGAAGCAGAGTGAAAGAGTGAAGATATAACTCAATGTTTTTCAAACTTGGCAAACTGAAGTTCACACCTCTTAAGGCTGCCAATTTTAGAAAACACTGATCAAGAGATTTTCCAGAGAGATTTGAGACCTCCAGCTTAAAGGTTTGCTTGCTACAAGGTCTGACTCTTTGTGTTTGTATGTTTAAAATGATTTAATTTGATGGGCATCAAATTAAAGCTACAATCTTAAATATGCTTGCCTAGAAAGACTCATAAAGATATCTATATCCATAACATTTTCATCATAACAAACATCTCAAGGTAATTTAGAATATAATTATCATAAGATATTACAGTTAAAATGGAAAATAATTTTAAAATGAAAAACCTGATGATTACCTAAGAAAAATCAAGGAATTGCCTGGCAAAGAGATGTATAACTACTAGGTGTAATATTCTATGCTGGGATTCACCTAATATCAAGGGAGAAATTATCCCGCAATTTAGGAATTGAGAACCTTTCCCTACTTTTATGTAACCATGATGCAAACATGCCATTAAACACTAGCCAGTTTGGTCTAATGGTTAAGCCACCAGGTTAGAAAGCAGGAGAATGTGAGTTCAAGCCCTGCTTAGCATGAAAGCCAACTGGGTGACTTTGGGCCAGTTACTCGCTCTCAGCCCAATCCACCTTATTGGGTTGTTCTGGGGAAAATAAAGGAGGAAAGTGTGTTGGATATGTTTGCCACCTTGAGTTATTTATAAAATAGGATACAAATAAATAATATCCATGATCTTTTTTTCTGGGTCCTTATTGCATTAGCTTCATTAACCCTTGAGTAAGAAAGATGTAGAAACCTTTAACTGTACCAGTACTAAAGCAATGTTTCCTCCATTAAGCCAACAGCAATCCAGTGGTAACTGCAAATTGTGTAAAATCTGGCCTACTTTACTGTCCGTGATGGGTAGCAGATGGGATCTGTCAGGATTGTATTGGCTGTTTCAGAATGTTATCAGCAGGCCCAATGCTCTATTGTTCTGTAATAATCCTGCCCCCACTCGCCCTTTTCAATTATTTTAGAAAGTTTGACTTAAGTTGCAGCCATGTACAAGTGAAACTCTACTGAACACCTTTGATTCTCATTCTGCATTAATTGATCCTTCCAAACCACTCTCAAGGGAAGCCCTAGTAAAACATGTTATGTACAGCAGTACAATTTTGTGGTTACGGATATAGGAATTACTGTGGTTAAGTTATTGAACCAGAAACCACAACGCATTAAACCAAAATCATTATAGCTTATGTTGCAATAAACAATAATATAATTTTCTGGCAATTAGGTAGTTCTGGTGTAGTACAGAAGGAAGAAACTTGTGGCACTCTGAATATCTTCCTAGGGATTTGCTATCCTTTTTTTTTTGCAGGATTATGTAATGTAAAATATGATTCCAACACTCAGCTTCATATATAAAAAATGGAATGGTGTATCAGCCATTAAAGCAAGTGGACTATCTAGCTACTAAGCTTTACTATATATCTCAAATATTTATTTAATTGGGTAAATTTTCCCTTCTTTTTACAGCTTTTCTCCTTTTGCTATAATATGCCTGGATGTGTGGGATTGCTGGGTTACTTATCCTACCAAATATGATTTCAGAATATATTTTGATATCATAGCATAGACTTAATTAGCTCCATTAACTCATGCAATTTCCATCTTTGCCAGAAAGTCTGATTTCTTGTCCCTTTTCTTCTCATCTTCTCACAGCCATTTCATTCATTTCCCTACATATGAGAATATGCAGGTAGTCTTTGACTTATGACTATAGTTGCACCCAATTTTTTGTTGCTAAACAAGACAGTTGTTAAGTGTGTTTTGCCCCATTTTATGACCTTTCTTGCCACCATTCTTAAATGAATCACTGCAGTTATTAAGTTAGTAACATGACTGTAAAGTGAATCCAGCTTCCCCATTGACTTTGTGTAACTCTAAAGCTGGCCTGACTGAGGCCATCTTGGATGCTTCTATGTTGCCACAATGGTGCAAGGGATAGGGAGGGGGAAGGGAGTAGAGATAGCTCCGGTTTTGTAGCCAAAACAAAATAGCTTCCCCTGAGAACCAAGGACATTCCTGCAGGTGGCTGAAAAGAGAAGTGAAGTTTCCAAGCAACTGGACACCAGCTTGATTGGACCATGTGACTGATTGTTTGGGAAAGGGGGGAAAAAGTAGGTGAAAACCATGGGAACCTTTAGAGTCAGTTTTTATAAGTCTGTGCCAATATCATATGTCCAATAAACCTGTTCTTTGATCTTGGCTTGCCTCAGAGCTCTGTTTGTTATGGGTGTATTAATTGGAAACCTGACATTTTGCTTGTCAGGTGGTTACAAAAGGTGATCATATCACCTTGGGATGCAGCAACTATCAAAAATTTGAGCCATTTGTCAAGAGTCCAAATTTGGATGACATGTCCATGGGGATGCTGCAGCTGTCATAAGTGTGAAACATAGTCATGGGTCACTTTTATTGGTTCCATTGTAACTGGTTACTAAATTAATCATTGTAAGTTGAGGACTATCTATATTCCCCTTCTAAGTACCCAGTTATAATGGGTACCCCATTTTTGGTCTTCATAGGTAGCAACTAGGTTCCATGGGCCTTCATGGAAATTTCTTAGTTTTTTTTTTTATAGCCCAGCATTCCAAAGAATGGCTAATGGCTATTTTGTCCCTGGTGCTTCGGCTTACCTGCACCTAACCAGGCTGTGCTGCTTGGTGATCTTCTATTGTGGGTAGGTAAACTGACCAATATTCACTGAAACAGGATGTCCAGCTGAGAACAGATCATGGATGGAAACAGTGGTGGGATTCAATTTTTTTTTACTACAGGTTCTGTGGGTATGGCTTGGTGGGTATGGCAGGGGAAGAACACTGTAAAATATAGTCAGAGGTGATATTGCCGGTTCTCTGAACTACTCAAAATTTTCGCTACCGGTTCTCTAGATCTGGTCAGAATCTGCTGAATACCACCTCTGGATGGAAACTAATCAAAGAAAGAAGCAAGCCAGAATTAAGGACAAATTTCTTGATAGAACAATTAATCAGTGGAACAACTTGCCTCCAGAACTTGTGGATGGTCTAATACTGGGGATTTTAAAGAAGAGATTGGACAACCATTTATCTGAAATAGTATAGGGTTTCCTGCTTGTGCAGGGGGTTGGACTAGAAGACCTCCAAGGTCCCTTCCAACTCTGTTATTCTGTTAAACAAATAGGAAAGCAACCAGTACTTCTAACAGATTTTGGGTTGGTTGGTCACATGACTACTGCTTTGTAGGTCTGAATCTTGATATAAAAGAAAAAAGATTCTGCTTGGATTCTTGCAGTTCACTAAGCCAAAACATGACAAACCATTTTATGGACCCATTTATAAGATGCCTGATATGTTATGTGTAAAAACATGTATTATGCCAAGGTAGTGTCAATCTTATTGTGAAGTTTATTTATTTAAAAAACAGCCTTCTTGAAGCTGAAGTGCACTTCTTTATTGCCTGGAAATAATTCTCAGAAATGTAAAAGTCATTCACCAAGATCTTGGTTGTAACAAAAATGTAAAGAAGCCCAAATCCTAAAACCTCTGGGACCAAGATGATTTTTATAGTAGTTTCAATATGTAAGCTTTTTAGAAGTTCTGCAGGAAAAGTTAATCATCAAGCTATGTGAACAGCAATAGATCAACATGGATCAAGCTTTGCATATTTTATAACCAAGCTATTTATGTGGTTTGGTTGGTTTGGTTTGGTTTAGTAGGTGCAAACCCAGGCAACTGTCAGTGTTCAAGTAAGGAGAAGAGGGGAAAAATCTTTTTCAGTACCTACCTTTCATGTCCAGTTAAGCTTGTTTTCCAGATGCGCAACCAAGAACAAGGAGAGCTGATTTGCTGGCTAATTGCAAACCTTGTTTGATAAATCCCAATGAAACTGGGTTTGCATACCACTCTAATCAACATTGTCATTTGGGTATATGAATCTAGTTATTAAGAATTGTAAATGTGCAAATCTTTGTTTTATAAGTGTGGTAATGTGGTAATATAACTGGAGAGGCAATAGTGACAATTTCCAGCCACTGGGTAGGAAGGAAGGAGCAGAATAAAAAGATTTACAGATGGAGCAAACACATTTTGATATATTTCTGCCTTTTATTAAATACTACAACAATTTTTGCAGAAAGTTATACTATTTCTGAAGAATTAGGCAACATGATCTGGTGTTGAAGACTGTAGAAGAGAGGCCAGGGTAGGTTGTATGTTGCTTGCAAGTTGCCCAAGCTGGTTTAATGAAATATGTGTACCCAATAAATTTGTTAAAGTATAGATGGCTGACACAATATGTGAGTCTGATCTAATACTATACAATTTTTTGACCCTTTCTCCTGTAAGATTTAGATTCCAGAAGAATGACTGTAAGTTTGTCACACCAAAACAAGAGTAGGGAGGGTATGTTTTTGTGCATTTTAAATATTTTAAATTTTAAATATTTATTCTGATTTAATATACCAAAGAGTACCATTATTTTTATCTATGAGAAATCCAGAATCCAGACTTCTGATTCTGGATTCTAGGTTTGAATCTCATTAGATGGTCTTGGAATGTTCTGTACTGATCACTCTAGTCTGCTTATAGAGTTAATGTGAAGCTAAAATGAGGAAGGAGAAAATTATGTGTACTGATCTTGGGCAATGGACCTAGGGTATTCCGTGACGCTATTTTTAAGGGGTTGATCAAGTGGATGAATGTGTGATGGGTTGTTAGTTTTTGTTTGTTGTTTTAAATATAGGGTTGCATTGCAAGTTGATTGATTGATTGATTGAACTTAAAGCTGCCTGGAGGAACATTTCTGGACCAGAAGTTAAAGGATAGAAATTGTCTAGGAATATCTAAGGGTCTAAAAGTCTGTAGAGATTTTCAGTCATCCAGGTCATGGTTGTCCCAAAGGTGCTTTTTCAGGAGGCAACTGGATTTCCTTATTTTTCTTTTGAAGATATTTCACTTCTCGTCCAAGAAGCTTCTTCAGCTCTGACAGGATAGTGGGAAATGGAAGGATTTATATTCCTTGCGGACAGCTGGTCATTTGCATCCTTTTAGAGGGTCACTGAAGCACTTCAATGCTGTGGGAGTAGGAATGGATTTCCAGAGAAAAATTGTAGACTACAGGAACCAGGAGCACTACACAGGTGACCCTGAGGACACAGACAAACCTCCAAGTTCTTCAAGGACCCTCTAAAAGGATACAAATTACCAGCTGTCTGCAAGGAATATAAATCCTTCCATTCCCCACTATCCTGTCAGAGCTGAAGAAGCTTCTGGGATGAGAAGCAAAATGTCTTCAAAAGAAAAAACAAACAAACAAGAAAGTCCAGTTGCCTCCTGAAAAAGCACCTTTGGGACATCTAAGGGATTAGTATAGAATAAATTTCAATGCCTTAAATAATTCCTTTTACATTTCCCCTTTCATAGAAAGACAAGTTGTATAAAATATATTTTATACATGTTTTTCCACATGGATTTCGCCAATGCTTAGTGTTGTGCAGATTTCAATTGTGTGGATTATGAGATTGTTGTTTGTTATTACAGATCACAAGATTTTAAAAAAAACTTTCAAGCTATTTTTCATATCTGTTTTTGTTTGCCAACATTTTGGATGTAATGAGAAAAGAATAATTCCATTGTTTGAAGATGAGATAAGAGAAGGTATTTCTTGTCCAATTGTTAGCTTCATGACACTGGACAATTTGGAAGAAGGAAAATTAAAACCCAAATTAATTCCTCTAGAATTTCCTACATTAAACACCTTCATTTAATCAATTATATCCAGAGATATGACAATAACTCCTGAAGGGTTTAAATTCAAAACTAGGACATAGGCGTTTGGTTTTATATACCACACAATGCCAAAATGTTATTTGATTTGACTTAATGGATGGTGCAAATCCTGACATTGTGGTAGATATCCAGTGGCCTAGCATGGCATCTGAGTCTAGTTCTATTTATCCAACAGAATAAAGTATGATGCCAAATTTATCGGGGTAAATGTGACTAATTAATTGGGGGAAAGCTCCACTGAACATGTTGCTTGGGAATAAATCTTGCTTGAACTCATTGGTGTTTATTTCTAATAGGAGAAATTCAGCTTGTAAAATGCACTGAACTTTGTAAATAATCTTTTACTAGTTGAATTGTAACCTTTTAACTTTTAATTAGAAAACCAGTATTGTAAAGTAATATCACCCTTTAAATTGCTATCTTGAAAAACAAATACCATGAAAAAAAGAGAAGGTGCCACATAGCCTTTACAGATAAAACAATCAGCAATCTCTGTCTTTTGGCAAAATTGGCAACACCATTTTTGTTTATATTTATTTTTCAAAATTAAGAATGAGAATGAGAGCATATGGGCTCTGAGAACCCATGCTAATCTGTCATGCACATTCACTTGCCAGAGCAAAGAGGCCAGTCAATTAATCATTTTATAGCTTTAGCATTTCAACACTGCTCATCTTCTGAAAAATTTTCTGGAATTATGATCCCCTGCTCTATAGAGAAACAGCACAATTTGCAATTACTCTTGATGAAGGAAGAACCAATTCACCACATAATCACTCTTCTTCTGTGCTAAAATGAGATATATGTACACATGGAGATACCTCTTTATGACCACTGCAGAAGCAATAAATATGATCCCCTGCATCAAATCCAGGATTCTGAATTAGATAAATCAACAGTGCTTCTTCTAGGATTAAGTTTGTGTTTGCGCCACACAATGCCACAAGAAATGAGGTGTTGATTTCTCTTTTCTTAATGCCCCAAATGCAGGCAATGCTATCCTCAGTTTTCCAATCATCAAACAGCAATGTTTGCACTCTTAGAATTTTATACTCTGAATTAGTTTGCACTTGCTAAGAAAGAGTGAGTGAAAATGTTACAACAGGAGATACTTTTGTATTAACTCCTTGCAATAAGTGTTACTTTGCAACTTGTAGCTGTATTTTTGCCTTTTTAGGAGTCCCATTAAAGAAACAGTCCAGAACGTTTGGCTTTTACATTTTCATGTCATAAAACTATTTCCAGATTTACTTAAAAGCCACAGAACATCTATCATAATTCAATATTACACAAGTTTACTCAGAAATAACTTTCATTCAGTAGAACTGTGTTTCCAAGCAAGTATATACACAAGATTACAGGGTCAATATTCAAAGTTTATGAGGATTCACCAGGTAAATTCACATAAAAGGAAACAACTTTTGAAAAACTTATCATTATTTCCTGGTCTAAGTCACACTGCTTGAATGGAATCTTTTTTTTAAAAAAAATAAATTTTATTGATTTTACAATTAAAACAAACCAACAACACATACATAAATGAAAGAAAGAAAAAAGAAAGAAAAAAGAAAAGAGAAAAATAGAAAACAATTAAAAACATTCTCATCTTCAACAGTTTGTAAGACCTCTTTTTTATCCTTATTTTATGCCATGTACACACACCTAATCCTTACATATATCTGTATATCACTACTATGGATCTATTCTATCCTCGTTTGCCTTTTAGTGTGAAGTCTATCTTAGGTCTATCCATTTGTACCAGCAGTTCCTGCTGTTGTAGTATATTGAAGTGTCTTTATTTTTTAATGCCAAAGTTAATTTGTCCATTTCTGCACAACCTGAAATTTTTTGAATAATCGTCTCCTCTGATGGAACATGAGGCTGCCTCCAACATTGTGCAAAAGCCAATCTGGCCGCTGTCAAAATGTGTATTATTATATATTTCACTTTTTTTTATATTTGTTTATCAAAGATCCCTAACAGAAAGGACTCTGGTTTGAATTCGATCTGTTCTCTTGTCATTTCTTCCAGCCAATTTCTAATTTTCTGCCAATATTTTTGAGCTTCTGTACAGGACCACCACATATGGAAAAAAGTTCCCTCTTTTTTTTTTTTTTTTTTTTGCATTTCCAGCAATTCGGACTTATATTGGGGTGCATCTTCACTAATCTAGAAGGTGGAAGGTGCCATCTATAAAACATTTTATAGGCATTTTCTTTATATGCTACCGATTTTGTAATTTTATTATTTCTATCCCAGACCTTTTCCCATTCTGTTATGGTGATGCTACGTCCTATATTCCTACTCCAGGCTATCATGTTCCCTTTTACAATTTCTTCTTCTTCTTCTACTTCTAATAAATAATTATAAATTTTTGTTATATTTTTTTTTGCCTGATCCTAATAAAATTTTATCTAATTGCTGGAGTTTATTGTTAATTCCAAATTCTTTCTTGTCCTGTTTATATCTACTTTGAATTTGAAAATATGCCCACTGATCAATTTTTAGTCCCCACTCTTAAAGTTCTTGCCACGATTTCAAATTTCCTTGTGTATCCAATAGGTATTTAATAATTTTAGTGATATCCAGATTATTTGGATGAATCATCGCCTCCATTGTTGAAATCCAAATTGGTATTTTTAAATAGTGTTTTTTCCGTATTTTCTTCCAATTAATTAATAATGAGTCTTTGATTAGGTGTCTGTGAAAATATTTCTGGCTAGTTTTCCCTACATCCCATAAAAAAAGCATACCACCCCCTCTGCAAGTCATGGCCTTCTAAGAATAATATTCTCTTATTGGTTAAATTCACCCATTCCTTCAACCATACTAAAGAGGCTGCACTATAATACAACTCCCAATTTGGAAGTGCCAGCCCTCCCCTGCTCTTCATATCCTGCATTGCCTTTAAATTTATTCTAGTTTTTTTCCCCTTGCCAGATAAATTTTACAGTTATTTTATTAAGTTCTTCAAAAAAAAATTTGTGTACTTTGATTGGGATCGTCTGAAATATATATAGGAATTTTGGAAGAATATTCATTTTAATAGCAGCAATCCTGCCTAATAATGAAAGTTGCAGCTTGCCCCATGTTTCTAAATCCTTCTTTACCTGTTGCATCAATTTATCATAATTATTTTCCTTAAGTGTCTTACAATGTGCCATATTCCTAAGTATTTAACTTTCTTTATAACTTGTATTCCCATAACTTCTTCTAGTTCTATTTTCTGTTTTTCGGTTCTATTTTCTAGTTCTATTTTCTGTTAAATTTTTAGTCATTAATTTTGTTTTCTTCCTATTAATTTTAAGTCCTGCTACTGCTCCAAATTGTTCTAATTCATTCATCAATTTTTGTCCTCTTTCTATTGGTTCTTCAGTGAAAAAAATCATATCATCCACAAACACTTGCAACTTATATTCTTCTTTCTTAACCTTTAATCCTTTTATGTCTGGGTTCTGTCTAATTCGCATTAGTAATGCTTCTAATGATAATATGAAGAGCAGGGGTGAGGGTGGGCAGCCCTGTCTGACTCCATTTTCTATTTTTATTGGGCAGGTATATTCCCCGTTTATTATAATATTAGCCTGTTGTGTATCATAAATGGTTGTTATAATATTTTCAAATTTGGTGCCTAAATTCATATTATAAATTTTTTGGATTAAAAATTGCCAATTTAAATTATCGAAGGCCTTCTCTGCATCTAAAAACATAAGTGCAATTTGTTTTTCGGGGTGAGCTTCGTAAAATTCTAAGACATCTAGTACTATTCTTAAGTTGTTCCTGATTTGTCTGGTCGCGAGAAATCCATTTTGATCTTCATTTATATGCTCATTTAACATTCTTTTTAGTCTACCTGCTATAATAGAAGTAAATATTTTGTAATCAGTATTTAACAAGGAAATTGGCCTATAATTTTGTATGTATCGGGGATCCGAATCCTCCTTCAGGATCAACGAAATCAATGACCCCCTCCATGAGTCCGGCATCCTGGCTGCCAATAAGACGTCATTAAAAACTTCCACCATAAGAGGTCCTATTTGTTCTGCTATTGCCTTGTACAGCTCCCCTGGAATCCCATCTGGTCCCGGGGATTTATTGTTTTTCTGGTTCTCTATTGCTGATTTCAATTCAAACCAAGTAATATCTTTGTTTAATAATTCTTCCATTTCTTTCCCAATTGCTTTATCCTTCACTTCATCTAAATAGTTTCTTATTCTATCTTCGTTAACTTCTTCCTTTTTATATAACTCTTCAAAATACTTATGGGCAATTTCTTTTTTCTGTTCTACCTCCTGATGTATATCCCCCTTTCCATCTATTAGCTGGTATATCAATCTCTTTTCTTTCCTTTTTTTAAGTGTATATGATAGCCTTATAACCCTGGCTTATTAGCATGCTCAAAATAAGTTTGTCTAGTTATATTCAAATTTATAATCATTCTCTCTTGTTCAATTCAATTCAATTTATGTTTAGTTATTGTTATCTGAGTTTGCAATTTTGAATCTTTTGGGGTACTCTGTAATTGAGTTTCTAATTCCTTAATTTTTTGTTGTAATTTGTTTTGCTGGGTGTATTTTTCCTTATTCCTCTTGGCATTATAAGAGATTGTTATACCTCTTAATACTGCCTTCATTGTATCTCAAATGTTTTGTTTCGTAGTTGCTCCATTATAATTTTCCTTTAAGAAATAATTTAAGTCCTCCTTGAGTTTGTTGGTATATTCTTTTTCTCTTATTAACTGAGTATTTAACGTCCATCTTTTCTTGGGTTTTTCTCTACCCTTCCATATTATCTGAATTGGATTGTGATCTGCCCATTCATTAGGTAAAATTTCAATCCCTTTTATCTCATTTGCTATTTCCCCATTCATCCATGCCATATCAATTCGTGTCCATATTTGATGAGGATTTGAATAGAACGTAAATTGTTTTTTCTCAGGATGTAATCTTCTCCATATATCAATCAAATTTAACTCCTTCATCATTTCCGTACATATCTTGGGAAGCTCTCTCCCCCCCCCTTTGTTCTTTCCCCCATTACTGTGGTCTTTTTGATAATCAGCAATAGAATTAAAGTCTCCTATGATACAAATATTTCTTTTTTCCAATCCTACTATTTTTCCATAAAGATGCTTAAAAAACTCTTTTTGATCTCCATTCGGGGTGTAGATTACCACTAAGAGAATTGGGATGGCATTAATCCAGATCTGCAACACCAGAGTTCTTCCCTCAGAATCCGACCATATTAAATCTGCTTTCAAATCCTCTTTAAAATATACTGCAATCCCTTTCTTTTTCCCCATGTCTGCTGGTGCGGTAAATAGCTTCCCTAATTTCAGACATTCTAGGTATTTTTCATCTGTTTTCTTTATATGAGTTTCTTGTAGGCATACTATATCAGCATTTTGTTTGATTAGTTTAGCTATTATCCTTTTCCTTTTTATCGTCGAGTTTAAACCATTTATATTAATTGATAGTAGTTTCTTTTCTTCTTCCATTTAATTAATTCTGTTTCACTCTTTGTCTTGTAATGGCTCCGGTCTCTCCTTGTGCCTGAAGATGTGTCCTACTTTCTTCTCTCTCCTGTTGTAGATGAGTATTTCTTTGATTTCCTAAAGTTCCATCTCTGTTCTTATGATAGCCTTGATCTTCCTGGGAGTTTGTTTCCAGTTCATCCTTACTGCTCTGGTCTTCCGGACCTACCAATTGCTCATAAAATTCCTGGGCCTTTTCCATGGAGTCTATTTTAATTTTTCTTTCGTTCCAAAAAACCAACATCCCCTCTGGGATTAGCCATTTAAATACAATTCTTTTCTGATTTAGGTAAGCTGCTAATAACTTGTAGTCTCGTCTTTGTTCTTTTACTCTTCTTGGTATTTGTTTGAGAATCAAGACTTCTTTGCCTTTATACGTGATTGTTTCATCTCTTGACATCCTATATATGATATCCTGGACACTCCTTCTCGCAAATCGTATATGGACTTCTCTTGGGCATTTGTGGCATCTCGCATAATTAGTGCTAATCCTGTAAACTTCATCGAACTCCCTCAAGATGTCATCTTTATCCTTTTCCAATAGTCCAGCCAGTATTCCCACCATTAGTTGTTCCAGGTCTTCTTCTTTGGATTCCACTACATTTTGAAATCTCAAGTATGTAGCAGCCTTGTCCATCTCTAGGTAGACCAGTGAGTCCTCCATTTCTTTACTCACATTCTTTAATTCTTCATCTACCCTTTCTAATTTCCTTTTGGTTCGTTCAGTCCTTTTCTCTACATCTTTTATTGTTGCTTCATTTTTCTCCAAGGCCTGCTGTAATAATCCAACTTTGTCCTCTACTTTGGAGATATCCGCTTTCATTTCTGCTTTTAAATTCCTCATCTCCTCTTTTAGTTCATTGATATCTGCTCTCATCTCGTTATGGTTTTTCATCATTGTTTCTTGCAGCTTCGTCATCGATTCCTGTAAAGTCAGCAAAATTGATTGGATGTTGGCATTCGAGATGTTAGCTTGTTTCTCCACTGGTAATGTTTCTTCTATGGTTTTTTGTGCCATGGGCGAAGCTGCTGCCGACGTAGTTGTTAATCTCGGGTTGACCTTTCTTCCAGTTTTCAGAGCTGTAGTTGTTGTGGAAGTCCTTTCTTTTAAGATTTGTTTCTGTTGTTGTACTATATTAATTATATTATCCCAAATTAACATTCAGTGATAGAATCTCTATATTAGGATTGATCGGTATCTAATTACTTAATCTATCTATCTGCTGGATAGCTGTGTTCTTAGCTGGTTACTGGAGTATAAGTTCTTATATATAAAAATATTATCACTGTGTTATTTTAAATCCAAATTCTAGATCACATATATAATTTTGTAAGGTCTATGCTCAGCTTCTATACATAACTTCACGTAATTATATATATCACGTAATTATATATATATATAGTATTCAGCTTTGCTCGGGTATTTTCCCACGTCATTGTAGTTGTGCTTTTAAAGTTGTAGCAACGTTTCGGCAGAATCTCATCTGCCATCATCAGGCTTCTGTATTGTGTTCATCTGATGAACACAATACAGAAGCCTGATGATGGCAGATGAGATTCTGCCAAACGCTTGCTCAACTTTAAAAGCACAACTACAATAACGGGAAAATACCGAGTAAAGCTGAATACCATACATGTAAGTACTTAAGAATATGAATAACTATATATATATATATATATATATATATATATATATATATATATATATATATATATATATATATAATATCCAATTCCAACTATATTTAAATATTATAAATAAATATGTGCATTTATCTAAGCTTATTTTAAATATTCTTAAACACAAACAGTATTACATTCATCCCCAAGTGGATTAATTGTGATCACACAATAAATTATAATATTAATACTTAAAATCCTATAATTATTAATTAAATAATACTTAATGTTCTTACTATTTTCCTTATATATATCTAATCAAAGTATAACTATCACTATTATTAATAAATCAATTAAATCAGTTAATTCAATTATTTAACAATCAATTACAACAATCAATTTTCTTTCCCCCAGTATACATATTTATAATCATTATAAAGAGAGAATAAAGAAGGAGAGATAGTTCATCATAGCGCTGGGTGGTGGGGGAAAAAGAAAAAAAAATTGAGCGAATGTATACAGAAAAAAGGGAGTAAAAAAGGGGGGGGAAGGAATTTTGAAGTAAGTTTTTAGCTTTCCGTCTCTAAGTTTGAGAGCTTTCACTCCAAATGCACCGGAAGTGGGGAGGTAAAAAATGCTGAGTAGTGACTGCAATTACACGGTATCTCCACACATTCGGAAGCTTTCACTATTACTTTTTGTCTTAGCGTTCCTAAGTTCAATTTTCCTGATTTTCTCCAGATGGAACCACCTCAATTAGTATGCTCCCTAAAGGGCTGTTAAATGGTTTATATCAGTTATATTGTTATGATAGGTTCAGGTTTTCTAAGTATCACCTGTGGCACCACACTGTCTCTGTTCCGTCAGCTCCGATCTTCTTCCCGTCTCCGCTTTAATAAAATCTTTCAGAATAAAAATAAAATGAGATGGTCCAAATCCTCCACAACTTCCAGGCACCTTCCAGCCACTAGTCTTCCAACCTTGTAAACTTCCCTTTTTACTCGCTATTGTCCTCTCTCTCTCTCTTCTGTCTGCCGAGCCCTTTCACTTTCACTTGCCTCGCATCCGCTTTTTGGCCGCTTTCTTTTAGAGCTCCAGACAGACACTTGTAACAGCCTTATAAAAGTCTATAGAATTCCAATCATCCTCTCCACTGCTAATTTTCTCTGCCACACTCTTCCCCAATGATCTCACAAACTGTCACTCACTCGCTTCTTTACATCGGTGGTAGTCCGGACTTCGGAGCCGCCATTGATAGGGGGCTGTTTCTTGCTCGTTGGGCTCTGGAGGGCTCCTCTTCGATGCAGGGGGGTTGCCTTCCCCACACTGCAACCCGAATCTCCCCCATGCCGACACAAACCTCTACGGGACTCGTGCACCCTCAAAGGATCGCACCAACCGCAAAAAAAGATTAACTGAAACCACAGACGGGCTTCTGCATCTCTGTTCGTCCTTGCCTTGCCACCGGAAGTTGCTTGAATGGAATCTTATCCAGGCATTGGATTAGATATCCTAGACATCCTCCAGGAGCACAGTCTTCAATTCCTAAGATTCACAACAATGGTCTTACTGGCTGGGAATTCTGGAAGCTGGAATTCACACATCTGGAGGATCCTATAATGGAGAAAGTTAGAGTAGATCACCTGTTCACAACCTAGTATCATCCAGGAATTTGGGCCACAACTGCAAAAAATACAACAAAGGAAAAAAAATAAGAATAATATATCATTTTCACAGTAACTTGATTATAATTCTATTCACAGTTCTCTAATGTAATTATTCAATTACATATATATTTCTAATATATTTATATAACTATCATGTTTTTAACCTAGTGTATTTTATATAAATGAGTCCCATATTTCATTATATGTGTTCATACTCAATCCATTGAGAAAAAGCAGCCAAAGATTTATCTTTTCAATGTTGCAGTACAAGTCTTTTGGCATAGAGTGTCCATTTATGTTGTCAGGTTGTAAAATTTTGATTCTAGTATTTAGTTCAAAAGAATATCATCTGAAAATTTGAACTTTTGTCACACAATTATGTTTAGATAATCCAGTATTTTCTTCCAAAACTTAATAAGTGTAGGACATTGCATTGTTTTAAAATGCTGTTTTGAATTTACTTTGTGAGGTTTTTGTGGGGGGAGTGCATGTGTTTTCATCCTTGTGGGGCTTTTTTCCCTTTCTATTTGTCTCTCTTTGAAAAGCAATTAAAAACACATTAAAATCATTATCTTGAATGTCTCTCTGTGTTACTTTGATAAAAGTTGCATTTGTCTTGGCCTCGACTCCCAGTAAATTCATGGATATGCCCATGCATTTTTCTTGACAATGATATGCATATGGTTTGCTCTTCCTTTCTTGTGGGCTGTTTCCCCCCCCCAACTTTTCAGTCTTTATCTGCAATCTTGATAGCCACCCATCTAAGTACTTTCCAGGCTCAATCTCACTTTGGTAGAAGTCTAACAGATCTGAGGAACACAGATGTGGTAGAAAAAGAGAGGAAACAGTCCTGTTATGGCAGAAACTCTCGGGTAAAGAAGGGAAAGGGTAAAAAAGATATTCAGAATAATTCCTCAATCACAATAGGTATTTTTATGATATTGTATCAGGGCAGTCTACAGATATATTAAAGGCAGAAGCAACAATATATTAAGCACATGCATCCTACATCTAGAATATCCATAAAACAACATCAATTAAGCAAGATGCACCATCCTTAAAACCAAACTTTTTGACCTGCCCTCGGATTATGTATTCCTTTAAACAAGGGGCTTAAAAATAATTCCCTTATATAAAGCAACCCCTTTTTTTCTTTCTGAGGTCCATGTGTCTCCCCCTCCCAATATCCCATTTCCCCCTCCTCACTACCCCAAATGTAGTTTTT
This sequence comes from Notechis scutatus, assembly GCF_049901735.1. Lineage (NCBI taxonomy): Eukaryota > Metazoa > Chordata > Lepidosauria > Squamata > Elapidae > Notechis > Notechis scutatus. The sequence continues at coordinate 44,274,759 of NC_142009.1, forward strand.
CTTCTTTGTCAAAAGTGAATTGAAAGTTTCCAGGCTCAATCTCACTTTGGTAGAAGTCTAACAGATCTGAGGAACACAGATGTGGTAGAAAAAGAGAGGAAACAGTCCTGTTATGCCAGAAACTCTTGAGTAGAGAAGGGAAAGGGTAAAAAAGATATTCAGAATAATTCCTCAATTACAATAGGTATTTTTATGATATTCACTTTTTAAAGTTACTTCTGACCTGACAGTTGTGCAGAAAACTATCATTGACACCCTCCATAAGGAGGGAAAGCCTCAAAAGGTAATTTCAAAAAAAATTGGATGTTCCCAAAGTGCTGTATCAAAGCACATTAATAGAAAGTGATGTGGAAGGGAAAAGTGTGGAAGAAAAAGGTGCACAAGCAGCAGGGATGACCGCAGCCTGGAGAGGATTGTCAGGAAAAGGCTATTCAAAAATGTTGGGGACTTTCACAAGGAGTGGACTGAGGCTGGAGTCAGTGCATCAAGAGCCACCACACACAGACAGATCCTGGACATCGGCTTCAAATGTTGTATTCCTCTTGTCAAGCCGCTCCTGAACAACAAATGTCAGAAGCATCTTACCTGGGCTAAAGAAAAACAGGTCTGTTGCTCAGTAGTCAAAAGTCCTCTTTTCTGATGAGAGCAACTTTTGCATCTCATCTGGAAACCAAGGACCCAGAGTCTGGAGGACGAATGGAGAGGCACACACTGCAAAATGCTTGAAGTCTAGTGTGAAGTTTCCATAGTCTGTGTTGATTTGGGGAGCCATGTCATCTGCTGGTGTTGGTCTACTGTGCTTCATTAAGTCCAGGTTCAACACAGCCGTCTACCAGGAGATTTTGGAGCACTTATTTATTTATTTATTTATTTATTTGATTTGCCAATTGTTTACAAGATAATAAGTATAAATGTATACATAGTTGTGAATACATGAAATGGTTACATATAAGAAAAATAAAAGAATAAGAGAAACAATAGGACAGGGACGGTAGGCACGTTGGTGCACTTATGCACGCCCCTACAGACCTCTTAGGAAAGGGGTGAGGTCAATAGTAGAAAGTCTAAGGTTAAAGTTTTTGGGGTTTGGGGAAGAAACTACAGAGTCGGGTAGAGTATTCCAGACATTGACCACTCTATTGCTGAAGTCGTATTTCCTGCAATCAAGTTTGGTGCGGTTTACTTTGAGTTTGTATCTATTGTGTGCTCTTGTGTTGTTATGGTTGAAGCTGAAGTATTCATTGACAGGTAGGACATTGCAATGTATGATTTTGTATACCATGCTTAAGTCAGACCGAAGACGGCGTAATTCAAGGTTTTCTAGTTCTAGAATTTCAAGTCTGGTGGCATAAGGTATTCTACAGCGAGTAGAGGAGTGGAGAACTCTTCTTGTGAAATATTTCTGGACTTTCTCAATTGTGCTAATATCAGATACGTAGTGTGGGTTCCAGACTGATGAACTGTATTCGAGTATTGGTCTAGCAAATGTTTTGTATGCTCTGGTTAGTAGTGTGATATTACCAGAGAAAAAGCTACGTAGGATTAGGTTAACAACTCTTAATGCCTTTTTGGCTATGTAGTTGCAGTGTGCTCTAGCACTTAGATCATTAGAGGTGAGTATTCCAAGGTCCTTTACAGAGCTTGGGTCATCAACAAGATCTTGACTATTCAGCTTGTATTTTATTTTCTGATTTTTTTTGCCAATATGTAAGACAGAGCATTTATTTGTTGAGATTTGAAGTTGCCATTTGTTTGACCATTCGGATACATAGTCAAGATCTTTTTGTAGGGTAGCAGTATTGTCTGTGGTATTGAACAGCTTTACATCATCAGCGAAGAGAACGCAATTGCTCTTAATATGATCACAGAGGTCGTTTATGTAGAGTATGAAGAGAGTTGGTCCTAGAACACTGCCTTGGGGAACACCACTATTGACAGGTACTGGATTTGATAGGACGCTCCCGATTTTGACCATTTGTTGTCTGTTTGACAGGAATGCTTCTATCCAGTTATTCAGTTGTCCAGAGATACCATAGGATTTTATTTTTAGGAGTAGTTTGTCGTGTACCACTGAATCAAAGGCTTTACAGAAGTCTATGTAGATTGCGTCTATTGCTTTGCCCTGGTCGAGTTGTGTCGTCCATATGTTTTTGCAGTGTAAGAGTTGCAGATTACAGGATAGTTTTTCCTGAAACCAAATTGTTTATTGGAGAGTAGGTTATTTGTCTCTAAGTGAAGGATCTTCATGCTTCCTTCCGCAGACAAGCTTTATGAGGATGCTAACTTCATTTTCAAAAGCACCAAAACCTGGTTCAATGACTGTGGGATTACTGTGCTTGATTGGCCAGCAAACTCGCCTGACCTGAACCCCATAGAGAATCTATGGGGCATTGCCAAGAGAAAGATGAGAGACATGAGACCGAACAATGCAGAAGAGCTGAAGGCCGCTTTTGAAGCATCCTGGTCTTCCATAACACCTCAGCAGTGCCACAGGCTGATAGCTTCCATGCCACGCTGCATTGAGGCAGTAATCACTGCAAAAGGGGCCCAAACTGAATACATATGCATGCTTATACTTTTCAGAGGTCTGATATTGTTCTATGTACAACCCTTGTTTTATTGATTGCATGTAATATTCTAATTTTCTGAGATTGTGGATTTGGGGTTTTCATGAGCTGTAAGCCATAATCATCTCAATTATGACAAATCATGGCTTGAACTATCTTGCTTTGCATGTAATGAGTCTATCTCATATATTAGTTTCACCTTTTAAGTTGCATTACTGAAATAAATGAACTTTTGCACGATATTCTAATTTTTCGAGTTTCACCTGTAATCTCTATAATTTTTCTATAATCTGAAATCTCTGCAATTCAATCGATTAGGACTAATCCTGCTGCCCATAGCAGTGAGAACAAGCAATTTCTATTATGTGTCAGCTCTTCTGGAAGATCTTGAATATTTCTCTTTATAAACTTTTTTCTTCAGCCTAATTTGCTAGCTTTTCATAGACTTAATTTATAGATCTTTTGACCAATCTGGTCACTCTCTTTGGACATGCTTCAGTTATTTCATGTTCTTAAAACACATGAAACTTCGATCCATGCTTGCACTAAATATTCCTTTAAACATAGGGGCCTAAAAAAAGTGAAGCAAGTCAAATAATCTGCAACAGGGGTGTCAAGCTCAAGACCTGCAGGCTGAATCCGGCCCATGGGGTGCTTAAATCTGGCCCACGGGGCTGGCCTGGAAATAGCAAAGGACCAGCCCACTGTGCTACTGCTGGCCAAAATGGGGAACGGGGGGGCTGCATGCAGCCTCCACGTGCCCCATTTTCAGCATGGACAGCCTCCTGCAGCACTCTGTTGGAGAAAACAGGGCTTGGGGGTCCGTGTGTGGCCCCCCCCCCGGTGCCCCATTTTAGCCGGCAGAGTGCTGCAGGCCATCCAAGCTGAAAATGGGGCGAGGGGAAGCTGTGTGCAGCCCCTCCACGCCGCATTTTGGCTGGCAAGGTGCTGAAGGAGGCATCTGTCCCCTCCCCCTCCCCCTTGGGCTGGCCCCCATCACAATGCTGATCCAGCCCTTGAGAAAATCCAGTTTGACACCCCTGATCTAAAAGCACAATTATCAGTGTTCTAAGACGCTTGGGAATAAAAATTTCCAGATCACTCCAAAAACTGCTTACTGATGACCTCTAGTGTTTAATATATAAAGGCTTTAATAAAGTTTATAGATGCTATTAGAGTGACTGTTGGTGTAACAGAGATATAGATCTCTGAAAATGCTTTTTTCTTTAGAGGCACATCTTTAAAATGATCAGCAACTGAGACATTAGTGCTCTGCGAATTGAAACAAAGGCATAGCTAACTCAAACTAATGTATGTTTAAGTCAGTCCAAACTAACATGCCTATGGAAATCCATATATATTTTTTTCAGAAATAAATCCAAATTTTCCAAATCCAAGAAAAATAGCCAAAGTTTTGCAAATCTAAATTATTTAAATTTAGGCTTACATTGTGGCTGTTTTGTCTTTTCAGTTTTTTGTATGAAAGGGAAAAACCCCCCAAAAGAAATAGTAATTCATATAAATTATAAATAAAATATCTATCTAATACTCTTCTGGAAGACACTGAAGACCTGGTTCTACCAGCAGGCCTGGGGAACCCAAAGCCGGATGGAGCCCATCAAATGGCTCATGTGATCTGCTGTCGTCGGGGTGGGGGATGGGAGTTGATGATTTTTTTATTTATTTTTTCCAGGTTTTGTTCTATTGTATTTTATTAATTTATTTGATTCTTTTTGTTAGTTTTATTGTTTTTTTATTTTAAATGTGGTTTTACATTCTGTAAGCCGCCTTGAGTTGCCATGGGCAAATAGGTGGCAATATTAAATAAATAAATAAATAGATAGATAGATAAATAGATGTCTGTTCTGCCCTTAAAATTGTGGTCTAGAGGCAGAGCATTCCATATAAAGTTTTCTCTGGGAGCATCCCTAATCAGGATTAATTCAATTGGCCTGTCATCTATCTGCCAGATACATTCCTGAACATCTCTGAATTTTTAACAAACTTTCCAGTAGGTAGAAGCTCTGCCAGACTCAAGACAGCTGACCAACTAGACAGGCAGAATTCTAGACCTATCTATCATCTATCTATCTATCTATCTATCTATCTATCTATCTATCTATCTATCTATCTATCTATCTATCTATCTATCTATCCATCCATCCATCCATCCATCCATCCATCTATCAGAAACATGTTGGAAATGTAGCTGGAATTAGTTATAATTTTTACACAATAAGTAAAGTTATTCTGGAAGTGCTAAACGCAGGAGAACCCCAGATAGCAAATTTAATCCTAATGAGAAAGTACAACTCCAGAGCTGCATTTCTGCCAAACCCACCTTCCATTCTGCAATTTTTGGCTTCTACCTCGTGCTTGAAGATACCACCTTTCATGATTTTTCAGAAGACTATTTTGGCCACAGTCCTCTTGACTCTATCTATTTTGTTGAAATAGATAGATAGATAGATAGATAGATGGATGGATGGACGGACAGTCAGACAGATTATAGAATTTTGGTAACAGTCATATCATGACTGAACAATACCATCTTGAGCTGTGGTGGCGCAGTTGTTAGAGTGTAGTACTGCAGGCTACTTCTGTTGACTGCTGGCTGCCTGCAATTTGGCAGTTCAAATCTCACCAGGCTCAAGGTTGACTCAACCTTCCATCCTTCCGAGGTGGATAAATGAGAATCCAGATTGTTGGGGGCAATATGCTGACTCTGTAAATCACTTAGAGAGAGCTGTAAAGCACTGTAAAGTGGTATATAAGTCTAAAGTGCTATTGCTTTAACTACACATCTACTTTAATTCTAGTGCGGAATTTTAACATCTACTTTAAATTATATTAAATTATATTCTGCCATCTTTCTTATTTTTGCATGCTAACCATGTTTAATGAGCTACATGACAGAAATAAGGCCAGTATGAAATATTAATAATAATGAAATATTAATATTAATTAGTGGAACGACTTGCCTCAAGAAGCTGTGGGTGAGATTAGACAACCATTTTCCTGAAATAGTATAGGGTTTCCTATACTGAGCAGGGGGTTGGATGAAAAGACTTCCAGGATCCCTTCTAACTCTTGTTATTCCGTTATTTCACTGGGAAATCACATCAGCTTAATTTCTTCTATTAAACTGCTGTTAAAGATGGAAAATATCTGCCAGAGTAAATAAGTGTTAAGCATGCTGTTCAAATTACACAAAAAAGAAGATTGATGAACACTACCAGTCTCAAAATGGAAATGGGGCCAAGGTTGGCCCAACTTTTATTTTGTTGATAAAGTGTATTGTTTAGGTATAAGAACAAACCAACTTCTATTTTCTAACTGATTAGTTGGCATCCATTTTGGCAAGCAGATTTTGGTTGTGTACAAACAACATGCTTAACCTGATTACTGAAGTAGCTTGTATCAGAATTTACCAAATATACTGGGCTATAAACTAAATAGTTAAAGTAATGTGAACACAGCTGCTAAATTTGCACTGATCAGATTAAGTATGGTACATGAGTGCAACAGCTGTTTTTAGTAAACAGCAGTTGCACTCATGCACCATACTTAAAGATTGCTCTGTATTTGATCAAAGTTGAAGGGCACTCTTTTATCTAAAAAGGTCTCTGATAATATCTGGTTTAGGGTAAAAGACCAGAATCACCTGGGCTTGGAACTTTGTCCATTTGCCCAGATCTGCTGGAATTTGGGCATCAGTCAGATAGATGTTCAGATTGGATTTGGCATTTTTATCCACCTATCAAGCCCTTCCCAAGGACCTGGAATAGGCAGATGTGAATATTTGATAATGTTAGAGCAGGGGTATCAAACTCACGTTGTCACGGCAGTGTCACATGACATATTGGGACGTTTTCCCCTTTGCTAAACTGGGCATGGGCATGGCCCGGTAAAAAATGATCCACGGACCGGTACCAGTCCGGGGACCGGTGGTTGGGGACCCCTGAGTTAAGGGACCATTCAAAGTTACAATGGCACTGAAAAAAGTGACTTACGACTGTGTTTCACAGTTACGACCTTTGCAGCATCCTTGAGATCATGTGTTCAAAATTCAGATGCTTGGCAACTGGTTCATATTTATGAAGGTTGCAGGGACGCCCTTTTGCAACCTACTGACAAGCAACCTCAATGGGGAAGCCAGATTCACTTCCCAACCGGGTTACTGACTTATCAACTGCAGGGGTTCACTTAACAACTGGGGTGAGAAAGGTTGTAAAATGGGGCAAAACTCGCTTAACAGCAGGACTGTTGGGCTCAGTTGCGGTCGTGAGCCAAGGACTCCCTGCAAAGAAGAAGAAAGAAGCGCCCACCCGGGAGAGTTTGAGGGCCGTGGCCGCTTCCACCGCTTGCGGCCATTTCGCGAGTGACAAAGCCACCCCGCCCCTCGCGGGGCTTCCGCATTTAGGAGTCGCCAGCGCCGGAGTTGAGCCCAGGGGGCGCGCGCAGCCGGGAACCAAGAAAACAATCCCTCCTTCACGGACAGGATGCTCCGACGCATGTAGCGGCCGCGGAAGTGGGCAAATGCCTCAGGAAGCGGCCGGACGGCCGAAACTGCACGTACCCAAAAGAGAGCCCGTTGCACAAGTGCCGCACGCGTCGCGACTGTCGAAGGCAGGGGTCTCCAACCTTGGCAACTGTGGGAGTTGAAGTCCACAAGTCTTAAAGTTGCCAAGGTTGGAGACCCCTGCTCGAAGGGACACCGCTCATCCGGGAGGCTCGACTTGGGAGCGCGGGGAGGGGGAACGAGTGGGTGGAAGGCCGAGGATGTAGCAGGTTTTGTTGCCTGTCAAGCTTTGTGGACAGGCAATGAATGAACCCCTCTTTTGCAACTGGGCGGAAGATTTCTGCAGCTGGACGGTGACGTTCAGTCAAGCGGCATTTACGTCAACTAGACAGACGGCTTGGAATCTCGAGGCGGACAATCCCACCAGCTCCCCCCCCCCTTTACTTTTTTGCTCCTACATCATTAAGCACACGATTGTTTCTGGTGGTGATAAATAACATCCCAAAGCAGCATCAGCGATGGTCGCCTCTGTGCGATTTGCAAGCGATGTTGTGATGTTTAGAGACGCAGCTCTCCTTTATCCCACAGGTGCTTTTTCAAGAGGCAGCTGGACGTTCTGGCTCGGAAGAAGCTTCTTGGATAAGAAGCGAAACGTCTTCAAAGAAAAACCAGAAAGTCCAGTTGCCTCTTGAAAAAAAAGCACCTTTGGGACAACCACGACCTGGATGACTGAGAATATCCATTGACAGCTCTTCTTTATATTCTTTTCTGTCAGAGTGAGACGTTAAGTCTCCTCCTCTTGCACCGGTTAGAAAACAATGTGCAAAAAATATAAAGCACATTTTCCTCTTTCATGAAAGACAGCGTTGGTGTGAAATTATTGCAGAAACTTACTAGATGACCTTAATAAAATTGAGTAGAAACTCAAGCATCTTGTCCTAGGTATTATAAAACTAATTGAATCAGCGAGGAACTGCCACATTGCATCCTGGTTCAGATGTCACTTTGAGACTAAGAAGCAGGTTGTATTTGCTCCGTGGTGGGACAGATTGTTCACAACAACCCAGTGGAAGGAGCTAAGAAGACTCATTCCTGGTCTCTTTATTTTCATTTTTGTGTATGGGAGGTATCCTTAAAGAGATTATAAGGGCCTGTGAACTTATTAAAAATCATAAATAAATAAATGACAAGAATCAAATGTTGCATAGAGTTATCATAATGACTTGGCTGATATATTGCAAAAGCCACATGTGAGCAACCTTATTAGAGGTAAAAAATGTCTTTTGAAGAATTCCACAATGAACAAGGATTTGAATTTTTCTTCCAAATCTGTGTATATTCTTAGTAATCTGTCACTAGTTATAATAGTGTACCGTCTTTGTTTAGTGCAGTTTCCCCAATTATTTCAAAAAAGTGGTTGCAAAGCTGCGGTAATTAAATCCATAACTGCTGCCTACCTTCTAATAGCAGAAAAAAAATGCTCATAGTTAGACTGATTAGGGCTCTATTTTGGGACTGCAAAAATCCAAATAAGCACTAGAGGCCAGAAAGAGTTTTCTCAATCTTTTACTGCCCAGATTATAGTACTGTACAGATTAGTCATTAAATGGCAGTTGTCTAGAAGACGCCCAGAAATGTAGGCTAGAATGGAAAGTTTAAAAAAATCCAATAAAAAGGTAATAGTAAACCACTAGCATATTGTGCAAGATTGGACATTTGAAACTTTTATTTTCTTTAACTGAATTCATTGTGAAAGAATGCCTAGAACAAATAATCTGACTCTATGTTATAGCAGTTGCCTTTTTGTGTCCCTTGACTGAAGGCCCAATAATGGGGTTTACTCCCCAATAAGATGTGGTGTCCATTCTGCATATGTGCTAGAGTTGCTTAAAATCACCACACTAAATATTATTTCCTGGTTTTCAAAATGTTCCTGTCAATATAAGTTTTCAAAATGTTCCTCTCAATATAAGTTTGAGGGTAGACTTAAAATATGATTCAGTTTCTGGTTCGTTCCTGTTTGTTGTTTTATCAGCTAAAACAAACAGCAGTGATTTTTTTTTTACTTACTTCAATTAATAATTCTTGGGAAATAAAGAACACACTAAACATCTCTTCCATTATCACTTACCTAATCTTTCTTTAAATAGAGTTGCAGGCAAACAAATGTGCCACCGCTGGGTTATAGAAAAAACTATGGAGCACAATGGTGAATCCACTTGGAAAGGAGTGGATAATAGTTTCCCTTGTTAATCTCCCTGCTTAAATTTAACTTAATAATAATAAATGGAAGGATGAAATACCAGAAAGCACTAACCTAGCATACACTTTCATTTTGCAAGAATGCTTCTGGATGTAATGGTTTATTATATGAGGATTCTTAGGAAAATAAATGGCCCAGTGCATTTGCTTGGCTGTATGTCCATCCAGAGAAAAAGGGGAAAACTGAAACAGAATGACTACATTCTTGGAGTTAGATGTGTTAGTGAAAACAAATTTGCTGGTTTGCCTTTTGGTAAATTGACATTTGGTCATACAGGTAGTCCTCGTTTAGCAACCACCACTTTTAATGACTATTTGCAGTTACGGCAGTGATGAAAAAGTAACTGCAATTGATCCTTGAATTGTAAGTTCACAGATTCATAAAGCAGAAGAAAGCTGAAGATAATAAGCATAGTCATGATTTCACTTAGCAACTGCTTCTCTTAACAACCAAGTTTCTAGTCCCAATTATGGTTACTAAATGTGGATTACCTGTAATCTGTTGTCACCTTCCCACCAATATGGTACCTATTTATCTACTCACATTTGCATGCTTTCGAACTGCTAGATTGGCAAGAGCTGGGGCAAGGATGGGAGCTCATCCCATCACATGCTGCTTGGGTTGCTGGCTTTCCAGCCAACAAACCCAACATTTTAACCATTCAGCCAACATGCTGCCTCAACATGAGAATGGAGGGACAAAAAAAAATCAGGGCAGCCTTAAATTTTTATGAGCTTTGCCAACCCTGTTTAATTGGGAATAAATCCCAAAATGGGGCAATGAAGATGGATACAGAGTGGTCTTTGGTCATACCTATGTTATATGTAAAATTCTCTGTTTATAGTAAGGACATACACATCATTCCTGATCTATTGTGGCCCAAATGCATTAAGCACAAAATTCAGTTTTACCCAAGCATGTTCCTTCTATTCTATGAAACCTGAAATCACTGATCTAGAGACTTACCTTGCAATCCCAGTCTTTATCACCATATCCCACCAAATAAGAGGTACATGCAATATACAAACACATGTGGGTTTGATGAGTATTATTTTTATTATTATTCGATTTATTATGACTGCCCGCTTCAAAAGACTTTAAGGCACAAGTTATTTGTGTCTGCCACAGTTAAAGCTTCCCCTGGCCATTTTCAACTTTTCTCTCTAAATTATTTATCCTTGTTTCAAATTTTCCAGCCAGTCCAGCTTGATTCTCTCAGGGAGGTTGAGAAAAACATGCACTTTGTAGGCATAGGAAATACATCCTCATGTCTGCTTATGAGTCAGCTTGCACAAAGTTGATGCATGTGCAAGTGAAATAATCACAAGTTGCTTCCCTATTTATTCTGCTTCCACTTCCTTTCTTATGTGGCTTTACATCTGCTGAATTTTAGACTATAAAGTCCTCGGAGCAAGAAACTGTCCTCTTTACTCATAATATTCACACTGATGAAAGAATGAAAGAAAACAGGTTCTTGTATTTAGAACTATTTGTATTGCATTATAAATGCATTACAAATCAGAATATTATTCCTTTGCAATAAATAAATAGATGATAGATAGGTAAATATTTCACCTAGCAAACCCAGTAAATTTTATTCAATAATAGCCTTTCAGGACTCCAGCTCCCAGAATTCATTCATGCTAACTGGGGAATTATGGGACTTAGAGTTCACACATCTTATAAAGTGACTGAAGTTGAGAAACACTACTCTAAAGACAGAATTTTATCTAAGTCTCACCTACTTTGAAGCCTTTCAGAATATTGACCTACAGCTCACTTCAGTCCAAAGCAGCCATAAGCAAACTTATTTGGAAAGTTCCAAATTGGGAAAAGCTGCTTAATCATAGCACGTTCTCCCTTTTCTTCAGAAAAAGAAAATCCACGCTTCAAAGTGCTTCTGAAAACAGTCAGAATTGGATAGAGCAAAATTCCTTACTGGGGAATTCTGGGAGTTGAAGTTTATACATCTGAAATCTGCCAAGGCTGAGAAACATTGGGATAGGACTAGGTCTACTACAATATAGTTAAACTTTTAGAATGGAAAACTTAGGTTTTAGTCCAAACGGAAGTCTTTGCCCATGCAACAAATCTCACAGATTGCTGTGTAGATAAAAATGAAGAGAGACTCCATATGGGCTGCCTTGATCTCCCAAAGAAAAGTCAATAAAGATATTGAAAAAGATAAATAAGTGGCACTCCACATCATGGTAAGTCTCCAAAATGGGTTTCTGGAAACCTGCTGTCTTCAAGAATCCCCCATTCTCTCATTTGGCTCAAGATTTGATGCTTGGTTCATCCAAACCACAGGTGATAATTTTCATACATATGGGAACTACAGATAGATGGAACAAAAGCCTGTCCATTTTGGACAGGCAATTACATGTTTTAAATATAATAAACAAATAAAATAAGCAACTAGATATATACTAGCAAATCTGCTACTTTGCTTTCTTCCCCATAAGCTCAGTTAGGATTGCATTTTTCCATGTTAAATTTAAAGGGAGATAAATCAGTTCTTCGTTATTTTAAAGCTGACTCAATTAAATCCATGTGTGTTTTCTAATGATAAACAGACCTGCATTCATTTCATAAAGTTAGATTGCAATCAAAAGATACAGTAACTGAGATTTTTTTTTTTTTTTAAAAAAAACAGCATCCTTATGTAGAGAACTACTAGAAAGAGTGAACTCAGTGAAATTTGGGGAAAAAGAAACAGAGATTAGATTTGAGGACATCCCTATTTTCAGTTATGAAAATAATTTATTCAAACTCAATGGTATATTTGTCATTTTTTTTAAGTTGTGTGCTTTATTGTGTTGCACAAAGTAGATATGAATATACATGTACTGTATAGAGCTGACAAAGCTCTTGCAGGAAAGGGCTTCCAGTTTCTATACATCAAATATAGGAGATAAGAAGGTTTCATTCAATTAAGTCTATGAAGTGCTCAGATGCAGAGCATGGCTGTTGTCAGGGTCTTATGAAAAGAGAGCCTCACAGGTCAAAGGCTCTAATTCCAGAATATCTTAATTGCAAATATTAGGACAGCACCAATGGCAAACATCCCGTGCTTCTTAAAAAAGAAGAAGATAAGCTCTTTTGCTATATAGATGAGGTGTATGAAGATGAAGCAGTATAAGAATAAGGTAAGCGGGTCATGTGGTAAGAGGAAATGATGGCCACCTCCTGAAACCTGTGGAAAGAAGAAAGAAAACATTCCAATTACATTTCTTATCCTATCAGTCACTGAAAATGCAAAGAACAAAGGTACTTTTTTGGCCTTCTTTGCAAGCACATTATTTCTGTTATAAAATACTTAAGTTGTATGATTCAAATTGCCTCTTCACATTAAGCTGAAGAACAGAATATGGGGTTTCTTCTGGATGAAATTTATATAATTATGATTTATAATTTTAGTTTCTGTGTTTGTTCCATGGAACTGATACCACAGTTCTATCTTATTCAGAAAATAAATCTCATTAAATTCAGTGCAATTAATTTATTATGGTTTGTCGCACAGTCAGCCAGATGTTCAGACTGGATTTGGCATTTTTGTCTACCTATTGAGTCCTTTTCAAGGACCCGGGATAGGGAGATGTGGATGCTTGAAGGTGTTAATATAGTCACAGGATAGAAGCTGTTCTGAGTGAAGCTGCTGTTTGCAATTGACTAATGGTGATTTTGTCAATGCCAATGGTGTTCAAATGGTGCTCCAGTTGTTTTGAGATTGTACCAAGGTACAATACCTTTGCTTGCTTCTGCCACAATCGTTCTATTTCCATGTCTTTATGTTTTGTGATTTTCTCTAGTTCTTTATTCTATTGTGCAGTCTCCAGGTCCTGTCATATCCACTATCCAGACTTTTTTCTCTCTTTCTTATTTACAATTGTTAAATCTGGAATATTATGCAGCAGGTGCCTGTCTGTCTGAATTCTAAAGTCCCAGAACAATTTAGCTTCTTCATTTTGTATGACTTGCTCTGTTTTATGGTCTCACCAGTTCTTGCCTGCAAGCAAATGATGTCTTGTGATTTTATTCAATCTTTTCTTTTCCCTTCTGTTGTCTCCGGGTGCTACAAAGTCCATTATCTAGACCTTTTTTGTCTTTCTTATCAACAATTGTTATGTCTGGGGTGTTATGTGGCAGGTGCTTGCCTATTTGAATTCTAAAGTCCCAGAGCACTTTAGTCACTTTGCCTTGTATTACTTTGTCTATTTTGTGGTCCCACCAGTTCTGGCTTTTAGGAAAGTGGTCTTTCCTGCATATTTCAGCAAGGCTCCCTGAGATAAATAAATCACTTCAGGGAAATGATGAGGATAGTAGCTTTCCTTTCTTTAATGTTCTTAACAGTACAATCCTAACATCAACTCCATTCAGGATATCATTTCCAAAGATGGAGTGCAAGTCAAGTTCTCTTAGGAAGTAAGCCATGAATGTCATAATTATTTATGCCTGTGTAGTATCATTTTAATATGACTTTCAAATTCAATTCTCGGAATATTTTTAAAATCAGAGAAGTATTCCATAATTGTTTAATTACATTAAGAAGCTGATAATGGAAGACTTTTTAAATTGACACATGAATAGACTAAATTCTGCAGTTGACTTTGGGGATGATTAGTTTTGTAACTATTTGCTTGTTGGTTGTAAAGGGCAGAAGATGAATGTGTTTATACCATACACACAGTATGTTAGTCATTCAGGTGACTCCATTATCTTAATGGCTCCTATGTTTCTAAACTTTGCTGCAGAACTACTCAGTCATAATTAAGAATCTTTAATTCTCTTTTTATGTACTTCAACATGTGTATACCAGAAGTGGTGTTCAGCCGGTTCTGACCAGTTCTGGAGAACCGGTAGTGGAAATTTTGAGTAATTTGGAGAACCGGCAAATACCACCTCTGACTGGAGATTTTACAGTAAACTTCCCATGCCACACCCACAGAACCATGCCCACAGAACCGGTAAGTAAAAAAAAATTGAATCCCACCACTGGTTTATACCACTGCTGTTTCATTTGATAGGGCTGCATTTAGCATTAGGCAAAGTAAAGCAATTATACATCCAGCAGATCAGTGGTGGTGTTCTACCGGTTTGGCCTGGTTCTGCAGAGCCGGTAGAAGTAATGAGCAGTGGAGACCAATCAAGTTCTCTCCACCGCCTGGGCTCCCATACTCACCTTTATTCCCTGCTTTTGAAGCGCAGCAGCTGCTGAAGCAACAGGGAGAGTGTGCAGGCTTGCAGGATGTGAGTTGGAACGCCTTTGTGCCTGCGCAAATGCCTCTGTGCCTGCACAAAGTGCACGTTTGGTGCGTGTGCGCATGCAAAGTGTGTGCACGCACGCAAAGTGCGCCCGCCAAGCCATTTTACCAGTGGTAAAAATCTTTGAATCCCACCACTGCAGCAGATGCTAGATGATGGCTTTAAAATGTTGGAAGGGAAGGGTGTACTGAATAGTCTACCCAACCTCTAAGTCGGTAAGCTTCTTTCAAATGCACAAAGGCATTGTACCATGCTCAGTACTAAAAATTTCACAGTCACATTAGCCAGTATTTTTTATGTGTAATAGGAAATGGAATTATCCATCCTCTTGTCTCAAAAAGTCCAGATCTTTTGCGAATGAAGGTAAATATATGTGTCCCAGGATAATGTTGCAGAATCCAATATGATCAGTTACAAGAACCAGAGGTTCATTCTTCCAAGCTTTTGGACTCATGCTGGAGCCTAACCTCTGGGAACTTCTCATGCTCCAGGATGTGAAAGCTTGGAAGAACAACCCTCTGGTCCTGGTAACCATCTCAGATTGGATCCTGCAGTCTATATCTTTATTCAGCTACTCTTCTCTTTCAACTGAACATGACTTTGGATTTTTATCTTAGAGGCTTCCCTGACATTGTTAATGAGGTTATAAAGAATTTAAATAAAGGTCAGGTCATTTTGTTCCACACCTACATTTATTGGGATTGATAGAGAAGGTCAAGGGGATAAAGGACAAACCAAGCATGCCCTCTTCACCAAAATCTCATGACATATGCATCTGGGCCAGACACTAGGATCAAGTACATAAGTAATTCGCCTGTCATTATTTTTGCTCACATCATGATCTGCTATGGATGCCACTGTCTTGAATTTAGCACAAAAACAAATTGGACAGTTTTGCACCATATAATTGTAATACATGACACCCACTACACACTTGAGAGCAACTTTGATGACAAATTTTGTTCCAGTTATATTTTCAAAAGATTTCTCAGGAGCAGCTCCATCAAAAGCACATTGAAGAGACCAGAAAGTTGATATTTATCAGGTGCAGCTAGATCAATCATCCCTGAGAAAACAATACAACTGCCAAGCTGGGCAAAAACATACCTGCATTGAGTAGCCAGGGGTATCTCTAAATTGCAACGCTGATTTTTCAAAGCAAGTGGAAACATGTCAGTGGATTAACCAAGATTGTTTTATTTCTTCTTCTTTTTGAACTTAATCTCAATTTGTTAATCCACATTCAGATCTTCCTTGCCCCAGGCAATGGGTTCAGGACTTTCTTGAGACTAACATGTGTTGTTTGGTCACAAAGGGCCACTTAATATTTCCCAATCATTCTTAGCCAACATGGTACATTTCAACACTTGCTCATTATCCAGTAGGAGACATGTATTTTCTTAGTAATTAGAGAATGATAATAAGTGAAAAGGCTAAATGTATTATGCAACAATAGGCAGCAAAAATGGTAGGCACTTGATACAAGCAAAATAATACCCTGTGCAAATGAGGGGGTTCATTAGGGGTTCGCTTGATGACATGACAAGGTGGTATTGCTTGCCCCACTTCCCACGGTGCAGCAGCAAAGCAAATGATATGGCCAAATCTACACTGCCTGAGCTCTTTGACCTGAGTTCCTAATTGGAAAGAAAAAGTGAAATACTAGCAGTAGTAGGTAATTTGCCCCTAATGTTTTTCTTGATCAGTTCTACTTTCCTATTGCTATTCCTGCTTATTATGAGGAAACTCAACAACCCAATTGTATTTTAATATCTTTAGCATTAATATGTTCTTAACAAAGGAGATCCAGTCTTTTGCAAAATATGGGCTGTCAATCAGTTTCACAATAGTTATGGCAGTTAACTATGATAGTAGCTCTCTAAAGAGCCCTTGATCTATGATTCCTAGATTACTAGAAGTGAAAGAAGGATTGTTGAAGAAATCCATAACAATAAATGGCAGTTTCTAAATCTAAAACAGTGGAGCAATTTCCATTTCTATTGATCTTCTTAGAATTTCTTTCTATCTGCCAACCTCACCTGTCCTGATGGTGCCTGCAACCTCATTTCCTCCATTTTCTCCTCATGTTGTCGCTGCTTCTCCTTATCTTCATAACGGTATCTGGTCATGGTGAGTTCCATATCAAGGCGCATTTTCTCCAGCTGGGCTGCCAAGTTACTGACCTGCTTGGAATTTGATTGTTCCTTTTGAACCCATGCATCCATTTCACCCTCTCTGTTGGCTAAGCCAGAGTGCAGATTGCTCAGCCCCAGCTGTGGCTTTGTCCTCATGAGTGCGTCTTCATCTCCAATGTCCACTGGATCAGTCACATCATTAGGTGTACCAGGTGGATCAGTCAAATCATCAGGACCTGTTGTTTGCTCAGTTGCATTGTCAGCCGCCGAAGATACATTTTCAGGGTTGTCCTCCTAGCATAAGATGTGGATGTAGGGGATGTTTAATGGACTAGCTATATAAAGCAACATGAAAACAACACTCTGAATAATTAGAAAATAAAGCCAAAAATAAAGTTTTGGTATAGTTAGTGTGATTTGGCAATTGTTTTATAATAATTTGAATACCAATTATTATTGTAAAAAATAAATATAAATTAGTGTAAGCAAGAAAAGGAAAATCATTTTCAAAACCATATACAAGTAGTCCTCAAGTTACAAGAGTTCATTAGTGACTGTTCAAAGTTACAACTGCACTGAAAAAAGTGACTTATCACCGTTATCAAGTCTCTAATTTTCTGGCTGAATATAGAGACAGGCAGATAAACATTACAAAGGCTTCCATACAAAGTTTCTTTATTGGATTATATCAGGCATCCTCAAGGTATAACTCACAGTTATGCTGAGATTCATCTAATGTCCATTGTCATTTTCATAGTGTGAAAAGATAGTTATCTTCATCCCATAATGATACAGCAAGGGAAGACTCCAGCACAATGCTGGGGTCCAGGTAAGAATGACCAAAACTCCCCCCAGCCCAACTAGAGGTCAATTCAGTGATCAATCAGGATTACAGATGTGACCACATCACATCACATGAACTACATCTCCCAAGAGGCATTAACTACATTTCCCATGAAGCATTCCCTTAAGGGGACAGCTCCCATTCCCAAACTAACTATATACTGTTTAACCAGCACACTCTATATACTGTCTAACCAGCACAACCGTTATTCATACTTAAGACCATTGCAGTATCCCCATAGTCACATGATCAAAATTCAGATGCTTGCCAACTGACTCATGATGGTTGGAGTGTCATGTGCAGTGTCACGTGACTGACTTTTGCATCTTCTGACAAGCAAAATCAATGCAGAAGGCACATTCACTTAACAACCATGTCAACTACCTTAATAACTAGTAATTCATTAACAACTGGCAAAAAGGTCATAAAATGGGCAAAATTAACTTAAATTCCTCAGCAACAGAAATTTTGTACTCCTTTGTGGTCGTAAGATGAGGACTACCTCAGCTAGGTAGTTAACGATTAAAAGAAGAAAAACAATATGAAAATTGGTAGAATTATAACTGAAAAAAATCTGCATTATCATGAAAATGGTTATTCCATAAGTGTATATGACAATCTCAGCTTCTGAATTGTGAAGTTCTTTCTAAAACAAGTTGATATTGTTTATAAAGCTATATATCAATTAATTTTGAACCCTTCACAGAATTTGGGAATTCTGTGTTGTTTTTCAGTGAAGAATGATTTAAGCACATAACATTTTGCTATTAGTTATAAATGGAATATTAATAAGTTATTTAATTTTCCTTTAGATAAGCAAAAACTGATTCAAGAAAACAATGCCATTATGTAAATTGGTAGTTTATATATATTTGCCTCAGTTATTTTTTTGAATTTCAGTGTAGTCAAAACATGTATACATTTTTTTTGTAATTTTTTTTTTTAGGAACAGGTTATTCTTAACATCAGATGTATGTTTACTGAGTACACAAGAAAGGATATTCTCAGTGGTGTAGCTCAGATGATGAAATGTTGATCTGATCCCTTTGTTCCCTCCGGGAACATCCATTTATTTAAAGAGACCTACTGAGTTGACTGATCTTTCTTCACTGCTGGGTTTTTTATTCTCTTGATGTTAAAACTGTGAGTTTGGAAGCGTCCCCATCAATGTAATTAGCTGTAATGTCAATGAAACTAGCTGTAATATGAATCCGAGTCCTTGCATGAAGAACAAGAGTGTAACACTTTGTTCCTCCTGGAATCCCAATCTGGATTTAGGATCTTAGGCCCACTGTTTGCATTAGAAGGAAAGGTCTCACTCTCTATTATTCAAGAACAAGTATAAACCTTACCATGATGAATTTAGGTGCAAGGCAGCAGGAAGTAAGAATATAAAGGCTGGAAGATGCAACAAGCTGCCTTCAATCCCACTAGTTTTCAATTTTCCATCATGTACTTCTATAACTGTTGTCTCTGGCAATATATTCACAGGAAAGCCAAGTTTAAAGATCCAACGGTTAAGCTGATGTCACAGATTCTACACTGTGATGTTTCGCCTTCCTATTGTTACAACTGGTCCAGAGCTCAATGGAGGAATACTTTGTATGGTAGATGACAGGTTTACCTTGTTAGGTTGGTGTGATGTTAAGGTGACTGGCTATTATTATTATTAGTTAATCAGGGTGATATTAACTATAATCAAAAGTAAAAAACAACTTTCTGGAAAAAAAAGGCATTATGCTGCCACTTTTGAATAAGATCAAAATAATCACATTATATTCTTCCCTAGGTTTCTGCCGGTAGGGTGAAGTCTATTAGGAAAACAATTTCATATTCCAGGCTACTTGCTATGGGCTTTTTCAAACTTTCATCTAATAATAGAAAAACCTGTCCTGACAACATTTATTTTCCTGCTCCATCCCCATGACATTGCCTTCATCTTGTCTGTATCCTGTGAGAGTGACAGATCAATTCTTACCTATACTAGTATAAAAAATTTCCCTCATGTTTTGATATTGTTCAAGAATGGCAGTCTTATGTGTATTATAACATCTGCTAGGTGTTTTTCATCTGTTACCTTGGAAAATATCAGAGGATACAATTGCTCCAAACACAAGCCACACAGAGATTAAAAAACAGGAATCAGCAATTACAAGTTTCTTGCCAGTCCTCTGCTGACTCAAAGTGGGAGATTTCACCTTCAACTTAGCAGTGGAGTAAGATGCCTTATCACTAAACTGCAAGCACTTCAGATAGAAATATAGTGAAGGAATTCACAAAACATACTAAAATATAATTTACTCTGTTAACAAGTTGTGTACATCTAGCCAGTGTGATTTGTAAGCCATAGTTTATGATTTAGCATGTTCTGTGAGCCCAACCAACTATGGTTTATTCAAATTATGTTGTAGGTGAATTGGGCCAGCCAATCATCAGAGATGGCTATTCACCTGAGTGGCATTAAATGAAGTACTGTATCATTTCACAATTTAACACAATCTAGAGTTGTTAGACTATTTCAGTCTTCTCAACTTGGTCTCCAAGTTCATGAATTGTGGAAAATGCGATCTCCAGCACAACTGGAGGGCTCTGAATGAATAAATTATTTCATTGTCACCTAGCATTGCAATCCCTACAAAGGTTATGAGAGCTGCAGTAACATACTGTATATCTGAAAGCAGCAGCTCAGATAAGATTGAACTAAACTATGTTTGGTAGCAGAAACCAGGACATGAACTATTTTCTACCATTGCATTAAAAGGACACATGTTGCAACCGAGCTAGGTACACTGTGGACCTGATTCAATTTAATGGAAATTCTGAGTTCTGCATGGCTAAATTTAGCTACTCATCCATAATCTCCTTCTGCCACTCTCTGTCCTCTCCCATGCAACCCTTATAGTTATGCCACCTCATTGACTTCTTCATCTTCATATGCAGATGAGCATATGAGGAAGAATAAATTCTTTCTGATTTATAACCCTAACTGGGCAGAATACTGATCCAGATCCCAATGTAGGAGGGGATGTAGGCAGGACCTTGAAAAATAGTGTGGTGCAGCACCAAAGCCCTTGGACAAGCATGGTGCCTCTTTGCTATTCGTTTATGCAAACTGGATGTTTTTAAGCAACTTTGTGAAGTTTAAAAAAAATTTTGTTTTGCTTTAGGGAGTCCTCTTCTTGAACTAAGGAAACTTTGTAATCCCCTCTCTCCCTTTCTTTTTAATGTCAGGCTTGCCTTGGTCCTTAATAGTATGCTAAATAGCAGAGAGGGGCTGTTTGTGGCTAAAATCCATAATACATTTTCTGAATCATTTTTAAAGTGAGCAGAGATCTCCTGCGCGAGGGACGAAGCCTGGCCAACAGTGATGATATCTTGTTTTAATGGGATGAGGGGAGTTGGTAGGAGGTTGTCTCTGAGCTGCTGAGAAGTACATTACAGAGCAGGATACTTTCACCTAGCCGTAGTTGCTGATGAAAATTAAGTTATCAGTTAATTAGAACAGAAGTTGTTAGCCTAGAAATGCATTGCTATTGGAGGGATGGCCACTTTCTGTCTTGTCTTGTCCTCTTTTTCATGCCTTTGTGTCAGTTTTGATACCTGGTGACTGCTCAGACAGATCATTTCAGAAATGATTTGTCCTGGCCTTCTTTTTAAGGCAGAGGGTGGTTGGCCCAAGTCAGCTAGCTGGCTATTTCCTGGTTTTCTAGCTTTAAAATACTGCATCACACTGGCCCTCCAATATTCATTTATGTACTATAAATCACAGAATATATCATTGTACCAATTACAAAATAAGCACTAAGCCTTATTTTGGGGGGTGTCTTATTTCTTTTCCATGTATGGGACACCCACTTCTGCTTGCTGACAGCAGGGCAAGAGGTCATGTGGTGCACTAGTACCAGTACTGCAAGGCAGGCCTCGCACCAGCTTACCTCAGGGCCCCTGCAGCCAGGCCACTCACGCCCTGACACCTGCAGGCTGCTCAACCTCTGCTCCGTTGTGGTTGCGAGCAAGCAGAAGTGAGCTAGTGGCCACTTGGGCTCCTGCTACAAATGGCCGTTGGTGCTGCTGCCACAAGGCAGGTGTCATTACGTGGATGGCCTGGCTGTGGGAGCCCTGAGGTAAGCTGGTGCGGGGGCACATGGGGCAGCTCCACCACCACTCCACCTCATGGTTGAAGCACCACAAGCAACCAGATCAGAGGTGGCATTCAGCAGGTCCTGACCAGGTTTGGAGAACCGGTAACAGAAATTTTGAGTAGTTCGGAGAACCGGCAAATGCCACCTCTGACTGGATATTTCTGCCACACCCACCAAGCCACGGCCACAGAACCAGTAGTAAAATTTTTTGAATCCCACCACTGAACCAGATGGATTTTCAATATTTCACAGAAAAGGAGGTGCCTATGTGCAGAACTTTTCCAATTCACTGATTGTACATCAATATAGTTGGGATGCAACTGTTTTTTTTCTTTTCTCTAGAAAATGTTGCATGTACATGACCGGTAGTCAGCATAATCTATGACTGTCCATCTCATGACGAAATGTATTTTTGTAAGCAGGGTTTTAACTTTTTATCTAATGGCAGTTTTAAATAAAACAGATTTTTACTAAACCAGTTGCTCTCTTGACAAAAGTTTGCAGTCCTGTACAAAATGGCTTTTATTCAAAAACAAGTGTGGGTGAGGTGATTTAACACGATTTCCCATGAATTTAAAATATTGCATCCAAAAAAACAACCGAACACCACAAATAGCCAACAGGAGGCAGTGTTTCCCATGTACTTTGATTCCATTTTTGTTTCATTGTTGCACATGCTTAGCATGTTAGAAGTACAGGGTCACTTGCCATTGTGCTATTAGTAATGCCCTAGGCTTTTCTTTCAAATCTTTGCCTTTCAGTTCTCCGAACAATGACTGCAGATCTTGAATGCTGCAAGAAGACTATTAAATTGAAAGTTGCCGCTGGATATCACAACACACAGTTCATTTCTCATTAAGATAGCTGATTTATAACCTAGAAGAAACTGATTTCACTTCACAGATGAGGAGATAAATGATAGAACAAAAGAAGGCAAGCTCTTGATAAATAAAATAATCTTGTGTGTTAGAAGGGAGGAGAGCAGGACAAGATAATTTTATGCAGCCATCTTGTTCTACTTCCACACAGGGATAGTTGAAACTCACTAAGGGAGATTAGGGAGGAAAAAGCTCCAGTCTTTTTAGCAGCTGACTGGCACTAATTCTTTGTTTCTACAGTTGATTAATGCATACAGTCACATTTCTCCTAGCAGTAACAACACTAGGATGGTCAAAGATGAGGTCTTAATCTATGCATGTCAAGTCATACTACTGCAGAGGTCTCATTCTCGTGGCCTGCGGGCCAATTGCAGCCCACAGGACGATATCCTGTGGCCCCCACCGTGATATGAAAGTATAATATTAGTGTGGCCTGCAGGGGGAATTGACCTCTGAAGGAAGTCCCGCCCGCCGTTCCTCGTCGTGGCTGACATTCGGTGCTAGGCTAAGCTACACCGACTTCATGCACACTACGCTTGTAACAACAGTGTGGCGGATGACAAACAGTTCGGTAGCAGTCGCCTTTTTTTGCGGTCGCCATTCCGGTACTTTCTACCACCAACAAATGCCACGATCAAACGCAGAGAAAGGCGACTGCTGTTCGTCATCCACCGCGCTGTTGTGACAAGTAGAAGCGGAAATGACGTCACGCGTCGAGACGTTCTCCATGCGTCGCTAGTAGGCTAAACACTTCTATGAAACGTGGAACAAGAGCGACGCCAAGTGGAATCCCTTATGCGGCCCAGCCTCACCCAGCCTCTGCCTCCAGCGGCCCCCAGGTAAATTGTGTTTGAGACCCCTGTACTACTGTCTCACCACAAAAAGTCTGGAAAACATTCATTTTCTCTCTCTCTCTCTCTCTCTCTCTCTCTCTCTCTCTCTCTCTCTCTCTCTCTCCCTCCCTCCCTCTCTCTCTCTCTCTCTCTCTCCTCTTTCCTCCCTCCCCCTCCCCTTCCCTCCCTCGCCCCTCATCTATCTCTTGTAACCCAGAAGAATCAAACAATTGATCATGAGTCATCCATAGCAATATTTCTCACAGAGCACCTTAATGCCTGTGGTTGGTTATGGTATTTTAAAGATCAGTGCAGCCTTTAAAATCTACTGTTCCAAAGGTGCTTTTTCAAAAGGCAACTGGACTTTCTGGTTTTTCTTTGAAGACATTTAGCTTCTCATCCAAGAAGCTTCTTCAACTCTGACTGGATGGTGGGGAATGGAAACTTCTTGGATGACAAGCAAAATGTCCTCAAAGAAAAAACAGAAAGTCCAGTTGCCTCTTTAAAAAGCACCTTTGGGACAACCATGATTGAGAATCCCCATAGACATTTAAAATCTACTGATTATGACTACTAGAACGAACAGGATGATACCCAGATGGAATAGGTTAAAAAGAAGATGTTTTAGCAGCTAGATGCAACACAAATATTACATTACAGGAAACCTATTCTTTCATTATGGCATTTCTGGACTCATAACATTGTTCCAGAGAACCTGAATTACAGTTTGATGTATGCAGTTCCACAAAATTAGTTGATTCCCCATAAAACTTCTAAAAACAAGTTTGAGCAGGGAAACATCACAGGAAAAACACTGTATAATACTTATTTAATGAAGAAAAACACAATGCACAGATAGCAGAGTAATCCAATAAAGTATAATATGCTCCTGGGCAATTAAAAGTGAAGGATTATAGTCATACAGAACAGTGATCTCAGCCATTGATAACACAGCCTCTTAATCGAAGGTGTACGGCAATAATTACATGGACTCCTCATTCACATTCACACTGTAGGGATGAAAAAGAATGAATGCATTAGGTTGTACAGATAGGTACACATAAATTCAACCCATTTCGTAAAGTAATTCAAGAGAAAAGCCCCCATTGACTCAAACCCAACAAGCAGCTGTGAAGTGTATGTGTGGCTAAAATTCCCATTTTGTGACCTAGGGTTTACAATGCTACTCTAATGTTATTGAGTTCCTGCTGATTATTGATTTAGATTTATAATGCTCCAGCTAAGTTAATAGAAAGTACACGTAGTCCTTGACTTATGACCACAATATAGCTAAGTGAGATATTTGTTAAGTGTGAGATTTGCCTAACCTTTTCTTGTTGCAGTTGTTAAGTGAATCACTGCAGTTGTTAAGTTAGTAACACAGTGTCAGGATCCCTGCTGTTACTCCAATTAAATCATGAGCCTCGAGCCACACTCCCAAAACTAAAAAGGATTTATTAGAAATTAACATTCCAGCATTAGCCTGGGGGGTAACCAACTCTGAGGCACATAATTCACTGTCACCCTTGATCCTGCTTCCCCCCTCCACCTCTCTGGGTGTATCATCCAACGAAAAATGTCCATAGCCAAGAGTCATCAATCATGCTCTCCAATTAGATTTTTGCATGGCAAAAGCTTCAGTCATCTAATCAGTCTCTGAAGAAAGTATGAATGGAGTGTACTTTCGATTCCACACTGCAGCCTGCTCTTTGAAACTGCCCCTTCCTTTCTGTTGACAAGTATAAAACATATGTACAAAATGTTTTATGAGTTGACACACAGTTGTTAAATGAATCTGGCTTCCCCATTGATTTTGCTTGCCAGAAGGTCACATGACCCTGGGACATGCAACCACCATATAAATATTAATCAGTTGCCAAGCGTTTGAATTTTGATCACATGATTATGCTACAATGGTCATAACTGTGAAAAGCGGTCATAAATCACTGTTTTCAGTGCCATTGTAACTTCATATGGCCACCAAATGAACTGTTGTAAGTCAAGGATTACCTATATCTTTGTGGCCTCCAGAACTTCAGAATGGATGTGGACTGAATGGACTACCTGTATATTCTTGCATCCATTCCCAAGCTCTGAATTAGCTTCGATTTATGCTTGTCCCAAAGATAGTTTCTTAACATGCAATAGTAGTTAACTGTTATTTAGAAGAGAGCATTGTATAGTTAACAAACGCCTAGTGGGGTTTCCTTTCAAAACAAATGGCACTTGGACTACTAATCCTAGCATCCACATTGGAAAATTGTACTATTTATCATTCGCCATCCTCCTCTTGGTCAGAGTACATGGATCCTCAAGTAAAGAGGGGAAAATATGGGCATCTTTTTCTTACCTACACCCTGTATATCTTATGCTATATCCTTGGGTGATACTTGCTGACGCAACTGCTCCATTTTCTGCTCATGCTGGCGCTGACGTTCATTCTCTTCATGCTCATATCTCAGCCTCGTTAGTTCAAACTCCATCCGCCTCTTTTCCAGCTCTGTCTCGATGGCCAAGTCCAGTCTGCTGCTGGACCATTGTGACTCAGCCCCATTGACCACAATGCGTGGCACCTGCAGGCCCAGGTGTTCAGTCACCCCATCATTCCGTTGCTCTGGGGGCATATTGGCTTTTTTTACCTCTGAGGTGGTCTCTAATTGCTGTTCACATTTTGGGGTCTCTTGATGCCCATTTTGCTCACCTGAGACCTTCTTTTCTTTCATCTCTGGCCTATATACCTCCAAAGCCAGCTGGAGCTCTATCCTCATCTTACCCATCTCAGTAAAGGCCACAGAAGCTGTTTCAGTTGTGGCTTCTGCTGGGCTGCACCCAGATACTTTCTGGCTCACTATATGGAGGTTTCCTTGCCTCTGGCGCATTTGCTCCATCTTCTCTTCATGCTGCCTCTGTTTCTCTTTCTCTTCATATAGTTTTTGCTCATGTTGTCGTTGCTTCTCATTCTCCTCAGAGATGTGCTTCAGTTTGGCCAGTTCAAACTCCATGCGCAACTTCTCCAGTTCAATTTCTGTAATGGGGTCCAGCTTACCCACAAACTGCTCCTCTTCCACATGAGCACCACTCCTTGAGGGAGATCCCTGGCGTATGTGCTCCATCTTTTCCTCATGCAGCCGTTGCCTGTCATTCTCCTCATGCTGCCGCTTCAGTATGGTCAGCTCAAACTCCAACCGCATCCTCTCTATTTCGCTGTCAGTTTCATGGGTTTGCGTGTGCCTGGCTTTTCGTTGTTCCTGCTCCTCAGCGTAATCATACTTAACATCTTTGTGGACATTTTTCTCCTTTTTGACAACTGCCTCTAATGGCAAAGGACTGTTTACGATTTCTATCTGCTTCAGGGTCTCTAAGAGCATTTGTTGATCTCCATTAGCCAGACGATCAGTCATAACAGAGAGGTTGGCAGGACACACTGGCATATCTTCACTGACCTCCTAAAACATAAGAAGGGGAGGGAGGCATCATGCATACATTTCCAAGATGGCCTAATTAACATTATATCTTGGTGTTTCTCTCTATATCTGAGGTGGAGAACCTGTGGTCCTCCAGATGTTTCTAGTAACTCCAGAGAGCACTAGTTGTGGTAACAGACATTGGAAATTATAGTTGAGTAACATATGAAAGGAAAGATTTCTCTTCCCTTGCAATACACATTCAAGTGGTTTTATGTCCCAGGCCAAACTGATTCTTTTCTGAACAAATGAAAAATATCCAGTTCTCATCAATGCCACTGTAGAAACACATCGCTGAAAGTGTGGAGAGACCATGAAAAAGCAGATGTATACAAACAAGCTATGTAGACCACTCAATTTGCACCATATATTTTCTATGCAAATGGAGAAAAGATATAAAAGACGATGGCAGAGATGAAGAATGGTATCAGTAAAGGTCAACTGAGTGAAAGGATAGAGAAGATCCATAGACTGAAAAAAATATATAGTTTCACTAAGATGAGTGTCCATGAATATTTTTAAAAAATGTAGTTCTCTTCCGACAGCACTGTTTTCAGTTTCCAAACTTTCAGAAATCCTTTCAGACTGGCTCATTTGTCCCCACTACAACCAGTCTCTAATCGCCAAAACCCTCACATCTGGAAGTGTGTCTTATGGATGGTCCATGGAAATACATGAAAAGTGTCTTACAATACCACAGTTCTCACTCTGGAATCATTATTTTTAAATGATTGGCTATAAAAACTGCTGAAAATCATTTAGGTAAGATGGGTGGTGTATATGTTAATTAATTAACATGATTGAATGAATGAATGAATGAATGAAGTTTGCTAAAATATGCCATAGCCATTGAAATGAAGGAAAGCAAGCATATCATTATCACTCTGTTCACAATTTAAAAGAATAGTGAATGATCACATTTGGCATCAGGAAACCATGGCTATTTGAGGGGAGGGAGATGAGAGGTGAGAGCTTCTGCCATGGGAGAATATCCCACTCCAAAGCTCCATGGAGCTCTAGAACTTCAGCTGAAAAATAGATTTGCATTATTTTGATTTGCAAAGTTGACCTGGAAAGAAATTAAGCTGAGCTGCCAAATAGGGTCACTGATGTGGAATCACAAAGGTGGTCAATTAATCCTAGATTGCAAACATTGCATATGAAAGTTAAGTGAATTGAAGTAAAATGAAAAAAGATGATGATTCTGGCAACTGATATGATTTCTTCCAAGATCAGAGCTCCTTCCTTTACTATTAGGGAGTCCCAAACTTTTGATGTCAGTGAACGCAGTTGGGATTTTTGGAGTATGTTATACAGGATTACTATATCTGGGCTACAAAAATCTGGACTTCCACTAGATAGTGGTAGAGAAGTGAGAATGCTAAAAATATTCATAGGGAGGTTTGTTTGTTTTTTGTAGGCCAGATATGCTAGAGCTAATTTTATGAACATTTTTACTAAATGTTTGAAAAGGTGGGCATGGCCAACCATCAAACATCTATATAATACAAAGGATTAATTCACCGCTGCCTTTAGAAAATCATTATTATGGCATATTCATAACTCGATTAAGGGTGTGTGAAGATGAGTCTAACATACTTGGCTAACATAGATTGTACTACTTCTGTGGGGCAAAAAGCCAGACAAAATCTCTGGCCAGAGATTTCTGTATTTTTCTACTGCCTGAGGATTTTTGCACCTGAAATGTGGGAAAATTACATATCAATGAATAAGGAAAGCCTGAATCTTTTTTGATATTGTTGGGGTGGTAGTGGTATAAAATCCAACTCTCTTTGTCCATAAAATGAATTTAAAAACTTATTTCTTAGTTAGATGCCATTGATCTCTCTTCCTAGTGAGACCATGGGTAAATTCTCATCATTTGGACATGGCTCTAGTAATAAGCTGGGGCTTTTCCAGTTACATCTTGTAATCTCTTTGAAACTTCCCAGCCAGTTTATTTGCTGTCTCTCCTTTGACTTCCTTCAACCTTGTCAAGCACTATCATCTTTTTAGTTTTTATCTGTTCATGTAACATACTCAGAATATGAGTTTCTACCTGCTGATCTTTACTTCAAGGAAGCAATTAGCCTTTATTTAGTCAGGACTCTTGCAGTCCATTGTACTTAGTGTAGCCACCCTCAGATCTATAATTCAATCTTCTTTATCTCACACAGTACTTTTATAATGTCCAGTTTTTATAGCTGTACATTATCATTACAAATAGCATTGCTTTAATTACTCTGATTTTTGCTGTGTTACAAATACCATCCTCCCTCCCTAGCATTAATCTTATCTTTACTCTTCCAGCACATTGCTCATCTTTATTTATTATTGAGCTCAAAAAAATAACATTATCTACATTTTTACTTTTGTAGTAATCCATGCATTTGCATGAGTAAGTCTGACCCTATTACTGAGCAAATTATAGCTGAGCACAAAGTGATGTCCTCTTTGAGTATTATCGCCACTCAATTTTCTTTATATATTATCATGACCTGAATGATATGTAATCAAAATTCCAGTCCAGCTAAGTTAAATCACTCCTAATTCATTCAATTTAGAATGGTCCATATGACAATGACAAATTCAAATCATGTTTGTATATTCCATGTTCCAATTCAGCATGTCTTTGTTTGACAAAGTACAACAAAGTATTTTTTAATAACTGCCGCCACAGTGACAGGACTCCCTTGCAGCTTTGATCTGGCCTTTGTCATCACCTCCAGACCCACTTATGAAAATTGGATATTCTTGTCCAGTAATTACAGGAGTACATTCTAACCTGGGAATCTTGTAATCTAGCACCCAAACTTGTCTAAATATTCCAGCCATGTCCATACTGTTTTCTTGACAGCAATGCAAAAGGAGCTTGCCATTGTCATCTTCCTACTTTGATTTTGGAGTTCCTTCTTTAGATCTGCAAAATCCCACCTGCCCTCATTCCTATTATGGATTACCTTTAGCTTTAACTTTTTGACCTTAGAGGCTAAACTGTCAATTACAGAAGATTATGTACCACTGCAATTAATCCCAGAATCATTGAGGCATTTAAGCTCTCCCACTACATGAATATGATAGTCCTATGAGAGGCAGATTAAAAAAAAAACTAACTTAAAAAAAGATAAAAGCGGGCAAAGGTTTACTATACTGCCCAAGAAGGCAGGACAAGATTCAATAAGATTTAAATTGCAAGACAGGAGATATGGGAGAATTTAAAAAATAGTCTATAGTCTATCAAACAATTGAAGAGGGATGGAAGAAAAGGATGCTGGAAGATTAATCTTTTGGAAAAAGCTTTCTCGGGCAACATCCACTTTGCTTGAAACTGAAGATGTGGAAACAGAGGAAGCAAGATAAAATAAAATGAATTGTCTAAACCTGGTTTTCAAAGGAACAGAAATAAAACCAGCTAGAAACTTTGTATGTGAGGAAACTGTAATCCCTGGTATATCCTCAATGAATCTCAGAGAAACTTTTTGGGAAGTCCATCCCAGTTTATCTTCCCAATCTACCATGCAGGACTCTTGTGAGGATAAAGTGAGTGAATTGTGCCTTGAACACTTTTGGAAAGGGATTAGATCTTACCATGGAGAACCTGGATACCAGAGTTAGAAATATAAGTAGCTTGATAACACTATGCTTACAGATTAAATTAAATCTGTCCTTTTGCCTTCAGTCAGATCTCAACTGTCCTGGTTTCCAAAACCAGATTATTCAAATCTACATTCCAGGCTAACTGTCTTAATGATGTCACAAGTTCCAGGCTCAACTTCCCTCATGCTCTCACAGCACCACTGGCAACTTGCAGGGGCTTAACTATATCTATTTAGGCAGGGGTGTCAAACTCACTCATCATGGTGATGTCACATGACATATCGGGACTTTTTTTCCCCTTTGCTAAACTGGGTGTGGGCATGGCCAGCGCATGATGCATCCGGCCCATGGGCCGGGAGTTTGACAGCCCTGTATTAAGGGGAGGGAGAGTCTCTTTAACAGACAGCTGTTATTTGAAAATAAGCACTGTTGTAAGGAAAGTCAAATGTTTTTGAATTAGAACCTTGCTTTTGAAGAAAGGCAAAGGGAATCTGAGACTGAATACACGCAGCTGATTAGTTTCTGCTTGCCTTTATACAATCTGGAAAAAAAGAAAAATAGGAAGCTAGCACCAGGTATTCCTCTTTCAGTCTGGAACATGATGTCATGGCCCAACAGAAAAAGTAGTTTAGGAAGGCTCTGATCCAAGGGGTGATATTTTGTTGACTCCACTCCCCAGTAAGAATGCAGCAGGCCTAATGTCAGATCTGTACAAAATTATCTGTGTGCTCTTTCCCTTCTTGTATAGTCTGATACCAGCAATAATAATAAAAAAAATGTCATTGATAGTTTTTAAGTCTCCTTCCTCCTTTCATTATGTCTGTGGTTTGGGCACAGTAATGTGATTTCTCCAAGGCACATGTGGTAATTTTTCTGGTAACAGCAAAACACATGGGATGTTATAAAAAGGTTTCAAAGTTAAAGTCCCCCCCCCCTTCCAACACCACACAAACTATCACATAGACCAGAGGTCTCCAAACTTGGCAACTTTAAGACTTGTGGACTTCAATTCCCAGGGAATTTGAAAGCAGGCACATCATTTGAGGCAAATATAAGGGCAGAAATATTCAGCAATAAAGGGAGTGGTTGTTGGTAGCTGGACATTGTTGGTGTTCATGTGCTGTATGGATTGGATATGCTAAATCCATGTGCAGCTGGAGAAGGTGTCTGCAGGCAAGGACCCAATAGGAGCATACAAGATTATTTATTTAGCTGACTGCAAAGATAATTGATTGATGGAACAATTGGAAAGGATAGTTCAGAAACAAGCAAGGGTAGCTGGATAGGAATGCTGGGATTCCAAGCTCAGGAAAATGTTATTTTCTGTTGTTTTTTTTCCTCTAAGACCACAAGGAAATGAAAATACTGAAGCTGTCTAAATGACTGAAGATATCAAACCGGGGATAAGAATGCTTGCGGGAAGAGGAAATGAGGCAGTTAACAATCTATCCATAAAAACCTATATAGAAAAGCCTTTATAGAAATATTTCTATAGTTCATTATGCATAGGCCACTATTTAATATATTAGGAAAAAGCACACTGTGTTAATCTAAAAACTCTAAAACATCACCATAATTTAAAGAACAGTGTGTATATATTTGGAAAATTCCCTTTTCCTACACCTCAACTGGATTGTGGAAGAAAGTGACTGACTAACATTTCAGTGAATTAAAATACATCATTGATTGGGCCAAACCACAGAGTGCTGATAAATTTCTAGTCTGCCTCAGCATAATATGAAAAAAAACCTCCTTTGGTGAGATGTGAACAGCTTGTCTGGAATCTACACTTCATTCCTAAGCAACACTTTATCTTAACTGTTATGGTAACCAGAACCATTCTGTCATCACAGTGTAGAACTTTTTTGACATCACTGCTGTGGCAGTTTAGGAGGGAATCAGGGGCCTGAGTTTGAGTGTGTGCGCCCAAGTGCGTGTATTAAACCAGGGCAGCTGCTTTTAGGTCTTCTAGATGGGGCAAATAGGAGAATAGAGGCTGTTCCTTAAAATCAGAGACAGACGTACATTTCTTGATGGGAATAGATCTGCGATGGTAAGAAATTCTAATACATCACTGAGTTAAAGCCTGTGGAAAGAGTATTTCAAATCATTAAATAAAATATAAGAAACACTGTGTTATACAAACAACACCCATTTGCAAAGTTGACATAAATTCAAGGCAGGCAGGGTTGAAAACTTGTATGCCCCATTCAGATTGGTGGGAAGATTAAACCAGTAGTTTAGTGTCTATGGAGATTCTCAGTCATCCAGGTCATGGTTGTCCCAAAGGTGTTTTTTTTTTTTTTTTCAAAAGGCAACTGGACTTTCTGGTTTTTCTTTGAAGACATTTTGCTTCTCATCCAAGAAGCTTCTTCAGCTCTTCAGAATAAGAAATCATGGGTCTACTATGTGAATTGGCTGGAGAGTTTTGACATAGAGAATTCTGCATATCTAAGAGCCCTGCTGACAGCAGGCCAAAAGATGGGATGCTTTTTCCTTTTAGGACATCCTTTTTCTGTAGTTAAGGGGTGGGAAATGGGAAGAAGGTAAGGTAAGGTAAAGGAGTCCCTGCAGATTTTACTCTGCTAGTCATTGCCAACTCTAGGAGCAGTGCTCATCTCCAGAGCTGTCCGAAGATGGTCCCATGGTCATGTGGCCAGCATGACATCACAGAGCATTGCTACCTTCCCACTGAAGTGGTACCTATTTATCTACTTGCATTGTATGTTTTCAAACTGCTAGGTTGGCAGGAGCTGGGGTAAGGATGGGAGCTCACTCAGTCACATGGTGCTCGGGTCCTGAACCTGAGCTGCTAGCTTTCCAGCCAACAAGCCCCTTTAAAAAAAAGTCAAATCTTTTTAAACAATCAGTTAAGGCAGGAATTAAAGCAGCATTTCCAAATGCTCAATAGCTGTAGTTTGAGAATAATTCCAGTTAACAGTCTCTTGGCCATGCTGGTCTTAATTAATCAGGGCCGGGGGAATGGGACAGACAGTTGGGGAAAGTTAATGATTTTTGTCGCACCCACTTTGGCAATTAAAACACATTCAGGGATAATCCCTATAAAAGAAGAGTACAGAATCTGTGCTTTTGCAGAATTTAATCTCTCAGAAGCTTAAGCCAATAGGACAGTGAAGAAGCAGATAGGAATACCCCAAGTTTTCCATTCTTGAAGAAGATTTAACAAAACAAGAGAATAAAGACCTGTTATTCTATTAGGTTATATACAAGTCCTCTCTCACCATATCTGATCTTTTTCAGGAAATATCCAGAGAACACCATTCATCTTCTGATTTCTCCAACTTTGAGACAGAGTCTGTGCACCACACAGACAAGGAGATTCAAGCAGATCTGGATCATACTAGCAATCTGGAAGGGTCTGAATATTTTTATCAAGGAGGCAATGTAGAATTCAAGGACATGCAGGCAGGAATTGAGTTTGCTGTGCAGATAACCCCAATTAAAGATTCCAAAAAACATAAGGAAAACATGGTAAGTGAGAAGGAATGTGGCAGATGGATGAGGGAAGTCTTCATTTTGCCCTTTATTCTGCCCTACTATTAGGCAATGGGTCATCTCTTCTGGTAAAAACAGTCATAAAAGTGTAACATATTTGTAATGATGATTAACTCCATGGATGAATGAATGGCAGAGAGTTTCAGACTTTCTCTTCCAGAAATCCTTTGAGTCTTCATACTGTTCTCTTATCTCCTCTAGTGGTTTGGTAGGTTTTGCTTCTACTAATTATCCCCCTAATCTGGCATCCATTTCCTAACTTTGGCATGAGAAAGTCAGAAAGGTAATTAAAAGGTCAAAATGCAAACATGGCAAGAAAGAAATCCTGAGCTACTCTTAGTTGGGCAACCTATGCATGGATGGTGAAATTCCAAAGATGAGAAGTTTAATTCAAACAAGTGCCAAACCAGAAATCAGCAAGGCCAGCTCAAGAAGAGAGGCTGTTGTACAGAAGAGTAGAGGGTGTAGAAGTAATACCTTTACAGTGTTCTAGTCCCCCAAACATAGGAACGGGGACTCTATTTTTCCTATTTTGGAAA
Source organism: Notechis scutatus (assembly GCF_049901735.1). Classification (NCBI taxonomy): domain Eukaryota; kingdom Metazoa; phylum Chordata; class Lepidosauria; order Squamata; family Elapidae; genus Notechis; species Notechis scutatus. The sequence goes on from NC_142009.1 coordinate 44,309,324, forward strand.
AATATCAGATTCAGTTAATTAATTGATTTTGAACAACACAAGAATTCCTAGATATATAACAAAAATAAAAGAGAGGCATGGTGGCCTGGGGATGGAGCTCTCACCTCATAGTCAGGAGGCTGTGAGTTTGATCCTAGGTAGCAGAAGGTATTTCTCTCTTGGGCGCAAAGAAAAATATCTGCTGTGAACTCTGTGTAAGTGTCAGGAGGGGCATCTGGCCAGTAAATGCTCAGCTCCATTGAGTCACCCCAACTCCACTCTGATGCAAGGGATTACAGGGTTGCTAAAAAGATAAAAAATATATAACAAAAATAAAAACATGAATAGTATAATCATGTGTAGACAATAATTAAACTAGAAACAAACACAATTCCAGTTATTCCCTAAATGCTCTCTGGAAAAAGACTGCTTCAACCAATGTCTGAAATGCTAACAAATTAGATAACCAGCTCAACTTCCAGTGAGAGCATATTCAACAAAATACCTGGAAACATGGCTCCTGGGCCCCATCTGTCTTCACTTTAATCTAGTATGGATGCAGTAGCAGCTTCTCCTGGAGGGAGTGTTTGGTCAATGAGATGTAATTCCTATAGCCTACAGCCATACTGCCTTCCTGCTATCCAGCCTGACTTCTGCATCACTAAGAGAAGTCAGCTGCCTTCTCCTTTCCCAGCCAGGCCTCTGAAACCATTGGGTTACCCTCAGGGGTGGGATTCAAATTTTTTAACAACCGGTTCTGTGGGTGTGGCTTGGTTGGTGGGCATGGCTTGGTGGTCATGTGACTGGGCGTGGCCAACTCAAGATCACTCACATCAAGGCACGCATCTCCTCGCCTGGCCTCTCATGACTGTGGGGGATGCTGCAACAGTCGTAAGTGTGAAAAAATGGTCATAAGTCACTGTTTTCAGTGCCATTGTTACCTTTGAATGGTCACTCCACACAAGCAAAGTACCAGCAAAGGAGGGGGAAAAAACTCCAGAGACGTTCCTGAGACAGGAAGTCTTATCCTGCCAAGAATGTAATAAGGGTTAACGGAGAGGCAGTTACTGTAAGCAACACCAGAATGTTTCCTTCCTGCCTTCCTTACAGGATTAGGCCAGTAATTTCTTCTAACAACCGGTTCTCCGAACTGCTTAGAATGTTAACATCCGGTTCTAGCGAATAGGTGCGAACTGGTAGAATCCCACCCCAGGTTATCCTTTCCTAATGATCCTCCTGCCCCAGGTTGGCATTTCTTTTACCCCAGATAACAAAATAATGACATCTCTAAGGCTTCATTTAGGAAGTACTTTAGGGACTTGGTCTGCTTTCCTTATACATCTAGAAAGGGGAACAAGGCATACCTGTTGGCAGTTCTTCCTTTGCACTTTCCTATATTCTTTTTCCTACACTCTTCACTAGCTTACATTCAACATGTGTGAGATGGGTTCTTATGCTGCATGCTATTCCTTAACATAAAATAGGACCTGAAACAGCCAAGGTGCTCCATACATATTTCTAAATAAATATAATGTCAGGTGTACTCATAACAGGAAGTAGGGTTAACCTTTGGGGCCATGAAGTACGTACCTTTCTTTATAGAAGCCCTCACTGAACAGACTGAGTCAGGCTATCAAACAAAGATGCATGATGGTGTTATAAATTAATACAAATAATAAACATCCGCAAAGAGATAATATATTACTACTTTCCTATTATTTTTTTCCCATTTAAAAAGGAATTCTCAGATTCCAGGAGGTGGGATTTACTCCCACAGTAATTAATGATAGATGCATCTTTAAAAGTAGATCAGGCAATGCATCAATTATTTCTCCAGCTGGGTTAAGACAACAAAAATCCTGAGATCCATTCAATACAAAAGACCTCGCCTGCTTCTCGCAGCAATGGAATAAAAAAGTGTTTTGAAGTAAACTTGTTTTGCTTCCAGTTGCCTGAAAATGACTCCCTATGCCTGGAAAGCTACATTTTCCCAGACACTGGAGGTATCCAATCAGGCCAATGAGCTCTGCTTGCATTTTTGACAGAGATGTTTGATCAGCTTATGAGAAAAAGAAAACATGGATGAAACTGGCCTTGATGTAATTTTGCAGATCCTTTCTTTAGTTCTTGTGGCTGAACGCTATGGGTAAAACATAAAGTCTAAAGTCATACTTTTCAATTTCAGGATGCTGCAAGGGATACTCCAGGTTCTTCCTACTTTCCTGATGATATGACAGAAATCTTAGACAACAAAAGCCAAGCAGAGCAGATGGTAATCACCACACAAAGAGGGGGCAATGCTATGCCACCAGAAATATACCCCAGGCTAGGTGAGGCCAGCAGTTTGGAAAGGATGGGTCATCTGAACAGAAGGCAGATCACAACCACTGATCTTGACTTGGAGAAGATGAGGTTGGATGGTGCCATGGTTAGGCTAAAATACAGGCATGAAGATAATGAAAAGCGGCGGCTGCATGAAATAAAAATGGAACAGTTACACCAAAAGGCTTCCTCTCAATCAGTAAGTGGGAAAGCATAGCAAGCAAATAAGAAACCTTTTAATAAAAACAAAAACCAGATTGTATACTGGCTTGTCCAATAGACTCTTAGCCATTGTTATGTTGCCGGTATAAAAATCTTCAACAGCTTAGTTCCATACTAAAATCTATGTTTACAAATGTTTTTTGTCACTGCTTATTATCTTAATAACTATAGAGCTTTCTTTAATGCTCCTACCTCCATCTGGTGTCTTTGAAATGTGCTGAAACCATCACAACTGGAAGCCACAGCTTGGGAAGGCTGCTATAAAGAATTCTGCAATTTCTCAGGAAAAATGATTAACAATCAAAGCAGTTCCAGTCTCTATGATAGAGATAGCCTCAAGAAATTTCCAGCATGAACTTTCAGAAACAAGTGGTCTTGAAAACCAAGAAAAGGGGAGCAAGCCCGGTGTTTTCTGATTTTTGATGGGGGTCCCATGGAGATTTCTCTTTGGTACAGGCTGTCTTGCTATTGCTTTGGCCCACTTTGGAAAGAACAGAAGAATTCTGCTGAGGAGGGCTGTCACCAGTGGTGGGATTCAATTTTTTTCACTACCAGTTCTCTGGGTATGGCTTGGCAGAGGAAGGATACTGTAAAATCTCCAGTCAGATATGGTATTTGCTGGTTCTCCAAACTACTCAAAATTTCCGCTACCGGTTCTCCAGAACTGGTCAGAACCTGCTGAATACCACCTCTGGCTGTCACTAATTCTTCTGTGCTTCCTCTTGGACATCACATTGGACTGACTGAACTGCAAAGACAATGAAGGGGAATGGCTGAGATGCCAAAATCCCAAGGCTAGCTGATGCAATTTTTATGGTTATTAAAGTTACTGCTTGCAATTTGAGAAAGCAAACAGAGGCAGATGTGCATCCTTCTAAAGGTCAGAGGATGCAAAGTTAGTTTTTAAAAGGATGAAGTAAGTAAAGTAGGCAAATATTGCAGATGAAAGTGGGGAAATAGTACCACAATCAGTGTCTGATCGCATGAGATGCTGTTATGATGCAGTATACTATTTTTACTTAGTTTAGTCAAAGTATTTCTATGCGGCTTCTTTCTGCAAAGCTTATCAGGCAAACAATACATAGGGGAAATCTTGAGAAGATTACCCTTTGGGTCTATTATTTTGGCATCTTTAAGGTCTTGAATATTTCAGCCAGTGGAAGAGACAATTTGGAGAAAGAACCTTGCAGGGGGTAGACTAAACATGCTCATTTATACATATGACAAATATCAGGTGTAGTTTAACCCCCAGGTACAGTGAGCTACACATTAGGGAAATATAAATATTTACAAATTGTGTTGCTCACTTTTTTGAATTTTGCCTCGAACGCATGGGCCTGTTAACAATTTCATCATGTTCCTTTATTTCTGTTTTGTTCCTTTCACTTACAGATTGGACAACAACTCCATGAATTATTCCAGCCCCAGAACCAGTATGCCCTATTTTTTTTCTGCTTCATCTTTATCCATGTTATTTACACAGTAAGGGAGCTGGTTTTCTATTTTATTACAAAGCATCACATATTCTGCTATGCCATTTTGCTGTATCTTGGTTTCTTGAAGATTCTCATGGATTACAAACAGAGAAAAAAACAATCTTGGAACAGCAGCAGACTCTAAGCAACAGAAACAGGAGGAATATGGCTCCCTGAAGTTTATGTATCTCATCTCTTTGCCCTTACTCTTTAAAGTTTCCTAGTGTGCACAATGAATGCAGGTTTTGGTTTGGCTGTTGAAGGATTTGATGGTATCCTCTTTCTTGAATGTTATTTTCCCTCCCCTCTCCCCCTTTTAAGGCTTTTTAAGAGCTGCCCTCCATCTGAGCATTCAATCTTCAATATTAATAAATTGACATGGAATTTAAAAATATTGTGTATGCACATTGATGCTTTGAGAAAGAAGTATTGGAAATAGAACTATTTTTAAAGGGGACTCAAGGTGATCTGATATTAAACATTACATTTCAAATGAAATTCAACCATATAAAATGCACTTTCATTAGTAGAATGGAACTGAAGAAAAACTAAATTAGAAAAGGCATCTAAAGTCCTCCAGATGTTTGTTAACACCAATCCAAGGCACCACAGTCTGAAATATTTGAATGGAATCAAATGGCTAGGGATGTACTCTTTAGTATAAATATCCCAAAACATTTTGCTACCTGTGGCACCATAACAATTGGTGCCCCTGCACCATACCACAGGTGCATAATACCCTGAACCGATCAATAAAAATATAACTGTGACATGGTAAATAATAACTTGCAAGTATATTGTGACTCCTCAAATTTTTGGCTGGACAGTTTCTTCTTTGGCTAATGGAAAGCCAAAACCTTGAGCTGTTCTTCCTCACTTTCACCCTCATCATTTTCCTCTTCACTTATTAGCTTCCATGTTGTTTCTGACTCAGAACAAAACTCTGCTCTCCTGACAAAACTCAACATGCAAACACACTTGCACTTAATTAACTATGGAGGAATCTTGGGGGAGAGATGAGAGAGCTCAACCCATCTTGTAGAGGGTTCAGGACTCCATGGGAAAATGCCAGTTTTGTGTCAATGGAGGTCACATCATGAAGATATGTCCCCTACAAATAGTGAAGCATCTTCATATTTCACCCAAAAAATATCTTAATAGAGGCTTAAATATCAGCCACCCTTTACCTATCTTACCTATAATTTTACCATCTTCTCTTTGTTTTCATGACATGCTATAATTATGTTAAAATTATGTTAATTCTTCTAATTTTTCCTTTATATAGACCAGTGTTTCTCAAATTTGGCAACTTTAAGATGTGCAGACTTCAACTTTTAGAATTCTCCAGCCAGCCATGCTAATATATGAATCTTAAAAATGCTTCTTGCACCAGGGACCACCTGCAACTCCTCTTGCAGACCACCAATTGGCAATGAAGCCAATTGTATGCATTTATACAACATACAAAATTAAATTTGCAAACACCGAATGAGCATATTGCATGAGGTTAAAATGTGGTTAGCCAGATTCTCTTTGTTCTGTATTGTACATTAGCATTCTTGTAAATAACCGTTCTGATTGGCTAAGACGCGCGGCGATCCGATTGGTCGAGCAAGCCGCACTGATTGGCCCGCTGCGAATCCCCCGCGATTGGAGGAAACCGATCGTGGGAGATTCAAAGCGGTGTCATTGGCTGCGGCTTGGCCAGCAAGTTCTATATAAGCTGCCACACACCCTAGCCATGCGGAGTCGATCTCGGGACTAATAAAGAGCTGAAAATCAGTCACTGACTCCCGAGCCTGCTTAAGCGCCGACACAACACTCTTGATTGTGTTTTGCAAATTAGCAGAACTCTTGGAAGCCTTAAAGGTTGCATGCAGGGGTGGGATTCTACTGGTTTGGCTTGGTTCAAGTGAACCGGTAGCTCCAAGGATCAGCTGTGACCGAACTGGTTCACTCTAACGATCAGCTGTTGGGCCCACCCATCCGTTCTGCCTTTAGTCTGTGCTTTATCTCCTGGTTTTCAAGCTCAGCTGATTTGCATGGCACAGCAGATTGCTGCACGTCAACTGTTTAATACAGGGGTGTCCAATCTTGGCAACTTTAAGACTTGTGGACTTCAACTCCCAGAATTCCTCAGCCGGCTGAGGAATTCTTGGAGTTGAAGTCCACAAGTCTTAAAGTTGCCAAGATTGGACACCCCTGGTTTAATACATGCAGATTGCTGGAGAAGGTCAGTAGCAAATGCTCTGCATGCGCGTGAAGAGTGCGCTCACCAAACCGGTTGTTAGAGCGGTTGAATTGCACTCCTGGTTGTGTGCATTTACATAACTGCAACTGATCTGTTAAAGATATTGTCCCATATTTATATTTAATATGTAACAGAAAATATATTTGTATCTATGCAAAAGGTTTTCCAGATTCTGAATAGTCATCACCCTTGCAAAAGGGAATTATAACACTGGAGCCTCCCCCATAAAAAACAATTGATGAAGTACACATTAAGGAAAAATGTTGTATAATCAGACTTGGGTATTGTAATGGCACTTTTCTTTTCCCATTAGACTTCTATGGCCATGATAATATACCTGGTTGTTCTTCAGTGTTTTCTTGGAAGAATGTTCTTTCTGACTTAGGCCAATGATAGTTCATTTTTCTCTAGAGAAACATAATATAGGCCAGCTTGACAGCTTTAAGACTTATGGACTTCATCTCCCAGAATTCCTCCTCCAGTCATGTTAGCTCAGGAATTCTGGGAGTTGAAGTTCACAAATCTTAAACTTGCCAAGTTTAAAGACCCTTGATATAGGGCTTGTGGGATAAAAAATAATAGGCACAAGGTTTCTGGATTATCAGTTCCTTTGGCAATTTAATCTAATTCTATAGAACAAAACTTCAGCTGGTTTTGCATAACATGGTAGACTAAAATGTAGTTGATTCATTTGTGGCTCAGTGGATTGAGTGAACCCAATCAGTGTGGTTGGATGATACAATGCATTATATCAACAAAAGCAATTGGACTAATAATGTAACAATAAAATTAGTCTCTTTGCAAATGCCCCACTTACCTTGATAAATCTGGTAAAACAAGATCAGGTGTACTTGTCTATGTAAATGTCTTCAATATATGCACATTCATACACAGAAACAGATTTAAAGATGATCATCACAGGAAGTCTGCCTGCCAAAGTATCATTGGACAGGAGTTCACATATTTTTAAAGGAACCCCACCCCTTTCAAGTCAAAGGCTGCAGAGCAGCAGCAAGTTGAAAGAATAAGAAGAGGAAAAAGAAAGGCTGTTGGCTGAGTTGCACTGCCCAATGACGTGAACAGAAGCTGTTATTCAAAGAAGTAAAAGCTATTGCTGGAACCTTATTGCAGTCTCCAGAGAGGTCTTCAGGATGAAAAATGCAAAGGTAAGAGGCCAGCATTCTTGAAAAACTACTTTGGTTATCTCTCTTTTAAAGATAGAATGAGGGCACTTCTTTGCTGAGGGATGAGCTGAATTCAAAGCTTGCTTTCCTCATGAATTCCTCAGCTGCCTTTGATGAGGCACAATTTTCTCAGCATAACCACATAGAACATAGCACTTACAGTGGCTTATCTTATAGGGCAGTTGCGATTAGAAAAATTATAATAGCAAAGACAGCTGTAATAATTGTCCTAAGAAATATAATGGTTATGATACATTACATATGAAGCCACTTTGAAAGCAGTTGTTAAACAAGTCTTTTTTTAATGAACTATTTTTGTCACTGTTATAAGGATATATAATTTAGATTTCTCATTCTCTTATTTGATGAATGGAAGCAGCGTTTTTCCTTGTTTTGTAGTCAGAACAATAGGCCATCATAGCAGAACAGGAGACAAATTGTGAGCAAATGAAGGATTTTTATTAAAAGGGAGGTAAAATAATAGGGAAAACTTCACCTGTTGGTCTTCCATATAGTAAAAGTAGAGCACTTTTGTCCTAAAAAATCTGACTGTCTGACAAATAGTGCCTTTTGTTCCAGAATTGTCTTTGTGTGACCTCTTCTGGTACTAAAGGTTTACTACAATAGCAGCATGTAGACATTGGGGAAGTCTTTCCATTTGCAAGTGAACATGTGAATGAAGTGTAAAAAGCTGCTACAAGGGAAGTTGCCCATGGCCTGATTTGGATTGTACTTTCATAAACCCACGAATGAATGACACAGAGTTGAGCCAGAAAAGTGTGAGAAGATCCCATCTTTTTGCCTCTTCCTTTAATAACCATGATTAGCCAATCAATTGATCAGTCGGTGACAGATCAGCTGTTTCAAGGTATTATTGGACATTAGTGAAATATGTTAAATGAAATGCTAGATATATGTCAAAGGTACAATTTCCTAGGCCAGTGGTGGCTAACCTTTTCGGCACCAAAATGGGAGTGTGTGTGCATGCTGGAAACTGGAAGAGGAGCTCTTCGATGCTCACGTGTGGGAGTGCCAGAAACCGGAAGCTTAGCTTCCCGGCACTTACATGCGCACCGGCCACCTGGTCTTCCGCTTTCTAATGCGCATACGTGCACAAAAACCAGCTGGCTGGCACGTGCATGCACTCTGGGGAGCTGCTCTTCCGGTTTCTGGTGCTCCCGGGCACGCAAAGACCAGCATGCGTGCACTGAAACCCCCAAGAGCAATGGGTGACAGATGGCATGCCCGGAGAGATGGCTCTGCATGCCACTTCTGGCACATGTGGCATAGGTTCACCATCATGGTCCTAGGCTCTCAAATAGTATCACTTCTTCAGTTAATTATCTGAGTACGTTGTCAATTAAACTCAATGATGATTGGAATTGTGCCTTTGATTTTTAAGGAAAAGTTTGATGATTTATGAAAAACTTCAAGGTCAGAAACTACATATAAGTATCTACTAATTGATGTGGGTCACATTGTTATTAAAAGAATGCCAAGGTATATCCACAAATTTTAAAAGTTATCACCTGTACTTTGGCACTACAATTTGTCCTGTTTAAGATTTAACATTCCTTATTTTCTCTACCCCTCGTTCTTGCACTTATCTCTTGATGAGATGTCTAGCATTTAAAAATATGCTTTAGTATGAACTTTCTCTGGGTATTCAGGAATTAAATCTTGGAGGAAAACTAAGGAATACCGTATTTGCCGGCGTATAAGACGACTTTTTTGCCCTGAAAAAGATGCCTCCAAGTGGGGGGCGTCTTATACGGCGCAGTATATAACAAAGGTCGTCTTATACGCCGGCAAATATGTTGTTGTCACTCAGTGCAAGAGCGACAGGGCGGAGCTCCGCAACTTGCGAAGCCCCTTCAAGCCCAGCCGAGTCTCTCTTCCTCCTCCTCCCCACCCACCCACCCACCCACTCCGCTCGTGCGAGCGGACAGGCAGGCTCCAGGCTTTGCCCCCATCCCTCACCTCCTTCCATCCCCTCCACCCCCCAGTGGCAGAAACTTCGCCGCACGTGGGGACGAGTGGAGGGGTGGGAAAGCAGCGACGCAGCTCAAAGCTGAGAAAGCGCCATCCTTGCTTTTGTGCTTCGGGAAGAGTTCGTGTTTTTTGTTTTTTTGTTTTTCTCCCAGGAATGGGATGCTGCTCGTGCGATTTTCTTTGGGAATTTTCTCTTCCCGGTTTCAGCCTTTGCTCGAATCCTCCCCCATTCACTTCTGGAAAGGATGCTTGTGTAACTCTTTTCCTAAGCGTTGCTGGGGTGGAGGGGGGCAGTGTGCAGCGTGAGCGAGAGGCTCTTTTCCTTTCTCCCTGAGCGCAAAACCGTCTGCCTTCTTCTCTCTTGGACGGACCGAGCAAGGCTAATAAGATAATAATAAGATAATAAGATAAGATCCTAAGCGCGTTGTGGAAACAGATCTGGATCTCATTGGAGAAAGGTAGCAAATGAATGAACTGGACTTTTGGCAAGTCTCGGGGTAGGAACTCGACGCTTTCTGGAAAGTTAGTGAGCAGGAAAATAGACATCCTTTCCGCTTTCTCCCAGCGTGGGTATTTCATTATCCCTCCCTGTAAGAAGTAACAACCACAAAGCCAAGGGAAAAAGCGATGCGCAGGAAAAAGCCACAGTAGGAAGCAAAGATTTCTCCCCCACCCTCTCTCTCTGAAATAATTAATGTCGCAATCAGTGTGGTGCACCCTTGGAGACAAATTGGTTGGGGAGGTGGAAAGATATTAAGAAACAACTCGACTGTTTTTCGTCCAGTTTTATTTTTATTTATTTATTTTCCCCTGAAAAAGCAGATCGCAAAGAAAGGGAGAGGAATTGAGTGCCAGCCTGAGAAAGGCGAAGCTGCCTCTCTAAAGCATTTTGGTGGCTTTGTAAGTTTGGGGGAAAGGGACGGGGTGTCAATCAAGAATTATATCCAGAATACCCCAAGTGTTACAACTTACCGTATTTGCCGGCGTATGACTTTTTGCCCTGAAAAACATGCCTCCAAGTGGGGGGTCGTCTTATACGGCGAGTATATAACAAACTCTATATTTTGAGTGGAAATGTTGGGGCTCGTCTTATATGCCCAGTCGTCTTATACGCCGGCAAATATGGTACTTAGATATTAATTTCTATTCTGATATAAGTTGTGTCTTTGAATCACATTAAACTGTTCTCAAAAACAGCTTTCTTTACTATATGTTAAAAAAAATATACAGGTTTGTTCACTAATATGTTGATTAGGAATGATGGAACCTGTAGTCTAAAACACCTGGAGAAGAGAGCTGCTGTAATGTTTGATCTATGAAAACAATTATATGGTTTGCATATAATTTTTTAAAATGCACATTTTAAACATTGCCAAGAAAGAATAAGCATCTTCCAATAAAGATGTTTCTCTTATGGAAGAAAGAACCTTCACAAGAGATCCAGAAGCCTCTGGCCTTTTCACACAAAGTGGTTTTGAACAAATGCAGAATTTTATTTGGAAGTTGTTTTGTACTTTTCCATGCCGTACCTTATTCTGTTGCTTCCAACTTTGTGTAAAAGGAACATGATCCAGTGATCAAATTCGTTTGTTTTCTACAATGTGACTGTGCTGCATAAATGTCTTCCTTAATCAGGCAAGATGCTTCCATCCCAGTATTGATCATCTAAAGATGAATGCAAATAAGAATTTAGTATCATTCCAGGACTCTTTACTGACATTTCCTGATAATGGGAAAGCCAACAGGAACTGTGTGATAACAGCTTTCAGAATTTTGTTTTAGGGGCGGGTGAGAATACTTTTATGAAAAAAGGGAATGTATCTTGGTATCCATCACATCAACATTTTATCATCACTTCTTAGATATCAAATAATTAATACAAAGAATAAGCAGTTCATGTTCATGCTTCAATGAGCCTCCAAATCAAATCCAAGACCAACTAAACCACAAGGCTGAGTACACATTTAGAAAATGAAATGTTTTTCTGTCTCCAGGCTTAGGGTCTGTCTAAGAAGTTGTCTTGCATGCAAGCAGTCAAGTGGCGTGTGTGAACCACCCACCGAAAGAGACAGCTTCCAAACTAAATATATATGGGACTTCTGTTCAAGTAATGGAAGTCAACAGTTTCCAATAAGCTTCTTCAGAATGCAGGACTTTTGAGGAAAACTAGTAAATAACCAGTTCACCACAAGGGGACGGTCTTTTCCACAAATTAAACACATCCATAATAGCTTTAGTTGTAATAGCTTTAATTACTTGCACACTAGGTTTCCTAATGCATGCTCATCCATAAAACACATATAAGGAAGCACATATGCATCCATTTCACTTAGTCCCTCTCACTCACACATATACACAATACGCTGCTTTGCCACACACAAGAAAACACAGATGCTTCCTATGTATATGAAAAAGTTGAAAAGAATCCTAGGAGCTATGCTATGCATGCTTTCCCTAGCTTATTAAAAGTAAATGTAAGGGTCTCTGATCCAAAATGGATCAGATAACTCTGAGCCAGATTTTTGGTGGTATTGATGACCAAATTACAATTATTGCTATTAACATATTTTTGAGACAACATGGGTGTAAATTCAATCTGACCACCCAGTTTAATCACTATAAAGAACCTACTTAATGATAGAACAGTGTTTTGCATGCAAGATCCTAGATTTAAACCTTCAGAATCACCAGTGACATCTGGGAAAGGTTCCTATCTGAAATCCCTGGGACGGTCGTCACCAGTGGTGGTATTCTGCCCACCAAGCCACACCCATTGAACCGGTGGCAACAATAATTGAGTCCCACCACTGGTCGTTACTATGTATATAATACTGAACTAGATGAACCAAGAATTTATTCTGGCCTAACACAGCCAGTATGGGTAATCTGAAGTTTAATTTAGTTATCTGGCTGCTGCTGTTGGATATTCCTACCACAATGTCACATAGAAGAAGACAGATCATAAAAATTAGTCTTCATTCAGGAAAAAAAAATAACTATTAAACAAAACTAAATGGAGCTAACTAAATATTTATATGGCTGGAAACTACAGCTTAAGAGTTCTATTTTAATTATAACATTGAATGTCAGAACCTATTTCAAAACATACACTGAGCCAAAAAAAGGAAAAAAAAGAACATTTAACTAGCCCCTGAAGTATTCCAAAACCATTCTATTCCCAGGTTATATACTGTATTTCAATGTTTAAAACATTGCTTTTCAAACTTGGCAACTTTAAGCTAGGTGTGCTTCAACTTCCAGAATTCCCTAGACAGCAATACTACAATTCTGCGAGTTATACACAATTCAAAGTTGCCAAGTTTGAAAAACATTAGTCTAGACCAGCGGTGGGGAACCACGGCCCTTTTATGACTTGTGGACTTCAACTCCCAGAATTCCTGAGCCGGCCATTCATGCTGGCTCAGGAATTCATGTTGGCTCACTAATTCTGGGAGTTGAAGTCCACAAGTCATAAAAGGGCCATGGTTCCCCACCCTTGGTCTAGAATGAACTAAATTAAAATTTGCATTAAAATTAAACAGCTATCTTTTCACCCCATGGATAATATGAAACACAATTTCACTTGCTGACAGAATGACAATATACTTTAGGCAGAGGTGGTATTCAGCAGGTTCTGACCAGTTCTGGAGAATCGGTAGCAGAAATTTTGAGTAGTTCGGAGAACCAACAAATACCACCTCTGACTGGCCCCGCTCCCATCTATTCTCTACCTCCTGAGTTCCAGCTGATTGGCTGGGTCTCCTTTTGATGCCATGCATGGGAGAATGGAGCTGGAAAACCGGTTAGTGGGGTGAGGAGGGAATGGAGATTTTGTAGTAACCTTTCCCCAGGAGTGGAGAGGGAATGGAGATTTACAATATCCTTCTCATGGAATGGGGTAGGACTGGAGAGTTTACAGTATCCTTCCCCTGCCACCCACCAAGCCACGCCCACAGAACCAGAAGTAAAAAAATTTGAATCACACCACTGACTTTAGGCCATATTTTCTCTGAATCGGATCCCAATACTTAGATTCCCAATCAAAATCAAGGGTTGCCTAACACAATGTCAGACCAAGAATCTATTTGGAGATACTGACTTCTACCTGCTCTTTTTTCAGCATTAGAAAAAATAGGCCTCCCTCTTCTAGTTTTGGGAAGATCCTGCTGATGGGCTTCTAAAAGTTTTCTGGTTACTTGTTCTGACTTCCAGTTCACCATTCATTCATTCATTCATTCATTCATTCATTCATTCATTCATTCATTCATTCATTCTGCTACCCATTTCATGGTTCAAAGACTCTAGCTCTGTTACCTGGCCTAAACAAGCTTGTTTAGAACAAAATCACGTAATAAAACCATGGGGACCTTTCTACTTCCTTTTCAATTTTGTTTCAACTATCTCAAAATTAGCTTTAGCTACAAACTGTTCTTTCAGCTCCTGCAAAAATTACAGACTCAAAGTTTCATAAGAAAAAAAACGTGGTTTGATCTGAGAGTAAGATAATACTGTGCCTCTGGCATGCTTTTATCTCCCATAATTTTATCTTGTAAGCACCAGATGTTTTTTATAATTAAGGGCTTGATCTGTAGACAGTGGCAACCTATAAATCTCTGAATATCTCAATCAATCAGTCAAAATTTATTTACGATCTAAGACTAGACCAAGCCCAATAAAAGACTAGCATGCAAATACAATAACTATAAAAAGAAAACTTACCACTGTGAGAAAATCCTAAAAAAAATCACAACTAGGTGTTAATAGTATGAGGGAGGAAACAGGCAATTTAGTTACAGATAAGAATTCGGCCATCTTCTCAGAGATTTCTGATACCCCAGGAAAAGATTACCAGTCATAATGGCAAATACAGTTATTAACAATGAGAAGTATTAAACCCGATCACCACTGGAAGTTTAATGCACATTTTAATAGCTCATAGGAGACAGATTCTGGATCTGAACAGAAACAAGTTCAGAATTACAGAACTGGAAGGGACCTTGGAGGAAGGGGTGGGCTTCAAAAATTTTAGCGAAGGGTTCTCTGTCTGGTTGCTGGGTGGGCGTGGCTATGGTGGGTGTGGCCTAGTCGGCCTCCTGCACCACAGCAGGGTGCGCGTGGGGGGGAGGGGGGCATTTTTGCCTTCCCTGGGCTCCGGAGGTTTTCCTTGAGCCTCCGGGAAGCCAAAAATGGCCTCCCCAGGCTCTGGAGGCTCTCTGGAAGTTGGAAACGGGCACATTTCTGGCCCTCCCGAACTTCTGGGAGGCCCGTTTTTCTCTCTCCCTGAGCCTCTGTCCGTGCCTACACTTACCTGCATCCAAAACAAGCCCCATGGTGACTCCTGGGAGGGGCAGGGTGGGCGGAGCCAGCCAGGAGTGGGATTTGGGGGTTGTCTGAACTGCACAGAATCTTAGCTAGGGACTCTCCCGAACTCCTGAGAACCCGCAGCTTCCCACCCCTGCGAGGTCTTCTAATATAACCCACTGTTCAGGCAGCACCTCCTATACCATTTCAGACAAATGGTTGCCCAATCTCTTCTTAAAAACCTCCAATGTTGAAGCCCCCAAAACTTCCAGAGGCAAGTAATTACTGTTAGGGATATACACCCTAGCAGAACGTGCAACGGTAGTCAGTCAGGCAGGCAGATATGTGAGATAAACGTTGTTGTAGTTTACACTCAGTAAAACATATACAATGTGCTAGTTAAATAGTTTATTCCAGTAAGATTGTTAGCATAGTCAAACAGTCCATATATCATACACTAAGTTCAGTCCGTCCGGGGATTATCCATTAGCGAAGTCCAGTGTCAAAAAAGAGGTCAGTGTTAAGTTTGGAGAATAAGGAGACCAGACATCTGACCAGTGACTTCAACTCTTTAATAATAACAGGAATCAGAATGGAACAGAGCAATGCTATGGGCAGCAGTAACCCTTTATAGGGTTAGCTGCTGCCTTATTAACCAATGAAAATGTGCAATCAGTTCAAACTATTAACCAATAAGAACAGTCCCAAAAGTGGCCAATCAGGGACTGGTTCTGGCCCAATCCCAAGTTGTTGTATAAGGACCAATCAAGTGTGCAGGTTTTCAACCCCTAATTTGCATTTAGGTTATTCACTTTTATTGATTCACAACAGTCAGTAAACTTACAAATAATCAGTCCAGTAATATATCTCTTTTTGCAGTAGAGATATGAAGAAAATCAAACCTCTTTTCTTCGTTCAGCAATAGCAGGGAAAACATGCAGTTATCACCATCAATCCATCATTGTCAGCAATCCAGTAAAAGCCAGCAAACAGTGAGCTCTCTTGCTCCCTCTTATGGTGATTTTACAACCGCACCCAAAATACATGGTCTGCATTTAAAGTGATACACACAATCATAGTCTATATATATTATTTTACCCAAACTAAGTTAGGTAACCATGTTATCCCTAACATTTACACTGATTAATACTTTAACTATCAGGAAATTTCTCCTTAGTTCCAGGTTGGATCTTTCCTTGATTAGTTTCCATCCACTGCTTCTTGTCCTGCCTTCAGGTGCTTTGGAGAATCGGTTGACTTCTCTTCTTTGTGGCAGCATCTCAAATACTGGAACCCTGCTATAATGTCATCCCTAGTCCTCCTTTTCATTAAACTAGACATATCCAATTCCTGCAACCATTCTTCATACATTTTGACTTCCAATCCCCTAATCATCTTTGTCTTTGCACTTTTTCTAGAGTAGCATTCCCCAACTTTTCCAGCTTGCCAGTCCTGCCAGGGGGAGGGGGCAATATGAGTGGCAGGTGCATGTGCATGCACACAGCTCCATTTTAGTAAGAGCGTGCATGCATGCCCTCCACTTGTATCAATGGAGCTTCGCGTGTGAGTGGAGGGCGCTCGCATGCAAAGCTCCATTAGCACAAATGGAGCTTTGTGCATAAGCACAAATGCCCTCTGCTTGCATGAATGGAGCTTGCACACTTGTCCATTTCTCCCACGGCCCAGTTTCAAACAGACCGTGGCTCGGTAGTGGGCTGTGCCCCAGAGTTTGGGGACCCATGTTCTAGAGTTTCAATATCTTTTTTTTATATTGTGATGATCAAAACAATGCAGTGTTCCAAGTGTGGTCTTTCTAAGGCATTATAGAGTGGTATTAACATTTCTTGTGACCTTGTTTTTATCCTACTGTTAATGCAGCCAAGGACTTTATTCGCTTTTTTGGTAGCTGCAGCACACTGCTGTCTCATATTTAAGTGATATTTAAGCTTTCATATTGGAGGCTTCTGTATCTATTGGTTATTGCCCTAATAAGTATGTCCCAATTCAATCCAAAGTAAATAGTCTGTTACGAGGAGCATATAAGATATTAAATAAATATCTAGGGACAAACCAGGGAGGTGGATCGACTGTACTATAAAAGGGATGGGAGACTTTGCATATATCATTTTGTATATCTAGATTCAAATTCCTGTGCTCTATTTCAGTCAGGGTTTGATCAAGTTCCAAAGCTGGTAGTGCTGACAGTAAGATTGAATAATTATTCATTTGTGTTCTTACAGTAGGTTGAAAGAGAACCTATCCAGAAAGGCCAGATGAACTAATGAAGTGCCCTAGTAGAAATGAAGACAATGAAGTCTTAATCAGACCCAAGGGAAATGCCGCCTAATTCTAGTTGCGTCGGGGCATTGGAAGTTAAATGATGAACTCCTAGTATGATTTTCAAGAGTTTTGATTGAATTGTTTCTAAGCTAGGAGTCTTCTCCTAAATATAGCAATAGCACTTAGACTTATATACTGCTTTATAGGGCTTTACAGCCTTCTCTAAGCAGTTTACAGAGTCAGCATATTGCCCCCAACAATTTGGGTCCTCATTTTACCCACCTCCGAAGGATGGAAGGCTGAGTCAACCTTGAGCTGGTGGGATTTGAGCTGCCAAATTGTAGGAAGTTGACTGCAAATGTAGCTTGCAGTACAGCACTCTAACCACTGCACCACAGAGGCTCCTATATACTATATATACTATATATACTATAAATACTATAGTATATAGCATTAAATCCAGAACTTTATCTTTGATATTTTAATAGCTGCTCAAATATTGCTCAAATTGACCTGCACATTTAGTAATTGCAATAGATGCCTTTGGATTCCCCGCCCCTGAAACTCTCTTGTATGATTATACCAGCAGGGTCTTATACTGGGGTCTTTCCCCAGAGAATATTTGGATATTTAATGTGATCTACTATAGCAGGGGTGTCAAACTCAATTTCATTGAGAGCTGCATCAGGGTTGTGTTTGATCTGGGGGGGAGGGGTGTGAACAGGAGGGGCATTGGCAGGGTGAGGGTAGCTAGGATGGGCGTGGCCAGCTTGATGTCATTCATGTCAGGGGCACCTGTGGCAGCAAGTGCTAAGGGATGACTTCCCTCAGACCCTTCCTCACTCTCGTTATACTCTCCTTCCTTCCTTCCTTCCTTCCTTCCTTCCTTCCTTCCTTCCTTCCTTCCTTCCTTCCTTCCTTCCTTCCTTCCTTCCTTCCTTCCTTCCTTCCTTCTCTGTCTCTCCTTATTTTTCCTTCCTTGCTCTCCTTCTTTCCCTTTCTCCTTTCCTGTCCCTTCTTGCATGCTCAAATGCAAAAGAGACAACACTGTCCCTTTGTTTTGTTTTTAGTTTGGTTTGCTATCCCTCTGACAGCGAAAACAGTATTTTTTGGGGGGTTGGGGGGCATGCGTGCATGGCCCTACTGAACTGCATTTTCTCTGGTAGAGGTACTGCGGTCCGGTCCTTTGCTGTTTCCAGGGTGGCTCCATGGGCCAGATCTAAGCACCTTATCTAAGGGTGATCTAAGTGCCTTGAGTTTGACACTATAGTATCTGTCACTTCATTGATCATCAAGAACAATTTGCTTTCATTTTTGAAATTTCAATGAGAGGTATGAAAGTCAAGGATAGAAATAGAACTTAGACGTATATACTGCTTTATAGTGCTTTACAGCCCTCTCTAAGAGGTTTACAGAGTCAGTATATCGCTCCCAGTGATCTGGGTCCTCATTTTACCCACCTCAGAAGGATGGAAGGCTGAATCAACCTTGAGCCTGGTGAGATTTGAACTGCCAAATTGCCAGCAGCCAGCAATCAGCAAAAGTAGCCTGCAATACTGCACTCTATCCACTGTGCCATCACAACCCTTAGGTTAGTAGGGATACTTTAGGATAATAACTAATGGATGCTTCTTAATGTACACCTCAAAAAAGCTAGCCCATCCTTCCCCATTTGAGTGGTCCTATTTTTTTGGACTATAGTTCCTCCTGTCTTCATTCACATTAGCTGGATATAATAGAACTAGAGTGGAAAGTAGCCAAGGAAAGCCAAGCTAGACTAGCATATTTCTGATAAACATTTTTCCCTCCCCTCTTCTTTGGCTTTCACTGTTTGTTTTCTTCTGGCATTACACAGTAGAAAATTTTCTTGGCATCATCAAAAATAAAAAAGCAAAGGCATTGTTGGTTTCTTTTTTCCCATGAGAACCTCTCACTTTGCGGTTCTTTGAGGAAGTTGATTTAACAATTAAGATGAAGTAGTGGTTTTTGTTTTGGGAGGGATCTTAGAACATCTTGTGATACCCAATGGGAAACCCTTGCAAACTATTTTATTCAGATTATAGATAGGTGATACAGATAGTAGTATTTACAGTATTTTAGATATCTAACTACATCTTATGTCCAAAAGGTGATGAAAATCTTTGAACGGAACTCCTTCCACTTTCAGAGGCAAGCTTAATGATGTCAAATTATTGCTTTTTATTGGTTGTGTTCACATGACAATCGTACTCCTGATTAATTGAACTATGGCTTCCTAACTCAATTTTTGGGATTCATATGACATAATGAACCATGAATCATACTATCATACTGTTCCAAAGTTTTCAAATAAGCACTCATATGCAAATTGGACTAAGTTCGTAAGCTGCTAGTAAGAACTCATTTCTGTCTATTATTTTTCTAAGTTTCTATAATGATCTATGAAGGGAATTTCACAAGCAATTTTATTAGTTGATGTCTCAATCTGAGCTTGCCTTTTCCTTTCTAACATGCCTTTCCAGATATGAAATGCAAAAGCAGGAATCCTCTTATTACTCATAATGGAACATGTAATGTATATATAGCCTTTCAGAGTTCCATTATATCGCTAATGCTTCTCAATATCTACATGAAGATACTGAGCAGAATGTTAGATTCGGAACTGTGTGCTCTCAGTATACCAATGATGCCCAAATCTATATCTTGGTATCATTGTCAAATAATAATATGATTCCCCTGAATGCTTGTAATTGGTTGGATGAACCCAATAAATACCAATAATCATTGTGAGAAATCACACATCCAGGGAGATGTATCTGTTCTAAACAGAGTCACTCAACCAATATATACACAACAATGATAATCAAGTTTGACAATCATCAAACAATGATTATCATTTGGGGTTAATATACCAGATGCGTCTCTTGCTTGAGATCTCAGCGGCCAGGTTTAACTCTAGCAGGGTTGAAGAAGACCCCATTATCCTTTTGCTAAAAGCATGGAAAGACTGTCAGTTTACTTCTGACTGAAAAACAACATGGAAGTGTTTATCTTTAAACTCCTTTAAACTCCTGTGTTGTTCAATCCCAAATTATTTGAATGAATGATTCTTTCTGCAAGATTCCCTCGCCCATGTCAGTAGCACCATCCAAAAAGTTTCATTCACAATTCTGCTGCTGGGTTTGGTTTGATTTGGGGAGAATTCCAGGTTGAATGGTTTCTATAGTTGCCCCAAATTTTTAGAATGCTCTCCCCATAGAGACAAAAAAGTTGTTAAACATTTTTAAAACAGTGGGCTAACTACTGATTTGAACTATTTTAATATAACTGATTTTAATTCTGATTTCATAGTTTATTGTAAATTGCAGGAGATCTTGGTAGTCTGTGGTAGAATAAGCTAAATAAAATTTAAAAAGAAAGAAAATTGTAGTTACAAGCCCTGTAACATGATATTTCCATTTGCAGGGAAATTTTGATGAACTACCACTTTTAAATAAGCAATCTGCACCTTTGCATTGTGAGTTGAAAAAAAATGGATTTATATTGATTTTTAGGATGTTCATGAGGACTAATGGTATGAGAGGTGATAAGATTTTGTTGTTTAAATTTAAAGCATTAATTTTATCTGCCCTGTGATAAACATTTACTTATCATCAAGCAAAGAGAACGAAGACAGATATAGATCTGAATAAAATCTATATTTGCCAACCTATGTGTATAGATTTAAATTTAGAAATAATGTCTTTAAATTAAACACAAAGCAATCTTTCTAACTAAATTGAGGGAAATCATCACCAAAAGACCTCTGCATTTGTTACATTTGCTGTCTCAGATAATGCTTAAGTAGCAAGTTGCTGTCCATTGCTTTTCTTTCTTTTCACTCTTGTCTTTAAACCAAACATGGAACAGGCTTGAAACAGAGGATTTTAAATCAAGAATGCTATCTAGTAACATGGAAAATAGGGTAATCACTACTTCATACTTTTGCTTTTTATTAGCTCTAGATGTAAAGGGCAAAGCTGCTTTACTAGTTATTGTCATTTTCCTGGATCTGGGGACTAAAGTGGCAAAATGATCAAGAAGAAACAATTCATTTACAACAGGCCTGTCAAACTAGCAGCCTGTAGGCTGGATGCATCAGGCACAGGCCATGCCCATCCCGGCTCTGCAAAGGCAAAAAAGTCACAATAGGTCACTATAGGTCACATGACGTGATCGAGTTTGACACCCGTGATTTACAAGAATGTTGGTTCTTGAGAAAATGGAGGGGAATATTTTGAGCAACATGCTTCTCCTGAGCTTCAAGAGCTTCAAGAAGGCTACCTGTTGTAAGAAAAGCTGTTGAAATCAAAGTAAACTCAATTAGGCTGGACATCTCTATGTTACAAAGAACAGAAAATACAATGCATCTAAACACTAGTTGCAACTCAACTCAAGGCCCAGTAAACAGCTTTAGTAACCCATCAATCCTGGACTAGGCTGTTGTAAGGAATTATCACAAAAGAACATCTATCGATGTCAGAAACTACAAGGTATGGTATCTTGCTTGTCAATGTAAGATGCTGAGGGATGGTGAAGATGTTTCAAAATAAGAGTTAGTCTTCATTCTGGTACCATGGCAACCTAGGCAGATGTGACCATGTAGCAGAGTCATTCCCTCTGGTTTGTGGTTCAAGTTTGCCTTAAAAAAAGTCAGCTAAATATTGTCAAAAAGGAGGATATCAAAGGAGAGCAAAAAAGAGATGGATTTTTATAAAATATGCATATGTTTATTTGGGCAAAACTGAAAGTTGTTATGGCTCTGTCAATTCACAGGGAAAATTCTTGCAAGCAAATGAGTGACAAAACCTGTTATAATTTCTATTGTTTTGCACAGTTTTTCATGGGCTGAGGTTTGCATGTGGTCTTTGAGAGGCAGCCCAAAGGTTGCACTTCAAAAACAACAACAAAAAACCCATGATGCAACCCTCAATTACATTGAGTGCAATTTAATATTTTAAATCAAATAAGTCAACATGATTATTCTTCAATCATATATTTAAAAACTTCCCCTGTCTGCTATATTAAAACTGATAACTTGGTAACAACTTTTGGATGCTATGTGTAACTTCAGATTGTGCATGTTTTTTTCTCTTCTAAGAATGTGTTGGAGTGAAAAAGTGACCTGTATGTTTCCTTAGTCTGGGGCCAGGTGCTTATTGTTGTTAGCTAATTTCATGGTACCCTGGAATTTTCTTGTTTAAGATTCTTTGTTTTTAAACCAAATAGATCATCCCTTCAATACAAGATGCCTTTCAACAAGCCTGCCTACTTTAATATACATAATGTACAATTCCAGCCTGAACACAGTCATCCAGTTGGAGATCCTGAATGGTCAGATGGTCTGAAAGGCCAACAGAGATATAAAAAGTCACCATATCTAACTTAGGCCTTCATTTTTGCACAATCATTTAAATTTAGAAAAAGAGAAGAAACAGGAAGCTGTGTGTGTATGGGGAGGGTATGTGTGTGCACACACATGCATTCTTTTAGATCTTGGCAACTTGCTGTTTTGAATATTTTAGCTTTGGAGTCATATTCTGCCCCTGACCTTTATGAACTTTCTACTTTGCTAAGTACACGCTAGGGCCAATCTCAGAGTCTAACTGATATCTGATAATTGAGATTAGTCCTCATGGTGAGTAATAGCAGAGAAACTTTGCTGAAAGGCAGCTCATCCATTTTAGCTGATCTTCCTGGCTGCATGAAGCCTCTTTGGGCTTGAGCCCCTTATACAGAGGGAAGAAGGAACATCCTTGAAGGACAGAAGGAAGAGCTGCTAACAAGGCAACGGTCAGATAAAAAGGGCCTGGGCCAGCGTGAGGAAAATAATTTGAGAAGATGTCTTGGAAAAGCCCCTCCCTAATTCACATGAAAATACAGGGAGTGAGGGGCAAACATATTCAAAGATTGAGGCCAGCTTTAAAAAATAGACCAGAGAAACAAACCATGTAGTTCAGTGCAGTTTTGGTTGTAACAGTTGATAGTAACAAAATCTTGTAATTGAACTAGAAAACTTCCTACCCATTGTCTATTATCCTGCTCATTGTGAGGTATGTTAGGCATCTCCCCTGCAGT
This sequence comes from Notechis scutatus, assembly GCF_049901735.1. NCBI lineage: Eukaryota > Metazoa > Chordata > Lepidosauria > Squamata > Elapidae > Notechis > Notechis scutatus. The sequence continues at coordinate 44,332,426 of NC_142009.1, forward strand.
CCCTCATTATCCAAAACAGAACAGACCTAGAGAACAGAAAATTTGTAGCTTAGGGTTGAGCTATAGGGTCTTCAGTGCTCTCTGATTGTTTTCTTTTAGATGTTTCATTACCCAGAAAACTGATGATTTTACCTAGTTGAGTTATGAAAATGTCTGCAACAAAACAACCAGATTCAGAGAGCCTCAAAGACAGCACAGAATAGTCCTGGAGGAGACCTTTCAGGGGAATAGCCTGGAATGCCTACACCAGCTTTAACCAATCAATAAGAACTGGGCCAATCCCATTTGTAGGAGTAATGTGATGCTGCCCCTGAAAGAATGGATGGTAAAGCCAATCCCCATTATACTCACGGCAATCAATGTGTTGGTTTAAGAAAGCGCTATTTTAATACCGGGACTACAATTGAAGACTATCTCAAGATGGGATATAGATCAAATAAAGGCAATGTCGTGTAAGAAAAAGGGTCTGTCAGGGCATGTTTGTGTCATGGTTAGATGTGCTCTTCTATTGCCAGTTGGTTAAAGCTGGTAAACATGGTTTGAAGAGGAGCAGCGAGGAGGCACTTGAAAGTTAGTCAGGAGAACATGAAAAAGGAATGTTAAGTTCTGCGCATGGGCGCAAGGAACAGAGACGAGGCTGTGAACAGTGAACTTCAACTCTTTATTAACGATCAGGAACAGAGCGAAAACCCTGGGTAGCAACAGCTCTTTTATAGGGCTGGCTGCTGTCCCATTAACCAATGACTTCCGTTGAAATGTTTAAATTGTACCCAATGAGAGACGTTCCGCTAATAGCCAATCAGATTGCTCCGTAAGGACCAATCCCAGCTTGCTATTCACGGACCAATCAAAAGTGCAGGATTACGAGCCTGCTTTTCTATTAAGGTTGTTAAACTTTATTAAATACGTTTATGTTAGTTCATAACAAGGAACCTCTAGATAAGAGTACTCTAGGGCTGGTAATAAAGGGGTGGGGCTCAGTGGTGGGATTCAATTTTTTTTACTACCGGTTCTGTGTACTTGGTGGATGTGCAGGGGAAGAATACTGTAAAATTTCCAGTCAGAGGTGGTATTTACCAGTTCTCCGAACGACTCAATATTTCTACTACCGGTTCTCCAGAACTGGTCAGAACCTGCTGAACACCATTTCTGGTGGGGCTTTGATTGCATAGTGGATTGCATGATTGTGGCTGCCATCTTGGCTGCTTTGACTCTACTTCCTCATGTGGACTTGGACAGGAAAAGAAAATTTGCTTGTAAATGAAAGAGAAGTATTTGCCTAATCCATTTGCATCCCACACTTTGTAATATCCTAAAATAATAAATGAATTTGTATTAATTTATAAAATTTGCATTCTCCCTATGAATAAAAATAGCCATTTTTGTGTTGAGACTTGGCAAGAAATAAACATGTCATTTTGAATAGTTGAGTTTTAAGTTACATATCAAAGACATTTTTAAACAGTATGGTAGAGCAATGGTGCACTGTCTGGGGCTTTGCCAAAGCAACATGAAGGATAAAGCCCAAGAAGCCTCTATGGAGATTCTCAGTCATTCAGGTCATGGTTGTCCCAAAGCATCTTTAGGAAAAGTCCAGGATGAGTTTTGACTTCTAGGTCCTACTTTGCCTGTGCAATTCTGATGAATTTCTTTTTTAAAAAAATTAGCCCCTCCCTCCTTCAACACAAGTTGTTTGCAGCCATCTGGTAGATGCCAAGTTTTTGTTCCCTTTCTGAATAATTGAAACTGTGAAGCAAGCAATCACTAGCAGTTTAAAGGGCTTTTTATAAAAGAAGAGCAAATTCTTCAGGATTCAAACCAACGTGCTCTCTTTATTCCGTCAGTTGGAAAAATCAATAAGAGAATGTGTTGTAATTTGGAGTGTTATTTATAGGAGAGAAAGGAGCTAAAGGAGAAGAAGAATTGCAGGCCTAGTGTTATCTTGTTAATAAAACAATTAGGTCTGAAAGATTCCCAAGAATGTTAGAATTACCTGAGTGCAAGAACACTGATCTTTTCTTTACAAACAACTCAGAGAGTGCTGGGTGGTATAAGAAATGACTGATTAACAGAGTTGTGCATGGAAAAAAAATATTTGAGTCTCTTGATTTAAAGAAGATTGAGGACAGTTTGACTTGTATCTGAGCAATAAGATGGTGGTGCATTTTGCTTCGTTAATAAATAAATTGTCAACAAAAATTATCACATCTCTAAGTATTTATTGTATAGCAAGATTCTTTTCCAAGCTAGTTGCTCCAGAATTGTTCCCTCATCTTGTAGTCTGCCATGTGTCAACTCTTCTTGAAACAGAAATCTATCCAAAACTCTGGAAACCACCACAAACACCAACGGGACTGTGTGAATAAATACCCTAGTTTTATCAGGCTTATGGATAGAATTCAAAATTCTGGTTTTCTTAAGGAAATGGATCCTCCTGCTCCTTATGATGGAATTATACATTAACAATCATATTTAATATCCCACCATAGTTTTTGAAAGCTTCTGGAATGAATCTTTAGAATAATTATTTGGTGAAGGCCAGAATTGGTGTTTTCTCCATATGGGTTCTGGTTTATGCAGAAAGAGATGGTGGGAACTCTCAAGATGTTTCAGTGGAATTTAGGACAAAGATTAAAATGACCTGCAAGGGTCTTCCTGTAGAAGTGTGCTCAAATATTTCTGAGAAATTTTATCTAGACCAAGATCAGGGGCAGCCTGCTCTGCTGGTTTTTGAGCAGAATATCTGGTATGCATGATGCTGGCTGAAACTAGAGATGGAGAGACATGAGGCAATATGACCCCTTTCCCATTTCTGCCCAGAGGGAAGTACCTGTCTTTTCTTCAGAGTAGTTTTTTCTTACCTTGTGAAAATTATAAATATATAAAGATGTAAATGTAAACTCATATGTACTTATACCTATTTATGTCCATGTGTGCGTGTGCATCTAGACCCTGATCACACATTCATCTCTACACACATACAACCCACTTATAGATTCACTGAACAGGAGTAATCAAAAATAAATAAAGACTGCAATAAAACAAGAAAAGGAAATGCATATTTCTCAAGATCACAATCAGAAGCAAATATCCAATTTAATCAAAATCACATACCTAGGACGATGTCAGAGTCATCATAAAGATATGCAAAGAAAAAGAAAGCCTTTTTTTTAAAAAAAAAAAAAAGTGGAGTGGAAACAAAGCATTCTAATAATTTAACAAATTTATCTGCCCATTTAAAAAAAATTAAAAGAAAAGATTTATGCCCCCTTTGAAAAAGAAAGAAAGAAATGACCATATAAGTTACTGGCAATGGAAAGGGAGATAAAGATGAAGAACATAGTTGAACAAGAGTGATAGATTGATAATTGGATGTGTATGGATTCATGGATCTGGTAGTGATCCTATAATCCTCTACCAGTAATCCTAATTGAGGGTATCACTCAGGGCAAACATTAAGCACCCCCTCCTGCCTGCTGTCTCTCACACACAATGACTTTTACATGTAAGATGCATTTTACATGTAAGACATAAAATCTCACTTCTCGCAGAACTTCACTGGGAGTTCTGTTTGTCCTCGCCACCTTTTGGGCACTTGGACATCAGCCATCCTCTGCTTGATTGGGAGGTTGGGAAAGAAAGGGGATTCCCACTCAGCTCAGAAGAGTCCATTCTCCAGGCAGGGACCAACCTTCTCAGGAGAAAAAAACAGGACGCTACCTCTGTTCTGTATCAACCCTTTTTTGCTTTATTTACTTGAAGCTTATCTCCATACGTTTTATTGCTCTATCTGGGATTTGTCTTGGAAGAGAGATTGATTTTTGCAATTTGTAGGAGGTCTTTAATGCCTGTTGATTTTAATCTTTCCTTGTATTAATGTCCATCCCTTTACTGTATGTAAACTGGCCTGAGATAGTTTTCATCTTAAAAGCAAGCAAAAAAAAAAAAAGATATGAAATTAACAAGGATTAAAGAAGCAAAATAGGATTTCTGGCTTCTGTCAGAGAGTATATGTCAAGTCATCTCGTACAATAAAGAACCGAGATGGGCAAAATGTAGGTTTCCAGATATTACTGAACTCCAGCTTTGTAACCAGTGTTGAAAGATGATGGGAGGTGTAGTCCAGCAGCATCCACATTCTGAAGGGATACCTCAGAGTATATACCTAAGAGAGTATCTTAACTTACTGCACCTCTGTATGGTTTGCCAATTGCACAGTAGCAGATAGGAAAGCACTCCAGAGGATTAACATCATTGCCCTCTCCCCTCTTTGGAAGAGCTTTATAGCTCCCGCTGCCTTAAGAAAGTTCAAAACATTCTCAAAGATCCATTTCATCCAGGGCACCCTTTTTTGAACTATTACTATCTGGCAGATGGTACAGAATAATAAAAACAAGGACAAATAGGCTGAAGAACAGCTTCTATCCCAGGGCAGTAGCTCTTTTGAATTCTGCTGTATAGTGCAGTGTTGGTGTGGTGTCAGAGGTTTCCAGTTCAATGTGCGAAGGATGTGTGTTTGTGTTTATTTTCATGGTCGTGGTCATGATGTGCACTGAAGATGGTGTTTATTTATTTATTTATTTATTTATTTATTTGATTTGTCAATTGTTTACAAGATAATAAGTACAAGTGTATACATAGTTGTGAATACATGAAATGGGTACATATAAGAAAAATAAAAGAATAAGAGAAACAATAGGACAGGGACGGTAGGCACGTTGGTGCGCTTATGCACGCCCCCTACAGACCTCTTAGGAAAGGGGTGAGGTCAATAGTAGACAGTCTAAGGTTAAAGTTTTTGGGGTTAGGGAAGAGACTACAGAGTCGGGTAGAGTATTCCAGACATTGACCACTCTATTGCTGAAGTCGTATTTCCTGCAATCAAGTTTGGTGCAGTTTACTTTGAGTTTGTATCTGTTGTGTGCTCTTGTGTTGTTATGGTTAAAGCTGAAGTATTCATTGACAGGTAGGACATTGCAATGTATGATTTTATATACCATGCTTAAGTCGGACCGAAGACGGCGTAATTCAAGGTTTTCTAGTTTTAGAATTTCGAGTCTGGTGGCATAAGGTATTCTACAACGAGTAGAAGAGTGGAGAACTCTTCTTGTGAAATACTTCTGGACTTTCTCAATTGTGCTAATATCACATACGTAATAAGGATTCCAGACTGATGAACTGTATTCGAGTATTGGTCTAGCAAATGTTTTGTATGGTCTGGTTAGTAGTGAGATATTACCAGAGAAAAAGCAACGTAGGATTAGGTTAACAACTCTTAATGCCTTTTTGGCTATGTAGTTGCAGTGGGCTCTAGCACTTAGATCATTAGAGGTGAGTATTCCCAGGTCCTTTACAGAGCTTGGGTCATCAACAAGATCTTGACTATTCAGCTTGCATTTTATTTTCTGATTTTTTTTACCAATATGTAATACAGAGCATTTATTTGTTGAGATTTGAAGTTGCCATATGTTAGACCATTCAGATACATAGTCTAGGTCTTTTTGTAGGGTAGTAGTATTGTCTGTGGTATTGAACAGCTTTACATCATCAGCTAAGAGAACGCAATTGCTCTTGATATGATCACAAAGGTCGCTTTATGTAGATTATGAAGAGAGTTGGTCCTAGAACACTGCCTTTGGGGAACACCACTATTGACAGGTACTGGATTTGATAGGGCATTCCCGATTTTGACCATTTGTTGTCTGTTTGACAGGAATGCTTCTATCCAGTTATTCAGTTGTCCAGAGATACCATAAGATTTTATTTTTAGGAGTAGTTTGTCGTGTACCACTGAATCAAAGGCTTTACAGAAGTCTATGTAGATTGCGTCTATTGCTTTGCCCTGGTCGAGTTGTGTAGTCCATATATTTTTGCAGTGAAAGAGTTGCAGATTACAGGATAGTTTTTTTCTGAAACCAAATTGTTTATTGGAGAGTAGGTTGTTTGTCTCTAAATGGAGGATGATGGATTGGTTAATAATTGATTCCATGACTTTACAGGTGACGCAGCATAAGGAGATTGGTCTGTAATTTTCAACTAGGCTTGGGTCTCCCTTTTTGAAGATAGGGATGACTGTGGCTTGTAACCATAGGTTAGGCAAGGAGCTGGTCCTGAAAGATTTTTCAAAGATTATGCTTAGAGGTTTGGCTATGGCAGTGGATAGTTTTCTTAAGAAGTAGGCACATATTCCATCCGGTCCAATAGATAGAGATGGTTTTAGGTTGCGTAGTGCTTTTTCAACGTTGTTTACTGTAAAATCGATATGTATTAGATCATTGTTGTTATCTGTGGTACGGCTAGGAAACATTGGGCATGATCCATTACTGTTTACAAACACTGAGCCGAAGAATGTGTTAAAGATGTTGGCTTTAATGGTGTCGTCGCTGCAGTCTTTACCATCGGGTCCTATCAAGGGAGGGATGGACCTTGAGTCTTTTAACATCAGCCATCCTCTGCTTGATTGGGAGGTTGTAAAAAGCACGGGTGGAAAGAAAGGGAAGGTTCCCACTCAGCTCAGAAGAGTCCATTCTCCAGGCAGGGACCAACCTTCTCAGGAGAAAAAAACAGGACGCTTGTTCTTTCTGTATCAACCCTTTTTTGATTTATTTACTTGAAGCTTATCTCCATTTTTATTGCTCTATCTGGGATTTGTCTTGGAAGAGATTGATTTTTGCAATTTGTAGGAGGTCTTTAATGCCTTCAAGTTGATTTTAATCTTTCCTTGTATTAATGTCCATCCCTTTACTGTATGTAAACTGGCCTGAGATAGTTTTCATCTTAAAAGCAAGCAAAAAAAAAAAAAAAAAAGATATGAAATTAACAAGGATTAAAGAAGCAAAATAGGATTTCTGGCTTCTGTCAGAGAGTATATGTCAAGTCATCTCGTACATAACAAAGAACCGAGATGGGCAAAATGTAGGTTTCCAGATATTACTGAACTCCAGCTTTGTAACCAGTGTTGAAAGATGATGGGAGGTGTAGTCCAGCAGCATCCACATTCTGAAGAGATACCTCAGAGTATATACCTAAGAGAGTATCTTAACTTACTGCACCTCTGTATGGTTTGCCAATTGCACAGTAGCAGATAGGAAAGCACTCCAGAGGATTAACATCATTGCCCTCTCCCCTCTTTGGAAGAGCTTTATAGCTCCGCTGCCTTAAGAAAGTTCAAACATTCTCAAAGATCCATTTCATCCAGGGCACCCTTTTTTGAACTATTACTATCTGGCAGACGGTACGGAATAATAAGAACAAGGACAAATAGGCTGAAAAACAGCTTCTATCCCAGGGCAGTAGCTCTTTTGAATTCTGCTGTATAGTGCAGTGTTGGTGTGGTGTCAGAGGTTTCCAGTTCAATGTGCGAAGGATGAAGGATGTGTGTTTGTGTTTATTTTCATGGTCGTGGTCATGATGTGCACTGAAGATGGTGTTTGATTTCGTTGTATGAGGTGCAATGACAATAAACTAAACTAAACTAAATCTGGACCAGATTGGCAGAAAAAGGGAAGCAAAAATGTGAATACCTACAGACTCTGACTATTAGACCAGGTTTTTTCCCCCCTTTTGGTCCATGTACTCAATTGGCTGGCAGTAAGGCTTGATGGGGACACCACAATTGGCTGCTTTGGAACTGAGGCCAAAATTTTAAATCTCAATGGCAGTGAGTGGTGAAATTTTTAACCCTATTGGCAGTGAGTGCCCGAGAGAGTAGGGAGTCTGCCAATAAAATTTTAAATTCATTCTCCTCCAAATTTGTAACAAACACCAATTATTTAACCACTAAAACCCTGACCTATTGGGGAAAACTGCAGTACATGCACAAAGAGCTGGGTTTTTAAATAGTCATTAGCATCATTAGCAACTGTGAAAGAGAGGGTTTCTACCATGTTGAAAAAAAAATTGCAACAAATCAAGATGTTTTAAATCCTCACTCAATTTTAATTGGGTCTAACTTAAAATAGGCCAGAGCAATCTTTCAAATGTAATTCCTAATTCTAATATTATTCAACAGCACATGCTTGATGCTCTTCTATGGAAATTGGGGAAAGTTAGAAATGCTGGCTGGCACATATTCAAATCCCATTTCATTGACTGGAAATCTCTTTGTTTAAAAGACGCTGCCTTATAATTATTCGGTTTACTTGTTTGCCTTTTTTTCATTTGTGTTTGATGCTTCCATTTGTTGTCAATACTGCTTTTTGGAATGTTAATCACAACAATGGATAGTTGCATCAACTTGTTGCTCTGGTACATTTGCAAATGCAATCCAGTATGGAAAGGAAATATAGAACGGGGTTGTTGTTGTTTTTTGGACTTATGTAATTCTCTAATGGCTTGAATGAATATGGTTAGAAATCAAGAATGTGGGACTATTTAATCAGAAAACAAAGGGATTGTTTCACTTCAGATCTCATTAGCCTAGGAAATTGTTAGTAAAGTGAAGCATGAAAGATGCAACATGGCGGTGAAGTGGCTGAGCCATCACCTAACTGTAAGATTTCCTACCCAGTAACAGCATTCTTATTAGTCCTCCAGGAATCAACTGCAAAGTATAGTCTCTGCTACATTTTGCAAGCTGAAAATAGACCCTAATTTCTAGACAATTGAATGTATTAATGAGAGGTACCATTTGCTATTGTTAGTTAGTTCACACATGCCTAAACACATGCTCACCTGTCTAGAAGATGGTTTGGAACTTTGTTACTATAAATGTTGACAGCAGCAAGACTATTGCATGTGCAAAAATGGAAAGACACTTCGATTCCTAGCATGGAAGAATAGCATGGTTGCAGAAGTTGATGGAGTTGGCGGAAATGACAAAACTGACTACTTTGATTAAAGAAAAGGACTGCTTCTGACTCTGACTTTGGGTTTTACAATTTAGACTGATAGATCTTTATAGAAATGACTTGTTCATACTATCATGGAAAAGCATAAAGCTGTGATTTGACGTCAATGCCTTATTTTACTGTGACAGAGAGTCAGAAGTCAATGCTTCTTTTTCTTTCCCCCCATCTTTCCTCACTTCACACCTCCCTTTTCCCTCCCCCCCACTGTTCTTCTGTTTACTTTTGTATTTTATAATACTTCAGAACTTAATAAAAAAAATTGATTAGGAAGAAAGTTCTTCTAATGTAACATATCTGGGACATCAAACTGAGAGAAGTCAGTACTGTATAGTTGCCTTTTCCAATTGCCCCACTATATGATTGATAAGGAATTTGATTTGGTTTGATGGATTGCCATACAATTAATCCCTGATATGACAAGCAGACAATTTAATAGAGTTCTATGCAAGTGGGGAGCTCCTGCTTCTTCATTTGAATGAGAAAGATCTTAATTTTGCTCAAAAAAGTTACCTGTAAAGACATTTCTGTTGGTCCATAACTGGGCATCTGCCATTTGGAAAGATGTCACATTGTGTCTTACAGTGAACGCTTTCAGGCAGTAAACCATAGAGATCAAGAGGAGAAAGAACAATGAGGGTTTAGGATTATGGTGAATAAAAAATTCCTCCTGGCAACAAATGATGGAACAACACTTGAAAACAAACACAAAAGGAAGGCAGACAGCAGGTGCTGGTGAGGGCAATGGATGGAAGAAAGAAGTAAATACCATCAGTTTTATTTTTCTGTCAAAAAGGACAAAGATGGTTGTTTTCCTGCTCTAGAAATAGTTTGTTTTTCTGTGGAAGGAGATTTATAATGCAACACACAGAAAAGGGAGCAGGTGGGCAGTTGAAAGAATGAAATAAATGGCTTGAACCAACAAATAGGAAAACACAGAACCAGTTGGGGAGGGGTGCGTGGTCAGCAAGCTGGATCCTCTTTGAAATTCTCAGGCCCAGAGATGTCCTTTTTTTTTTTTTTTTTTTTTTTTGCAGCGGTTTTCTTTCCTGAAGCTACAGAAATCAGCCAAGAAACTTCTGTGACTCCAATGATGCAGCCCTCTGGGACACATGGAATATGGGAGAGCAATCCTGGTCAGAGTTCAAAGTGATGCTCTGTAGTTGCTTAGCAATTTCATAAAATCCCTATAAAATTGCTTTTCCCAGCACAGTTATATTGCAGTTTAATTCTCAGAAATTCCAGTCAGAATATTCCCTTGGGGAGTTGAAGTAATTGAAGTAATTCCTTTATTGCAACCTCCTGGCCTTGCCATATAGAGATGTGTGAGCAGAGGATTCATCCCCCAATATCATAAGAGAGACAACATGAAACTTTTTGTTTTAAAGATAAAGCTTAGAACTACTTTTATGAGTAATTGTAATGGTATGTGAGAATGACCTTGGGAGATGGGGGAAGAGCCACAGCTAGGGAACAGTCAGATAAGAGGCAGCTTAGCCTAAGAAAGAAATATGGGCATTATGGGAAACATTTAGGAAGGGACCCTTCCTAATTTCTTCAGGAAGAGATTTACTTTCGGAATTGCAAGATTCTGTTAATGTTGCCATACCATGAAGTTCATCTGGGTGTGCATCCTGTCTGGACTACATTGCCAAGTTGACAATAACTTTAAAGATGAAAAAAATAAATCTTCAGTGCTGTAGAAAAATATAGAGCTCTCCAGATCATTCTAAAAGAGTCCCCCCCCCAAATGAATTTTAAGCTCTGGATTGACCAGAAGATGGTACTAGTCTGCTGCAATTTTTTTTAAAAAAGAGATTGAAATAGAATTTATAAAGGACTTGGAATAGGATTCAAATTATACAAGAAAACTACAGGAGAATTGATATTGTTATGCTCAACCTGAAAAGTTAAGGGCATCCATGATTCAGTAGCTGTACAAAGAAGTAGAAATATGAGCCAATGAAAATTGATTCACGCAGAAAACAAATTAAACCTAGTCCAGATTCCTAGCTAAACATTTTACCTATTTGGATTTATTTGTATGGTATCTTGAGTGTAGTACAATAAAAAAATATATCAAACAATATGTTCTTTCTCCTTCTGATTTCCATCTGGAAAACAAAGTTCCTCCTCTTGCCTTTTGCTACTATAGATGCTCATGGGATAAAGCATAAGGTCCCAAGGTTTATAGCAGATAATCCTCCATTAAAAGACTTAGTGAGTCACAATCCTCAGTTTTAATAGCCATCAGAAGATATTCCTCAGCTGAAGAGATGCATCAAGTTCAGTTTGGTGTAAAGACATGTGATATAAGAGTACCTCAGGTTTTATCACATGCTGCTGATGGTTACCTTTTAGACTACAAATGATCCAAAGGGTGCTCATCATCAGCATGTGATAAAGCTGAAACAAAGCCTTCTGTAATATGCTGAGATGTGCAATAACTTTAATGATTCATGGCTTGGCTAATTTTGGCTGTAGTGGACCCATGTTTTGCTTGGATTACCCTCCCATTTAATAGACTGAATTTAATAGACCCTCCATTTAATAGACTTAAACAGAAGTTTTATTGGAAATAATACCAAAATCAATTATGTAATTATTCAAACTATGTAAAGTGGGGCAAATCATGTAAATTTCTCCCAAATGACCTGTTAATTGAGGTTTTCCTGTAATTTTTAAGATTATAATCCTAAATTACATCTAAATACAACAACCATTACATCTCTTTTTTCTTTTCTTTTTTCTTTTTACAACCCTGTAATCCCTTAATTCAGGGCAGAGTCAGGGCAACTGAATGGAAGTGAGCGTTTACTGGCCAGCTGCCCATCCTGATGCCTACATGGAGTTCACAGCAGAGCAGTGGTGGGATTCATATTTTTTTTTACTACCGGTTCTGTGGGTGTGGCTTGGTGGGCGTGGCAGGTAAAGGATCCTGTAAAATCTCCAGTCAGAGGTGGTATTTGTTGGTTCTCGGAACTACTCAAAATTTCCTCTACCGCTTCTCCAGAACTGGTCAGAACCTGCTGAATACCACCTCTGCAGCAGACCCTCCTCACCACAAGCCCACCATGTGGTTCTACATCATTTTTTTTTAAATTATTGAAGCTATTTAGCTTTTGAAGACGCAGATATCTAAGGGGCACTGTAGAAAATATACATAAGCTTTAGAGAAGCAGAACATTTTATCTACCATTTAAGAAATATTTTAAAAAGATTCCATTCTTTACATTCATAGCTTTTATTCAGAAAAGTGGAGGGAGATTTATTGTTTATCTCTTTTGCCCTGTTATAGTTACGTTACTTTACAATCTATTCAATTTGGAGAAAACCTGCATTTGAGTAATTTGAAGAAGAGACAACAGAAATGCACTATTCCCCCCCCCGCAATAAATTTTTTAGTTTATGTTCATAGAATCAAGTGTTAATATGATCTTCAAAACCATATGGCCCAGCAGTGTGTATCTGAACTGGAGAATGAGTGCCTCTTCCAACTCCCATTAGTATTTATGACTAGCCATGGTGACTGATCTAAGCTTTTATGGAGTACCTATTAGAAAAAGTCAAACCCTCTCTCTTTTTATAACTAAAAACAAAAATGAAAAACAGTGGAGATGAAATATGATTCAGAACATCAATAGCTGTCAAAGAAAGATGCTAAATCTTCCATTATGCTGTACAAGTCTAAAGGTGAAATCAGGTAACTTACCTCAGTATTATGAAAACCTTTTCAGCTGTACAAGACACTTGTCCTTACATGTCTGTGTATGCAGCACCTTGGGCTTTTTTGAGGAGCAGCAGGATAGAAACATGGTAGAGAAATAACTAACTGCACTTAACACTGAATCTGGTACAAATGGCAGGAACAGTTGAAAATATCCAGTAATAAAAGTAGACAATATATGTGGTTGTTGGTGCCATAGCCAATTCTTAATAGTTTTAGAAGACATTAGAATGCCTTATTAAATAAAAAAAAATTTGAAATGAATTTGAGATTAAATTAATTTGTAATACTGTGGAATTTTAATAATTTCATACAGTTATCTGTAAAATATGTACTTGAAAATCTTATAATAAATTGATTAACAAATTATGGCTCTTATCAGTGAAGGGGGAAGGAGGAGGAAGAGATTAGGAGGAACAGCAGGAGGAATTTCCTGGGGAATATATTTTTAACTTGGAAGAGCAGATCAAAGAATGTAAACAGTTATATGTTGTCTGTATGAGTGTTGTTTAATGGAAAATTTCAAGCCATTTAAAAAGCATTATTCTATCATAACATAAAAATTATAAATTTTATAGAGAATAAATAAATACAACATGAAATAAGATTCATTTTAGACTTCTCTAAAAGTGTACTTTTTTATTAGCTGTCAAGATGGCATGTTTAAAAATAATTGCAAACCTTAATTCCTATAAACAATTTAATAAACACTTGCACTTCACAAAGATACTTTCCACTGATGTTTTGTTTTGCCAGAATCAAGAATCACAAGACATGGAAGGATCAGTAATCTTTAATAAAGTATCAGTGTCAAAATACATTTCTTTATTGAGTTAAAAGTTGCCATACAATTACAAGATTATCAGTAAGAAATTCAACAATAATAGAACATGAAATATGACAATAGTTATGGTTAATATTGTAAGCATGGTCTCCCTCTCCCTCAGTGTATTTTTAGTAAAAGGTTAGGGTAAACACTTGAATGCTGAAACTACAAATAAAAATAAAATAGCAATATATGAGTGCCATTCAGGCACACAGCTCTTTATCACAAACAGATCTGTTTTGCTTCAATCACTTTAGCTCCAGAGATATTGTTGTAAATCAATGGATCATTTAAAGCGAACTATTTGAGATTAGCAGCTTAATGTGGATATTTTAAATTTTTAATTTCCTCCAAAATTAAAACTTTATAATGATAACTGAAGATCTGATCCAATCAAAACTCATATATGAGAGTCACATTAAGCAAATCAAATTTGCCCGCTAAATATATTTTAGATGAAGCCGTAATACGTTGCATTGTGACAAACTATATATATATATATATATATATAAACAATACTTTAATGCTTCATAAATCCTAATTTTTAAATACAATATTCTGATAAAATACTCTTCCTGCAGATCTGAAATTATGGCATATACTTAATTAGTTGTGAAAGTATTATCATAGTCTTCCTCCACATTAGATATCCTTCTAATATAAAGTATTGTGGGTTCTGTATTTCTTAAAGTTGCAATCAACACTGGAAAGCACCAATTTGGAAAAGGGTATATTATGATGGCTACCCTTTGAGAAATTCTTCCTGAAATTTGCATGGCTGTAGGCAAACACTTGGAAATGCAAATTTATACATGTCTTTCCAAAATTATGTCCTTTCTCTTTCAGCGGGGCTTACTATCGTATAGGTATAGAATTATGGCTGTGTTTGTACTTCATGTGAACCTAGAATATGCATTTTTCAGAGGCATGGCCCACATTTTGGCTTTGGACCGCTTGCTGAATAATTTCTAATTTAGGCTGCTACATTTAGATGAGACAGAGGATATTCTTGTCATCAATTATGAAGAAGATTCAATTCTGTCTGAACAATTTCTGGAATTGGGAGAGTTCTATACTTCTTTATCCTTTGCTGTAAAGATGGCTTTGACTGGCCCCAGTTTTCCCTCTGCCTTATACAATCTCACCTGTAGATGCTAATCATCAAGTGGTAGAATGTTAAGGCTAACATCTTGAGTGGAAGACGTGCTCCAGACTTTTCTTTCACAAGCGCTTGCCCTTGGTACAATGTAGTGAGCTGCTGGGAAATGATGAAAATCCTAATTTGGGGACCAGAACAATCTCCTGAGTATGAATATTTTAACATGGAGAGATTATGCCCTGGAACAAACAGAATCAAGGCATCTTTACAGCATTTCTGAGCTTTTTTTCCATTCATTATGGAAATGTTGAATCAATAAACAAAAGTGTAATGGTTTAAAAAATCAAAACAAAGATCCCTGAGCAGACCTCATTCCTGAACACTTTTCACTCTAAAATCTTTCTGCAAACAACTTCTTTCATGAGTTTACCTAGCTTGAAGAACTATTTTTCCAAAATTGCAAGCAAAATCTATTTACATCATATTTAATCTGTTTTTCTCCTTTCTATTAACTTAGCTTTGGCTAGATGGAGCATTGATGTTCGTCAAAACTTCAACTTCTATGGAAGGCAGTCAGGCAACTGCTTGGAGTTTACAAGGACTCCACTAATACCTTCAATAAAGAACATACAAAGTTCTAACAAAGTTTTATATTTCTCATGTAGGGAAGAATGGGAGCCATATTTGTAGCAAATATGGACTAAGCATTTTAAGGCACTTCAGCAGTAAACCACAAATAAATATAGGCCTGAAACTCTCCTTTCCCCCTTCAAAACATAGTAATGATAGTCAAGATAATAAATAAAACTTTGAGAAAAGCTTGGCTACATCTTGAACCCTACTGTCTTCAATGAGCCTTAAATACTAACACATTTGTCTATATGAGGGCAATGAGCACAAGGAGTAATATAGTAAAACTGTTTTAATTTCTAAGAATGGAATTTAATGCCATGTAAGTATGCTTCCACTTATACAAGAGGGCTTTTTTCCCCTCTGATTTTTCCCAAGGCACAGAGTCTTCACTCCTTCCCCCAATCTGCTCTGGAGTGTTCCCCCATAACCCCATTCTCCAATAAAACCAGTTTCACTCTAAAAGAAGTCTCTGTTTTTTAAAATTTCAATTGGTGCTAATTTAGATAATCATCTAAGCAGATGAGACTTCAGCATCAAGTAACATTATCACATTTCCCGATTCCATGACTCTACCTTGGCCTTCTAAACAGGGGTGGGATTCAATTATTTTAACAACCGGTTCTGTGGGCGTGGCTTAGTTGGTGGGCATGGCTTGGTGGTCATGTTATTAGCTGGGCGTGGCCAACTCAGTATCACTCACACCGAGGCATGCATCTCCTCGCCTGGCCTCTCATGACTGTGGGGATGCTGCAACAGTCGTAAGTGTGAAAAATGGTCATAAGTCACTTTTTTCAGTGCCATTGTAACTTTGAATGGTCACTCCACACAAGCAAAGTACCAGCAAAGGGGGGGGGGGGAACTCCAGAGAAGTTCCTGAGACGGGAAGTCTAGTCCTGCCAAAAATGTAATAAAGGTTAATGGAGAGGCAGTTTGTGTAAGCAACACCAGAATGTTTCCTTCCTGCCTTCCTTACAGGATTAGGCCAGTAATTTCTTCTAACAATAGGTTCTCTGAACTGCTTCGAATGTTAACAACCGGTTCTAGCAAATAGGTACGAACTGGTAGAATCCCACCCCTGCTTCTAAAGCTTGTTCTAAAATTCAAAGGATGTGCAATTGTTTCTGTGCTAAGCATCACACTGAACCTTGGGCAAGCTAGCTGGTAGCAGCTCTCCAATATGATGTCATTTCATTTACATCTAAACTGAATTCAAATTAAAATAATAACAACAAAACTGATCTCTACTTGCACATTTAATAACTTTAGTTTGCTTGTCTTATTAAATATTGCTGTTTGGTAACAACTTTTGGAAGTCTCTAAGGGTTGGGTTCAAAGCTTTTGGGGGCCAGATAAGACCTTAGGGCCTCAGGTTGTACACATCTGTTCTATGGTTTTAATAAATAAATTTAAATCTGCTAAATTCCTTGAGCTTATATTATTACTGAATTGAATGTACAGCTGTTCCTGTTTGCCCAGTAAAGGGAAACAGGACTATAACATGGAATGAAATGGACTCCTTCTATTTAAATAAATTCCTGAGCACCAACATGTTTTCTTATAGTGTTTCTGAAAGTTCAGAATAGTCTTTTGAAAACCTACTAAAAGACTATTTGCATGGAAAGATTATCAACATTAAGGTAGACTAAAAAAAGTGACAAAAATCTCAATTGCACCAGAATCTAGAATGCTTTCTGTAGCATAGTAAGCAAGCAAGCAGGCAAATGTATTTATTTAGAGTGAGGGATGTGGCTGCTAGCTGAGAGGGGAAAACAAAAGCCTAAACTACAAATAGCAGTGTTAATGATAACCTTTAGACAATTCTTGTCATGGCATAACAAAATGATGGAACTGGAGAAAAGGATCCCAAAGAAGCATTCATAATTCAGCCTCTATCTTAAAAGATATTATAAAGTACCAGTATGTGAAATATTTAACCCAGACAAAACTATCAAATCAGCATGATGGTTGGGTAAAAAAATATTAGGGAATTAAAACATATACAATAATATAGGAGATTAGTATTTTTATGACTATCTCCAATTCTTTTAACTTCTCGACTTAATTAGACAGATTCCACAGTAATTCTGATCTAAATGAGATAGAATGCAGTAGTTCCATTGTTTTGGATTCTTTTCCAAAATACATGCTTAAAACCTAAAAAGTCAGCAACTTTCCCACCTATTTTAATTTAGGAAAACATTGAATTGTGGGAGTTCTCTTAAGATCGGGTAAGGAAGGCACTTCCATATTGTTTAAATTCATGGCAGGGATTGGCCAGATAGCTTTGGCTCTTCAATACACAACAGGAAAAAACATCCCTCTTTAAAGCTAAATCAGGATAAACTCTGAAGCCCAGTCTCTACGCTGCATGTTCTGTGAGTGCACTTTAAGATAATTTGCAATGTTGCAGAGGAACTAAATGATCCATTCTCACATTTGCTTCATTTTCTGTTCTTGATATGCATAGCCTTTGCATACTATTGCAAACCATTGTTTGCATTACCAGAACATTCAGTTTTAAATGAGGACACTGACCCAAACGTTAAATTAGACTACAATTTGTTATTTTCACAGGGATTAGGCAACACACTATTAATTCTTAGAATTAACACAGATTTTTCTCTTCTTTTTTGGATTTGTAAAAAGATTGAAACTTGCATTCTTTTGCACACTAGAAAATTTAAGAAACAATTTGGGAATGGCCATATAGATCTTCTGTTTGAATAAGGCATTGCTGACTATCATCAGGGGAAAGATTTATTTCACTTAATCTTTGGCAAAAAAAAAATGACACAGTTGCAATAAATTGAGCCAAAGTATTACATACAGGCATTAGCACACGCAAAGCCTTTTTAAAAAAAATTAGCATGAATATTGAGGAAATTTCAGAACATATAAATTACACACAGCAAAGGGGAATAATATAATATAAATTTTCTAAGGAACACTTTATTGGAATAAAAGGAAAAATACAGTAGATGCATACTTCTTTTAAAGCAAATAAGAACGTGAGTTAACTTTTCAGAAAGGCCACTGTTTGGTAAAGTGGACAAGTTCAACAAGTAAGTAAAATCTTGTAAAAATGTAAATTGGTATTAGAAATTGTCTACTTGCAAAAATATATTTTGAAACTGCAGCTGCTTGGAACAGTATCAGCCCGGGAGCCGGGGGAACCAGATTTGCTCAAGTGGCTTGGTCAAGAGCTTGAAGCAAGTCACCTCCTTGCAGAAGTGTCGAACTGCCCACCACCGGAACGTTAACCTCACAGTCATATCGGGTTAATTCTGGCAACAAATAAGGTTCAAAAGAAGGCCCGAGCAGACGACTTGCAACTCCTGAGAGGCAAAAAAATATATGCAGAAGCTGAGCAATATTTCATACCCAAAGGGTCTTAGCAGCAGTTGGGTTGAACTTAAAAAATGTCACATTATAGTATAATCGAAGTTAAAAAAAAACCTGGGATCTGCTTTTAGACTCAAATGCTAGGTGAATAGACTTCCATAATATTAACATTCTCCAGTTAATATTAGTCTCATTGTCTATGGAGATTCTCAGTCATCCAGGTCATGTTTTCCCAAAGTTGCTTTTTTCAAAAGGCAGCTGAACATTTCCCCCCCCCCTTGAAAACGTTTTGCTTCTCATCCAAGAAGCTTCTTCAGTTCTGACTGAATGGTGGGAATGGAAGGATTTGACTGAATGGTGGGAATTCAGGTATATAAATTATCTATGCAAGGAATATAAATCCTTCCATTCCCACCATTCAATCAAAACTGAAGAAGTTTCTTGGATGAGAAGTGAAACATCTTCAATAAATACCCCCCTCAAAGTAAGTCCAGTTGTCTTTTGAAAAAGCACATTTGGGACATTAGGCCCACTGATCAATAATTATCCATGTTCCCATTTCTTAAATATTTATTTATACTTCTCCAGTTTTCTAGTATCTCTGGTTATTTACAAAACAATGCTGCTTTTGACTTATATCAACCATCATATAGATTTTTCTATAGCCAGTTTATTAACTAAGAGAGATCAATTAGAGAAAGTCTGGTCTAGTGTTTAAGGCACCAGGCCAGAAAGCCAGAGACTGTGAGCTCAAGTCTCACCTTAGCCTTAAAAGCCAACTGGATGATCTCGGGCCAATCGTTCTCTCTCGGCCCAACTCACCTCACAGAATTGTTGTAAGGAATAATAGGAAGAGGGAGGAGAATTAGATGAGCTTGTAGCTTTGAGTTATTTGTAAAGATTATAAAGATGGGATTTGAATAGAAATAGAAATAAAGAATGGAATGGAATGGAGCGGAACGGAACGGAACAGAACACAACAGAATAGAATAGAATAGAATAATAGGTATCTCAATTTATGGGAACTGGGAAGAAAAAAAAAAATTCCAGAAGATAGTAATGGCAAACCGCTTCCATATTTTTGCCAAAATAAGTACAAGGTCCACGAGGACCCTAGCAACTGAGCTTTATTTATATGAGACTTTATGGGAAAACCTTCAACTTATTTGTTGGGCAGATTGATAAAACCTTCAACTTATTTGTTGGGCAGATTGATCATAGTACTTCATTTGATCACTTTCAACAGCTCACAGTAAGAGCCCCTCCCCCAACTAAAGGAACCGGTTTAAAGTATTCTTATCTTTATTAAAAGTAAATTTTTCATTACTGAATGTAATCTTTGACATGACACTCACCTGACATCCTATGAGCTTGCGATACACTGAAGTCCTGATAAGGGGTTTTGTAAAAAGGCGGAGAGTATACTGCTTTGGAATTATTTGCAGAGTTGCCAGAGGACAGTGGTAGATCCTGCTGTTGTTGCTGCATCACATGCACTGGCTGGCCTGGGCATCTTTGTAGGTTATAAAGAAACTTATCTACAATTACAAAGTTAAAAATTGGCTTTAAAATGCTATCAGAAACAGAATACTTCACATAGCCAAATTTATATTTTGCCTGGGAAAGTATCTGTGTGTGGTGATGGTGGTGGGGCAGATAGGCAGAAGTCCCATGTTTTTGTAAGGCAATTTCAGAAATGATGAATTGTTTTCTGTGGATACTTTCCAGATTGCAAACATCTGCAGAAGGAAATTAAGCAGCTACTAGAGTCAATTTAATGGTGAGCATCAGTTCATAATATCTTAAGTCACAAAGATTTTTGAAGGTTAGAATTAGTTTATGCATACATATAATAGGCAATATTGGAAGATGGATCTATGTATAAGCACGAATAGATTAGATATTAAAAATGAATTCATGCGCCCAGTTTTCATTCATATATAATATAGAGATATTCTTATCTTGCCAAAAGTCATTGAAAAATAGCTGAAAAACCTAAAGGCATTTTGACAGTTGGATATTGAGCCTGTGAATATATGATACTGAAAAGTAGGCAGGACATAAGGGCTTTGGATTATTATTTGATTATTATTGTTGTTGTTCATGACATGTCACTTCTGATCCTAGAGGAGATAAATAGCAAATATATGGCTAGTGGCCATTATGCATTTGTCTAAGCTTCTTTTTAAGACATTTAAATTATGAATCAACATCATATCTCATGGTAATTGACAATGCATTTTAACCATGTGTTTTGTGAAAAAGATTTTGTTTCCATAGACATCCAAATTTCATATCATGACTCCTGGTTCTGAATTACAGAAACCACTGTCGGTTATTGTCATTTGAGCTGCCTGTAGAGTTCTCAGAAGTATCTGAATTTTCACTGTGTGAAATAATACTAGATAAGATGGTCCACTACTCTTATTCAGCAGAACCTTTACTTTTAAGAATGATGAAGCCGAGTGTAGATAGGGTAGCACAGAATTTGGTAAATATGAAAGAAAAAGCATATGCATACCCTCTTTTGAATAATTTTTGGTATTCTGCTCACAGCCGCCAAAGAGTGATCTATTCCACTATGTGTGTGTTTTTTTGGTTAGATATGAAGCCTAGTGGCCCAGTGGTTAGAATGCAGTATTGCAGGCTGACTCTGCATTCCACTCCCAGGAGTTCAATCCTGACCAGCTCAAAGTTTGACTCACCTTCCATTCTTCTATGGGCAGTAAAATGAGGACCCAGATTGTTGGGGGCAATAGGCCGACATTTGTAAATGATCAGAGAGTGCTGTAAAGTACTACAGGGTGATATGTAAGTCTAAATGCTATTTCTATATTACCAATTTAAAAAATTCTTACCATTAAGGACACTTGTGCTGAGTGACTTCTTTTCTGAATGCAATGCACAGTTTTCACTTCTGAGAAGTTTCATTCTTTTCAACATTAAGTGGGTTGGATTAAGGCCGGATATGTCATCTTGTGTCTATGGTAGGTAAGGAAAAACATGAAGACATGCTACTCAAAGAAACTTGTACAACCTTATATTTAGAAACATGAAAGGCAAAATACATTGATCAGTCATAATAAATTTACCCCATTTAGATGTTGAAATGTTTGGTCCTCGTAATCTAACTGCCGCTTCAACTTCAGACTGTTGGCAAGAGCAACTCGGGCTGGATTTATATCTATGCCACGCTGTCCAAAACTTTCCAGTGATCTATCAAAACAAATCATTTTTTTAAAATTAAGTTGAAACAAACTTCACTTTAATGCAGAGAAATGTGACATGTTGGTCTGCAGAAATCTTTTCTTTTTCAGATCTGTTCCTATTATCAATGGTTAAAACGGAAGCTTGCAAGAATATTTTTACTAAGACAAAAGTGGCTAGTAGTTGAGAACAGATATGAGATTCATAACTGGCACAATGATAAACATTAACAAATGATAAACATTAATAAGGTGTGTCAATGCTAATAAAAATTGAAACATTATTTCTGTAAAATCTCTTATCAGAAAGCTGAAATGGAAAGAACAGAGTGAGCTGTGCAAATTGATAATAGCATTTTATTTAACCATTGCTCAACAACTGCTTTCTGCAGTTAGTTTCTATTGCCTAAGTACTGTTGACTCTCTGGTGTGGGCAAATCACTAGCTTGCGCCACAGACATTCACTCATTGATTAGCAGTTTGTTTATCTCTAAGGTTAATAAATAGTGCAAAGATAAATTATGGTCTGGGAATTGCTTGAAATCTACCCTCTCATGGATAAAGTCAATCATATGGATCCCATCCCTTCCCTATTGGCTATATACCAACCATTTATTTTAATTATGATTTTATTTGTCAGATTTAAAATTGTTCTTGGCCAGAAACTTAAGGCAACATACGTAAACTTTATTTCCATTTTTTCTACAACAATATTGTGGAGGCTGGTTAAATTAAGAAAAAGTGACTAGCCCAAAGTAACTTAGTACTATTGGTAATCTAAGTCTCCTCAGTCTTTCTCCAACTCCTTAATACTTGGTTTCCTTGTATCTTGAGTGCCTCATACCAAAAGATGATAAAAAACAGGTGGATTTGGAATTCTTGCTCCTTAATTTTCTCAGGTGCAACTGAACCAGATTCCTTATACAGTATGTAGTCTACAAGGTTCCTGGGAGGCACAGAGGGATGCTGGGAACAAGAATTACATTTTTTGTACTCCTCCCTTACATTGTGGTATGCTGAGGGGAAAGGACTTAACATTTCAGAAGGTTGGAATGTATGCTAAGCTCCTCTCAAACCAAGAGAGGACTTCAGATGGATGGGTGGATAAACACTTTGGGCTACATCCTCATTTCCACCCTCCCTACAATGCCCTTGATACTCACACTAGATTATCACCTGGCATAACTTCTAGGTAACATACAGTCCACTTCCTCCTTTGAAAATATGTGGGTTTGTTAAAAGATAGTTAAATGCTTGGTGCAGCTTGTGACTTTCAGAGAAATTTCAAAATAGAAATAAAATTGATTAAAAACTGTGGATCACTCAGATGTCCACCCAGAGAGTCAAACAACACTCATTGTTTCCTCAAGTTTTCCCCTTTTCTATTTTGGATAAAAAGATGACTAATGAAAGAAGTGGAATCCTTGCTCAGCTGCAGTGATTAGAAAAAGTGTTGTACACATACCCTGTGCAAATACTCTCACAGTATGTGAGCACTTTTTTAAGTGTTTTTTTTTTAATGAAGAGATATGATTATGTGCCATGAAGTCATTTTCAACTCCTAGCACATAATCTCTTTAATTGAAGCTCTGATAACTTATTTAAAAATAGGCATACGAAACCACGACCTTTCTCTGACCCTTTGACAAATGGTTTTGCTGGCAATTTTCTATTTTTATATGATAACAAGCTTTGCTCTGATGTTTCTGTTTTGCCATTAATGCATATTGTGTTTTTCATTTCTTCTTTTTGATTCAACCACTTGCTTCCACAAGCATGAACGTATGTGGAAAATGAAAAATCTAGCTATTATTTTGCTGTATTTAAACTACTTTTGTCTATTATCTTCAAAATCCCTTTCTGTGTTGAATTACCTTTTCCTATCTGTGCTTATGCTGGACAAATGCAGCGATGGAGGGTCTGATGCAGAGCTTGTTAAAGACTTATTGCTGATTCCTCTCCATTTTGTTGGCATATACTGTAATGGTGGGTCAGGTGGCCACTGTGTATTTGGTCTCCCACCCATTGAAGACAGTGGAGTGTTGGCTTGTGCATAGTAGGGCAGCAAGAATGAGGGTGATTGACTGCCATGGTTGTAGAATGCCAGTGGCAGAGTCCCTTGGCCTGCTGGCATATTTTTGTCAGATCCTGGCTGGCAATATTTCTCTAGCAGGAAGTCGCTTTGGGAAGAAGGAGCAAGTGGTTGGAAGAGACTGTTCATGTTACTTAAGCTGTGCTGGGGAAGCTGGGCGCTTTCACACAGAGGACGTTCCTCTTGACAGATAGGGCTCAGCTGGAAATCTTCTCCATCCATGGGAATATAAGGAGCCAAAGTTTCAAGATCCAGTTCATTGAAGTCACTCTGTCCAATGAAAATTAAAAGGGGTGGGGTAGTGAAGAAAAACAAATTTACAATTTAAAATGAGAAAGCTAGAATCCCTCTCTTTTTGCATGTCCCAGAACAATGTCTAAGGCACAATATGCCTTACTCCATGTAAGATATGGCTTTGCAATTTCCTAGTTTCCCAAATTTAAACCAAATTCTCCAGCCATCTAGATCAGGGGTGTCAAACTCGCATCATCACGCATCGTCACGTGACATATCGTGACTTTTCCCCACTTTGCTAAACTGGGCATGAGAGTGGCCAACACGCCTGGCCTGTGGGATGTGAGTTTGACAGTCCTGATCTAGATGTTTTAGACTTCAATACTATAGCACAAAGACTAAGAATGATGGAAGTTTTAGCATCTGTCAGATATGTTATATAATACTATATATTACTATATATTAGTTTTCTGAGGTTAATTAATTATTATATATCAGTGATGGGATTCAATTTTTTTACTACCGGTTCTGTGGGTGTGGCTTGGTGGAAGTGGCAGGGGAAGGATACTGTAAAATCCCCAGTCAGAGGTGGCATTTGCTGGCCCTCCAAACTTCTCAAAATTTCTGCTACCAGTTTTCCAGAACTGGTCATTATATAAAGAGCCCCAAGCCTGACATTGCCAGGTGGAAAAGCCAAGTCTAGGGAAATGGAAATGATTTTTCCATTATATCTCTCCCATTAATGCAGAATCCCTGCTTCCCATTTTAATGAATAAGAGCAGTAGCCACTGACCCTTGAGTGCATATAAGGAACTGAAACAACATGCTCTTTTGACTTTTGGTTTGATGCTAATTTATTCATGGTTTCTCTTACCTGTGAACTGCATTGATTCTTGGCATCTGTGTCCATGGCAAAAAGCTTCTCAATCATCTCTATCTTCAGGTCTTCATCTAAAGAAGTGTAATAATCTCCTGGGCTACTTGGCTATAGGATGAAATGAGAAAACAGACTATCAACAAGTACACAAATGGCTGTAATGCAGTTGGCTGCATAGAATGAAACACCAGAAAGAAAAGACCTGGCCAACTGTCCTGATACTCCCATTTTTTTAGCGCTTGGCGCTGCAAAACTGTGTCTTGCTTCCCATTCAAATTACGATGCAAAAATGATGACAGAAACAGAGAACACTGAATTGTGCTTCTTTTTCTCCTTCTGCTGATTCGGGGATCAGGGCTGATTTAGCCAAATCTCCAGTGAGTGAGAGAATTGTAAACTGGGTCCCACTGCTTTCTGTCCTTAAAAGATTGATATAGAATCACATGAGATAATAGGAAATATTTGCATTTCTGTTTGGGAGCACTTCTTTCCCGATCTTGCCTTTGTATTTACTGGTGACTTTCCATATTAACCTCTTAAGGTCTGGGAATGGCTGCTCCCCTTCTAAGCTACTGGTGTGTGTGTGTGTGTGTGTGTGTGTGTGTGTTACTGATAAATTCCCTGAAAATGTCATTCCTTTTCTCTCATTTTCACATTCTGAATGAAGTAGGATTACACCAAATTGATCTCACCCACCATCAGCCTTTGATATTGGTTTTGAGTTCAGTGGATAAAGGCAACTGGAAGTAATTCCTTTAAAAAAAATACTATTTCTACTATAACTCCAGTTAGTGCTGGTGGAAAAAAAAAACCCCACACTTCAAAGCTGGCAATGCTGCCAGATTTCAATGTAAAGTTCTTTCTTACGGTGGAACAGCTGCTGTTGCTGCTTGCGCTGGGAGTAGTGCTGCCAGGTGCCACTTGAGGCAAGGTAAATGATGGCACACTCAGCTTTTCAGTCTGGGATGGCTGGTTCTTCCCTTCTGGAGCCCACTGAGTGTTTGGAGTAATCACAGCTTTGTTATAGGTAGGAATTTCCTCAAAGTTTTGTGTTCCTGAAATTGAGGCAAGCAAGGTCAGTTCATCCTTGGTACTAGAAATCCTAGTACTTTTTTAAGAAAAAGAAAACAAATTGGGAAATATATTCAGATTGGGAAGCTTATCTTACTCCCCAAGTAGTTAACAGCTAAATTTCAATTAAGTGGGAGATATTAAGCCTCATTCAATGCTCACTAATGCTTCTTTTATAAGTTTGAAGTCACTGATATGCCAATAAATGACTTTCTTTAATTAATCAATTCTAATCAGTCAATTAATCATACTTCCACTCTGCCACAATCAAAATAATTCTTGGCTGTTTGTACTCTATCTAATCAAGAATTAAATTATCCATAGTTAGAGTAATCATCAGCATGAAACATAACAATAATTATCCATCCATCCATCATCTATCATTGTGTGTATCTGATACTTTGTGGGAGATGCTACAATCTACTAGCTCTCTTGTGGTTAACTACAATACAAACACAAGATGATTTTCACCACTTATTTTTCCCAAAATATTACTAACCAAAGTCAAGAGAAATAATTGCATCGCCTGGTGTTGGTGCCAACTGAGCAAGTTCTTCTGGTTCTTCCTTCAGCTTGCTGAATAAGAAGTCACTCTTATCAGCCACTGGAATTCCATGGTCATATATAGAGTTCATGGCCATCATATGAGGCTTAAAAAGTGATTCTGTCTGATCCATGGAGAATACAATGTCGTTGTTCTCTATTTCACTACCAAGATAAAGTGTTAGATATTTGTATTATGGAAGACAGTATTCATGTAAATACAAAGAATCACAATAAGAGAGTTAACCAAAGATCATGGGACAACTAGATATTGTTGGTTTACAATCATCTTGAGTCCTGGGATTCTCCAACAGTCTGCAGGGCTACCGTTTCCCCACTCCATACTTTCCCTGTTATTTGAGGGATTTGCATATAGCTTTGTTAAAAGTGTCTAGGGAGATTCCAGTCATCCAGGCAAAGGCTGTCCCAAAGATGCTTTCTCAAAAGGCAACAGGACTTTGTTTTTTCCTTGAGGAAGGCATTACACTTCTCATCCAAGAAACTTCTTTCAGATCAGTTCTGTTCCCACCATTCAGTCAGAACTTGGGTGAGAAGTGAAACATCTTCCTCAAGGAAAAAACATCTTTGAGACCTCCTACAGAAACATGCAAAACTGCTCAGACTGTGTTGCTTCTTCGTCTGTTCTCATTTAGCTAGCATTCTTTGGGATTTCAGCTGCCTTACCTTAGAACATAGTTAACACAAATTATGCACTGAGGCTGCAAGTTCCGAGTATTGTAGATGACTGTTCCTTGGGTCTCAAGCCACACATAGCCGCCATGCTTGGCTAGCATGCGATACTGCCCTGTAACCACTTGACCTTTTCCACACACTGGGGATAAAGAAAGAAAGGGAAACATGGAAAGAAGAGAAATTGCATTTCAATATCATTTTTCAGTATTATGACACCTTGCTAAAAGCATCAGAAATATGTGGCATCACAGATCTGTTAAAGTATTAATTCACTCGAAACAAAGTAAGGAGCAGCAAGGCGATAAGCAGTAAGGGCCCACTTCAGTTCTCAACCCTTGCAAGCTTCTAATTGACCTTCCTTTTCCATTGGTGCATCTTCTAAGAGAGGAGAAAACTCGGATGAGAGAAACCAGCCAATCTCCATTATTCCCATTGGCAATTATATCTCCATCTGGCAGAAGTCACATCTGTGATGGGTTTCGGTACTTCAGTATGAGCTCTGTGGCAGTTTCCCAAGGATCACAGAATTCGTCTGATTCCCTCCTTGAGATTAGAGGCAGTTTCCAGCATTGGATTCCCCAGGTTGTCATTTTCCCCAGCCTTGAAGCTGGCTTAATTCTGATTTAGATGAGAATTTAGGCACTTGTTGGATCAGTAGAAGTATAATATATTTACTATAGTTACAGCCAATGATAGGCTATGAAAAACTCAAAAGAGCAACAACAAAGGCAAGAAAAACAATGACTGTTGCTTGATGGGTTTGTAGATATTGTAAATATTGATTTTACGCGCACACACACACACACACACACACACACTATCTTGATATTATAAAGACTGAAAAATTCTTGCACAATTTAAATCCCAGCTTCAAAAATACTTTGCACAATTTTGCAAATGGAAAATCTGAGAGGCTCTAATTCTGGGACTTACTTCTGGGTAAATATCCATCAGATTTTATTATTATAATTCACACAATGTGGTATTATGATTAATGTGGTATTATTAGATTCTAGGACTAGAACTGGCAAAACCTGGGTTCAGGTCTGCCAATCTCTCTGCTCAACCTCCTTACAGTGTTTTTTGCTGTGGTAAAAATGCAAGAATAGAGTGGTATGTAAGCCATCTTGAGTTCCCATTTAGTGTAAATAGACGTTACTAAGGAACTGCTTAATAAACAGGACTATTATAGAAACAATAGCCTGGGACTTTTCTGAGACAGCCATAGAACCATTTTAAGGTGAACAAATAGCCATACTAAATCCTTTGTTTATGTATAATCTACAAAGCGCTCCTCTAATGTTTTTATTGCATCCCTTTATTGGTGAAGTTCTGCATTCAGAATAATCTTGCTCTTAAAGAGATTATATTTTGATTATTAGATTAGTGAGGTGCATAAACAAAAAATAATAATCAAAGATTTTGTCTGAAAATCATTTAAGCAAATGGTTTCTGTTTGTCTGTGAAACATTATTACATGGGATTCTTAATCGAGAACTCATTAAGGCATCATCATGTGATGTGCCTGTTACATTACTCAGAGGAGTTTTAGTGCTTTCATCTTTAAAAGAAAACAAGTCACACCGTGATTTGATACAAGTTGCTGTTGCAGATATGTTAGTGGAGAATGATATCTAATGGTGAATAAATAATTCTTTCATTTTAGGCCAACTGAAGGGTAACTGCTAGCTGATTGCTACAAAAAAGGAAACACACCACTGAACATACTATACAATCTGCACATGCCACTAGCCAGCTTTAATAAATTGGGTGTTAGCAACAAATTTGGCCTTCCATTGCTCACTTGCAATTTCTCATAAATTATAAACAAGCTAAAAAAATAATGCTGTTAATTTGCAGTTAGGAGTGAACTTTGAAATGGGGTGAGGAGCTCCTTTTCAACTAACTGATTTTATTAAAAAGGCTAAAAGTTTGCAATTCCCTTCAATAATTCATTTTAGACTACAGTTAAAAGCAGACTTCATGTTTTTAATACAAGCTCTTTTCCCCTCCCATATGCCTTCTTGTCTAGTGCCTGGAATATGCCTCTAGTGCTTGGAAATCTTGCATATTATGAGTTGCCTTATTAAGGATACTGCCCTAACATACTGAATTTAGAATGCTGTTTCCCGTCCCTCCTCTGATTCAAGTTTTCACAATGAATTGTAGTCATAAATAGCTGAATTTCTGGAAGAAGTCTAGTCTGTGATGCTATTGTTAAATTCAGAAGTGGTTACCATAAAGCAGGAAGCAGGAACATGCATTAGATTAAGCCATATCCTAAATCAAGATTGGAAAGATACAATATTACAATATTAAGTCAAAGCAGGGCTCCTTTAAATCTGAATTACCTAGCAGCTTCATAACAACTCAGAGCACACTGCATTATCACTTTGTCCTGTGTCTATGATTTGGACTCTTTGCATGGCACATGATGTACTACCAAACCAATACTCCTGATGCTCTTTCTTTTTCAATATTCCAATTTTTCCAAGACTACTCTCATGACAATTTTCTACTCTGTAGCAATTGTTTTGGAACATTTCCCCCCACCATCTTCTCTTACTTTTTCTTTTACTTCAGATTAACGAATGTGATTTTATAGTTTAAAAAAGCAGATATTTTTCATCTGCATAAATTTGAACGTTTACGTTTTTACACAGCTATACAGGTGAACATGCAGTTAAGGAACAATAAACTACAATTTCACAGCTCAAATTACAGCATGATCCCCTATTTCTTTACTCTCTAAACTATAGAGCACTTTGTGGCTTACTTCTACCCAGATATTATTTCTAGACCATATCCCTTCACAGTTGCACATACATGCACACAGTAGTCCTCAACTTACAACTACCATTGAGATTGGAATTTTGGTTGCTAAGCAATGCACTAGAAAACAAGTCAACACATAATCAAACCCAATTTTATGACCAATTTTACTGTAGCCATTAGGTGAATCATGTGATCATTAAGTGACTCTGGCTTCCCCAATTGACTTTGCTTGTCAGAAACCAACAGGAAAGGTTACACATGATTGCAAAATGCTGCAATGGAGAGCCATTGGGCGGTGCCCAATTAAGACCACATGATTGTGGAGGGATGGTGTGACAGTCATAACTTTGAGGACAGATCATAAGTGACATTTTCTCAGGCCATTGTAACCTTGGACTGATGTTAAATAAATGGTTGTTAAGTGAAGGGCTACCTGTTTTTATTGAATATAATTTCCTAACTTAAAAGACTACAATTGTTTTAAATGGCAAAAATACATATATGCTAGGTTTTATTTTTTTTAAAGGCTGGCAACCAAAATGAATAATAAAGTTCAGTGGGATCAGAACAGACTGAAAATTGAAATGAAAATTTGTATTAGCATTAATACCGTTTGGATGACTTTATAGCATAAGTACATAGAAATTTTCTGTCTCATTCTCTTTCCCCATATCATATATTCAATAAAATGTAAATTTATTCATTAGTTTATTTTCTCCCTGCCTTGATTATGTTTATAAAGAACTCAAGGTAGTGAACACGCATACTACTCCATTCTCCTATTTTTCCCACAACAACTTCCCTGTGAGGTAGGTTGGACTGAGAGAGAAATACTAGTCAAAGTCACATGCCTAAAATGGGACTAGGACTAATTGTTTCCTAGTGTCTAGCCTGGTGTCAAATTAAATTAATTAATTGTGATCCCATCTTCCTTATTTTTATTAATAACTGCAGTGAATGTATCTAATATTATCTTAGACTTGCATTTGATAACTCCAATAAAGTTTTGAAAGTTTGAAATGAGGCCTTTACTCATTTTTTTCCTTGGTCATTAAAATAGTTGTATCTCTTTTTTTAAAACAAACAAACAAGATGTATTTAATTCTCCAATAAAAATAGCAGTGCCAGGACATTGTACAGGCACTTTTGAAACTAGAATTGGTATTTAATTGTTTATGCTTGCCTATAACAGAAGTCTCCAACCCTTAGAAAATTTATGAAATATCGTGAGTATTCTCCTAAAAAAGCTGCCATGAAGTTTGTGACTAGTCACAAAACACCCATTTAAGCAATCCAGTAAGACCACAAAAAAATCCCCACATGAATGTGTGTTAATACCTCGTTTTCAGTACATAATCTTTTCCTCTACTTGACTCAATGCTTGTTCTTAGGGAGAAAAAAGCCATAGGAAAACTGAGAGACTATTCTGCAATGACAATGTATAGGTAACTATAATTAGCATCTATTTTTAGATATTATGTAACAAGCTACAGTGAGAAACAATATGAAAGGAACTAAGAGACAAGAGGACAGACAGCAATAAAAATAGAACAAGCTGCAATCCTGCTTTCATTTATCTGAGGATTAATAAATCTTGATGAGAATGATTTCTGAGTCATACTGACTTCTGAGACATACATAGGATTGTGCAGTTAATGTTTTGTTGTTCTAAATATACAGCATTAAGAAAGGAAAGCTGTCAGAGTTATTATAGTGTGGTTGCATGAGTCACTATAGACTTCTAAAACATGGCCATCCATAGGTTGGCCTTCAGGTACCTTGTGCAGGTCTCTGAACCTTGGCAAATAGACATCTTTTAAAGGGTTTCCACTATTTCCCCACCAATGCACTATTTTTATTAGCAGTAGTAGCACATGATGTTATTGCATTAGCCAGGAAACCACAATGCTATTACAGAGTAGTAGTTTGGCTGACCATTTACCAGCTCCATTGTAGGACATGTTCACACTCTTCCCAAGGTGCGCCATAGGAGAGCAGGCTAGTTTTGCATCAGAGAGAAAGACGAGCAGCTCTCCTGCAGTGTTATCAAAGGTCCCCTCCCTTCTTTGGACCTGACTTGCAAAGAGGTGCTGCAAACGGAAAGGTTCAGAACTGGCAGGAATCTGCCTGCCTGCATGGAGCACCAACTCGTCTCCCCCCTGAAATGGTACCTATTTATCTACTTGCACAGAACATGCTTTTGAACTGTTAGGTGGATAGAATCTGAGGTGAGTGATGGGAGCTCATCCTGCCACACAGTGCTAGGACTCAAACCTCTGGAGCAGACACCATCTCCAGCATCATTAAGCTATTGAGCTGCCACGGCTCTACCAAAACACTGAGCAGGGGATTGGATTCAGTGATCTAAATAGCCCCTTTATTTCTGTTTCTGATAACTGTATTACTCAGCAGACCGGTATCCGTATACGAATTCTTCAGGTTGCTTTTCCTGTAACATGTTTCACACAGCTATTTGCTTATTTATAGTTTCATAAAACCATCTACTTTTTCCTTTTCCCTTCATTATGAATTCCACCCCTACAAAAAAATCCTCTACTACCAAGTCCCTAACATGGGTAAATCCTTTCCTGTTAGCATTTATAACATTTATCAAATGCCATCAAGATAGGTTTTTTGTTTATTTATTTTCTGCTTGAGAAAAACTAACTTTCCAATTACAAGCTAAAAGCAGCAATAACTTTTATGGTGCATTAAAGACCCACAGATATATTTCAGTGTTAGCCTCAGTTAGCAAGGTTATTTATTTATTTATGATATTTGGAGGAAACCTGGATACAGAATGACCCCTAGGGGATTAAAGTAGAAAATCCTACATATCCAGACAAACATATTCCCTGTAACTTAAAACATAACCAACAGGGTCTCCACAAGCATCCTTTTGGAGGGCCTGGAACAGTCAAAATTTTAAAGATGTTCTGAACATTATCAGGGTGGTAGCCAATGGATGTCTGGGGATACAATATCTCATTCCAAAGGGCAGCACAATTACTGAGAAGGAATGCTTCTTGGCCCTGGTAGATCATAGTGTTTGATCCAGGAGGCTGAAATGCACCACTGCCCAATTTAATTAGTTGGACACTGACCCTATGGCATGAATGGTGGCATATCTGCATATGTATAGGTAAGTCTGTCTGTAATGAATGACGAAACAGGGTTCAGTCTGGGTCAATCTAGATGTATTCTTCCAAGCTTCTAGCTCATGTCAGAACCTATCAACAGGGAACTTCTTTCTCTCAGGAATATGTGCATTGGACTGTTCTACATGTTATATTTATATGGTTCCTGTTGTGTGCAGCTTTTAGTTGTTAGAGTATTTATGGCTGGCTATTAAGTCATTAATTGTTGCCTTTTGCCACCCCATCCTCGGCTCCTAAGTACTTGTTAGGCAGGTGGTAAGTCAGCACTCCTATTGACTGACAGGGTTCTCAGGCTTCAATCATTTTTCTGGATGTTTTGGTCTCTGCTCAGCCAACAATCACAGTAGCTGCAAAATTGAATGCAATGTCCTTGTTCATTGCGATGTGAGGCTATCACTGAGTTCGAGTCATTGGTAAGAAAATTGGAAGACTGGAACACATGTATTTACCTTTCTTCTCAATGAGGAAACAGTTGAATTCAGCAGTGGATAATGTGGCCTCAGAGTCACTTGAAACTCCCCTATCAATTTAAGCATATCCCACACTAGAAGTTCCCTCTGATTGCACTGCCAATTTTTGCATATAGATAAAATAGGTTTTTAACACCTAAAATTCCTCCCCCTCAAATAAGAAGGAAAGAGACATTTGTTTAATCCTGCCCAT